>NC_092864.1:37674721-37767937 GCF_032062135.1 Pyxicephalus adspersus | reverse complement strand
ACCCCTGGTGGTTGAGCTTGATGGACTTATGTCTTTTTTGTTAACCTATGTAACTAAATTATCTAAAACAGTAGATAACCCCTTTAAATGAAGTAAAATATGTTTTTTTCCTAAACTTTTTTTTAATAAAAGTAGAAGCCCCTCCCCTTACTATCTTTGCCACTACGGCATTAAAGGCTAATGAGAAGCTTGTAGCTTCCTAGAATACCTACATCATATATCCCAAGAGGCTTCAGGCTGTTCCTTCTGGGCATGTGCAGAAGGAGCTTTCTCCACAATGTAAAATAATGTCCATCTCACACATGCACAGTGACACCTAATCCCCTGCCTGCACAGTGCGAGATTAGATGACATACGTAGAAGCATGCCAAAGATGGATGAGGATGGTGGCCTCACTGGTTCTACTGCACCGGAACAAAGAGATAATCCAGGATGGTGTGGGACTAAATAGAGAGCGATTTTTTGAGAGATTGAGGGCTCTGCAAAAGTAAAAAGGGGTTCATCTTTAGCAGTTAAATACTTAGCACATAATGCAACCATGCACTGGGCACAGGCTTGTTTGGTAAAGCAGGAGACCTGATTTTCTTTGATGCAGTTATGTTGCATATAAAGGTCTTGTCCCTCCCCGAGCCTGTAAGAGGATGGTTGAAAGAGAAGGAGCAAACCGATGAGGTCTTTGCCTTTCTACTCTCTCCTTCTATCAATATGTTCCTTGATAGCAGCTTGTTTTCCATATTCCGATCTGAGTTGTGATGTACATAGCAGTAAGACCAGTGTTTCCCAACCAGGGTTCCTCTAGAGGTTTGCTAGAGGTTCCCTGAGCAATGAGGTCAGTTTAACTAACACTATTGATCTTTTATGCTATCTGTAAAGGTGGCATTCTTCCCAATAGCCATCGTTGTGGGAGGAAATCTTTCTGATGACCACCACACTAATATACTGTGAGCTGTGGATATACCGGTATTAATTATTGCAGGGGTTCCATGGAGACCTGATTGTTATTTCAGGGGTTCCCCCGTGTTAAAAGGGTCAAGAAACACTGGTAAGAGGCTGATTTCCTTTACATTTGCCTAGAGTTAAGCTTTATTATTTAGGCTGGCCAGAGATCCGCTTTATTAGCGCCTTATAATATAATTTTAAACCTACTTTTGTTAAACAGAAAGCATATTGTGCTTTATATTCTTTTCAGCCCTCTAAGTTTTGTAAATGACGGTGCCAATACAATTAAGTCACTATTTCGTTTGAAAACTTTGGAAGTCCTTTCTCTGTACCTGTAAGATTACAAGTTATAAATCAGGATTTTATTGGAATTTGCATTTCTGCGGTCCAAAAAACCATATAGCGCGGTGAGGGGTCACTAATCATGACGAACATTTTACTTTTAATCCTTTCTTGGAATGCCAAGTTGAATCACTTGTGTGAGTAAAATTAAATGCATGATTTAGTTTCAAACCACAGATTCCCCTGTGGGACTCCAGCGAGACTCAAGTGGGCCAGTTGTAAGCGAGGCCAAAGTTACACCCAATCCTTCATCATTAAACTTGTGCGCTTATTAAAGATTGCACATCTCCCACTCACGGGCATTGCCTTCCAAAACTGGTGATAAAATGGATGTTTTTGTAACTTCAGCATTCCATCTCAAACTGCTGGATGTTCCAGGACTTTCTCGATCACTGAGCAGATTGAGTCACAAGATATTTTAAACATAACAATGCCACCTGCACAAGTGTGCTAGACTTGCAAGGCAAAATCATGTTTTAAAGCTGAACTCTAAAACAAAAAAATTCTAATAATACATTAATTAAATCATTATTACATTTTAATTTATTTTTATTTTTTTATTTAATTCATGCTATACAGATACCTGCCTGAAAACTGGATCTATTGTCAGTCTCTTGCATTCTGTACAGCAAAGCACAGATTGTGGTAAGGTAGAAGCAGCAGAAAACCCTTTATTGTGTTATTATGCAAGGAACATGTTAATAGTAGGAGAAAGCAGAGTGGCAGAGAGGGAAACTTATCAGTCTTTTGCTTGTCTATTAACTGACAGGTCACATGCTGGAGGTGGGAAGGAAACCTATAAATGTGGCAGAAAAAAGTTAGAATCTATTTAGTTTTAAGGGCTGTTTCAGCTGCAGCATTCTGTCCCAGGCTCAACTGCAGTCACGGCTGCTCCTATTCAAATGGATGGGAGTGAATGGAGACCATGTTTTGCATGAAGTTGCAGCAGATCATGGCATGGTTACCAAAAACGACATAAATTCAGGATTTATGCGCTGGCCTCAGCCACCATCGCACAAGTACGATTGCCTTTGGCAGGGTTGTTTCAGTTTGCAAAGTGTTGCTATGTTTCCGGGAGTGGAGCATTATTTTACACAGCAGGATTAAAAAGGGCCTAAAAATCTAAGCATGTTTTAAAGGACAGCCATATCATTTGTATGTTACATAGTTAGGTTGAAAAAAGACATCAAGTTCAGCCACTAGGGTAATAAAAATATCCCAGATAAAAAAAACCCCATGGACCTAGTTGATCCAAAGAAAGGCAAAAATACCCCTGGTACAATTTGCCCCAACAGGGGAAAAAATTCCTTATTTTAAGACCCTAACTTGCATATTACTGTCTGTGGGATACTGTGTCAAATGCTTTAGCAAAGTGAAGGTAGTATGTGAAGGTTCTCATATATCCAGGTCATTGTATATGTAGCAGTAGTTAGTCTTATTTAACTAGACTTGTTTTTGCAATGTTGAATATGTTTACCAGCCTATTCAAGCTGCTTCTTCAGTTCTTGTTTCAATTCTGAAATGAAGAAGCAGCTTGGAGAGCCTGCAAAACATCTTCAACATAACAAATACAATTCCAGTAGAATTAGACTAAATACTACTAGATATAAAAAGACCTGAATGAATGAAAACCTTCACATACATATGATATGACTGCCCTTAAAAGTATGCCTAGGTTTAATGGTCCTTTCATTTAGACATATGCATATACATATATGTATTTTTTAAGATTCCAACCTTTGGATCACTAGTTTTCAGGACCAGCAATTTCCTCTCTTAGGGCCTGATTTATGAAAGCTCTCCAAGGCTGGAGAGAATACACTTTTATCAGTGCAGCTGGGCGATCCAACAAATCTGGAATGGATCTGGGCCAGGATTCAAAACATTTGCTAGCAAATGTTGCTGACTGAAGAAATCCATTCCAGGTTTACTGGATCACCCAGCTTCACTAGTAAAAGTGTATTCTTTCCAGCCTTGGAGAGCTTTATTAAATCAGACCCTTAGTTTCCATGGCACCAACTTGTGGTTTGTCTCTTATATTTAGTATTTAACCCTCAGTAGAATTTACTAGGTATTATTGTTGATTGTTGAATATTGTTGATAGTATTGATCATTTATTGATTCATTATGTTTGCTTTTGATAATATTGGTTAGAGGTTAAAGTTCGGGATCTGGGGGTTTAGTGTAATATAAGGAATGTTTATCCCCTTAAAGATCCTGCATGTAAAGGAAAATACTTCTTGGATTGCCAGTTATGCACTCATTGCATACACTGTAACTGTTATGCCTAAGCATTAGATGGAACTTTTAGTTAAAGCTTTAAGTCAGAATATTATCTGTTTTTGGGGCTGAAAGTTCAGAATTAAAAACAACTGTAATAGGCTCCCGAATTTTGTAAATCATGGAACCCTAGGGGTTCCTTGATCAATGAGCAAATTGTGACTCTGAATTCAGTTTAACTGACCCCAATGGCCATTTTGGTTATCTGTAAGGATGACATGCTTCCCAATGGCCAGTTATTTAAGAGGCTTTCTTCCCACTGACCAACACACTAATGTACTATGGGCTGTGGATATAGTAATTATAGCAGGGGGTTCTCTGAAGACCTGAAAGTAATTTCAGTGGTTACCCCATGTTAAAAAGGTCAAGTAACACTGCTGTAAACCAAAAAGACCAACAAAACCATAAAAGGGCCTATGAAGCGGTGAAACATATGGACATCTTCTCTATATATAGCAAGTTACATGGTAGGTTGCTCCTCCGTGCAGCCCTGGCAGCTGGTAATAATGAGAAAATGGCTATCAATTGTTTTCCCTTTGTACGTTTTTTCACCTCAGCAAAGAGTGGATTATTTTCATCTCATTAGAAACGTTATCTTGTCTAATGATATCGCCGGCTTTTAGAGAATTCTGGAGGTGAACAGTGAGCCCATTCAGGCACTTCACAGCTGGATCTTACATTAATCTCCATGTAGTAGATGTCTGCCCCTCCGACACACCTGTGCCTATACTGTACTTCACACAACAGCTACATAGTGTCTGTCAACATCCTCATGGTAATGGCCAGAATGTGGAGGAGATCCTATTAAAGGGTCATTTTAGGGTCAAGCACAAATGGATGCCTGTGTGCGAGGAACCAAGTCTCACTAATTGCAATATATTAAAGAGACCCTGTTGCAGAGCATTTTTTTAACTGAAATATTCCCATAAGATTATATGTAGGAAGAACCATAGCAATGAAGCTAGTACTCCTTGTAGCCATACAGCACTAGGATTTGAATCTTGGCCAAGACACAATCTTAATGTTAGTGTGGGTTTTCTTCCGCAGCCTGATAATATACTGGTAGTTTGACTTACTTCCCCCATAATTGACCATAGACCATGTTAGGAAATTAGATTGTGAGCTCTGCTATATGAATACACAATAATGATCTGTGCATTAGGTATCTTTATGCATGCAATTTACCTGTAAAAGCCTCCATTGTGTAGACTTCCTAATCACTTACTGACTGGTGCCACCATCTTGGAAATGTCAATATAAAAGCTACTACCTTTACAACACCATTACTTTTAGCTTTCACATTATTATCCTTCCTTAAGTTGTACTAAGTCAGACCTTAATTTTTCTAAAGTTCCATGATGTTTTGTAAAGATGGTACATTTCTATTATGACATACTTTGTTTGACGTTGTGCTCTGAGATGTTTTACCTTTTATCTATATAAAGTTATCTCACACTGAAGAAGCCTAAGCAGGCGAAACGCATTGACAAATGAGACTAATATTTTCACACAATGTCCAATAATAGTAACAGTCCAATATGGCACAATGAACTGTCAAAGTTAATTAGAAGGACTTTTGTTTAGTTCCCAACCTTACTTATTTGTTTCAAATTATATTCACCTTCATTATTACAAGGTGATTTATTATTGTTTGATTTGTATCTAAACATTTTCACTGAATACATGTCTGCCAAAAAAAACTCTTTCTCTCTTCCTATTGTTTGAATATTTGTACTATATCAAGGGGTTGCCTTCAAGTTATTTATGATACAGTAAATGTTGCTTCAGTACTTGGAGGTTACAACCATTTCCTAGTTTATTTAACTAATAGTTTAGAAAAGCAGGCTTTGCTATAGTAATATATAATACATTTTAATAATACAGAAATACTTCTAAATATGCAACATATTCAAAATACATATAAATCCCCTATCCCTGTTTTTATAATAATAATAATAATAATAATAATTTTCAATCATTTAAAAATGCCCTTAACTTTTATAGTAGAAATACAGGAGACACAAAGACTTTTGTAGATTCAATATTTCCTGTCCCTTTTTTGACCTGCATAAGGTCGTTATCTATAAACTGGACCCCATGACATAAAGGAAGAGTTTAATATATAATTGGGGGAGGAGGAAGAGGATTTGGGAGGACGTGAGACTCCTGACAGCTGTATTAATGACAGGAGATACTTTTCATTCTATCCCACACACCTTCGGAATGAATGTCCTTCCTGGTAAAAGATTTCCTTATCTGATTGCATGTTTCTCTGGAAACACTTGGTATATGTTAGTGTATTTTGTACAGTACAACAGTGGTTTGGGGCTTCTTTTTATCAAATTTCAATTTCCTTACCTTGATGTTTTCCTTTTTTTCTCTCTTTGATATCACTTATTCATTCTCTTTCTCTCTCTCTTATCCAAGACTGGAGCATTAGTTCATTCATTAATCTGGGTGCTCCAGCAAACCTGGAATGGATCTACCCCAGGATTGGAGAGCTTTAATAAATTAGGATCCCTCTGGGTAAGTCTGTGAGCCAATCACAGAAGAAGGTAATGATATGTGGAGGCTTCTTGCACTACGTTAAAGTTTTAAAATCTTTTGAACGCTAAATTGATAAATTGATTGACACTTTTAATAAAAATTTCTTGATCCGTTTATCACATAGGCCATAGGCCACTATTGGGGTTAGTGGTTTTTATATCAAACTGCCCCCCAATCATCATTTATGCAGTAATGTCCAGGGGTGATAAATGGCTACAAGGGGAGTCTATGGGCTATTTACTATAATTTTTAGGTGGCGATTGCAGTTATCTTCCTGTATAAGCCGTATAAATATATATATATATATATATATATATATATATATATATATATATATATATATATATATATATATATATATATATACGGTATCATTCTAGCTTGCAGATATGGATTTACTATACAATGTTGTAGGTTCCTTTAAAGTCTCTACTTAAAAACATTTGAAGGAAATTTAGGGGGATTTACAATTTTATAGCCACCAAGTATGTTTTAGTTTAACAGAATGAAAAAAAAAGCTATTGTTCACGTTGAGGGAAAATGTATAAGACTTATTATCATTATACCTATTTATAAACCTTTCCATTAAAACCATTGTTGTTGTGAAATGTTTAGATCAAAGGCTTTCAAATGCAAGAAGATTATGTATCAGAAGGGTATTTGGACTCACTTGAAAAGGCACAGAATGGTTGGAAATATGTGTAGCTGTCATACTAAAAGGAGAACTTATAAATATGTCATTTGAAAGCTCATTCAGTTCAGGTAAGAATGGATTTATATTTAGCAGAAAAAAGGAAAGAAATGGAAAATTCCCAGATGACTAATTCGAAACACTGGCAAACTAATATAATATACAGTTACGTATACCTGGTAAAGTTGAATTTCATATTATCTGCAGAAGTTTCTGCAATTCAAAAAAAAAAGGTTCCAAGCAGGTGAGAAGTTATGTGAAGATCCTTGTGGGCGTATCAGCTGCTAGGTAACACTACATTCTGTGCCATGAATATCTACGTACATGTTTTTTTTTAAATGTTAAGGAGGACATGATCTGTTTTGTACAGTTTCAAAGCTGTAGGCATAGGCGTGCCTTGGCAAAAGCCAAGAGCAATGCTAAATATAAATATATATAAATATATATATATATATATATTTCTGGGTTCAACAATTAATATCTAATAACAGGGGATTTTTAAAATATGCAGCTGTATTATGCCAGACTTTTGACCTCCCATATGTATCAAGGTTTTAATTAAACTGAAGGTTTACATTTTATCTTGGTGTGGCAATGACATATTTTATCAATTTGCCAGAATTGACTCCAAAGTTTTTGTCAATTTGATATCCAAATTTGAATCCCATTGAAGGTAATTAGGGGTGGAATTCCGGTGAGCAGAACATTGAAATGGCTAAACATCAGCCAATGACAAATAGAACATGCAGCTCGGCAGATGCATCTGGAGGCCATTGATAGTTTTTATCATCTGCCTACTGTGATTGACAGGTATAGTGTGCATTGCTAGGTGCCAGCATATCGTCTACACCTAGAATATGGCAGTTATTGACAGCCAGCAATCATTCACTGAATGGATTGGCTGAGCCATAATATACCTGGGAGCTGTATGTTATACCTGTAAGTGACCAGTATAACGTGCAGCTTAGCCAGCAGACAATAACCGGCACAACATACAATATACCTGGCATTGCCCTTGGCACCAAATTCAATCAACAGTTATTAGCAAGGTTTAGTTTTTTTTTTTTTGCTTTAGGACAAATGACCAATGTTTGGGTTGAATTAGACACAGACCTGAAGCCAAACACCAAGCCTTTCTGTGCCTCAACTGGAAACATTGCCCATACTTTTTGAGTTTCCTACAGGAGTGAAAATGACTCCTGACAATTATGGCTTCCACATTTCCCCAATGCATCCAAACTTAAAAGGTATGGTTTGCCTGGAGTTCCATTGAACAGATCAATCACAAATGCAAATGTCCAGTTCTAAAATATGTCCCATGTCCTAACTGTAAACAAATCGGTGTGTGAGAGGTTTGGGGTTGGCAAATGGATGATTCTTAGCACAATTCCTTTCAAATAGTCCTTGCTGTTAATTGGATCTGTGTGTACATGCTTTAACGACTCCCAGCATAGCTGAAGAAAAACATAACCCTTAAATGGTCATTAATATGCTTGGAGTTATATTCATGGTTTTGTAGCAATGTGTTTTGTTTTTTTGAAAAAACAAAAGGACAGAAATATGCCTCATTGTTGAGCATGACCGGATCGCAAGCCACAAAAATTCACACATTGAAACCATTTGAAAGTGAGTGGCTTTAAATTTTAATTTATCATTTTTTTCTCTGTGTTTAGTGGCACAGCAAAACCTTACAAGTACAAAAAGAACAGGGGAAAAGGGAGTACATTTCCATCTTTGGGACAAAAAGTTCTTAGGACTGCAGGAATATGATATATCATTTATAGTTTATTGTTTTTATATTACTAAGGGTGTCTGTGCTTCTCTGGGTCTGGTCATTTGGCTAGCAGGTCCTAAATGGGGTTTTGTTATATAAGAACCACCTCTGCATTTAAATTCCAGTTGATTATTCATTTCCTTTACCAATGAGTTATCAGTAGGGGCAAATTCTGTTTTTATATGAACATTGGAAGACAAAGTAAAATTTACTATGGGCCTGATTTATTAATGTTCTCTAAGACTGGAGAAGATAGAATATCATGGAAGAGCCTTGGTGATCCGACAAGTCTGGTATGGATTTCTTAAATAGCAGTTGCTATTGCTATATGCTATTGGCAGTTGCTATATGCTATTGGCAAATGTTTACAATCCTGGACCAAATCCATTCCTGGGTTTCTGGATCATCTGGGTTCTTTCTGATACATTCAACTGGTAGGCATCTGCAAGTGCTCAATATAAGTGCACAATATATCCTTTAGCCTATCAGCCCTTAGATGTGGTGGCTGTCCCAGTTTTATTTTTCAGGCATATTCCCCTTTATGTTCACCTGGTAACCCTGCAAGTAACACAATTCTCATCCTAAGGTGACAATGCTCACTAATCATAGCATATCTTTGGAGAAACAATTCAATCACCATAGAATATCTGCAGAAAGGGTGGTTAGTATGGGAACCTATTACAATGAGTGATGATATGAAAACCTCTATTCTGCAGTGCTTTCATTTAAGGATGTAAAAAAAAAACGAAAATAAAAACAAAAAACAGAATATTTACATCCGTATGTAAATTGCTAAACTCCTTTGACTATGCTTGTTTAAAATTTGTCAATGTGGGCTGCAGGAGTGGTGCTGCCCTTATGGTGACATAGTCTCTAGCACAGGTCACGTGCACAAGATCAAACAAGTGAAAAATCTGTGACAACTTAGCATAACAGACACCACTGGCGGAAAGAAGAGAAGCGATGAACATCTGCAATCGTTTGATCCAATCATCACTCTCATATTCTTTCTATTGTTTTATTCTTTTACAAGTTTTTACAGTTCTGTCATGCAGGATTCTTCTTGGGTCTCTTAGAATAACTCTGTGGGCCGTTAAATGAGTGCAATATGCATATTCATTGTACTAATTAATTTGATTCATATGTATAGATTTGATTATTTTATTCACACAGTATGGGGTTTTAAATTATAAGCGTACATGTTGGATTTCATACGCAGTTCTTTAATGTGGCATTGTTACTGGCATATTTTAAACCTTCATGTAAAAAACTTAATGAGTGATGTATTTATGTTAAATTGAGAATTTATTCTTGAAAAATGAATGCTAAGTGAAGTTATTATTTGACTTGGTGTACTTACTCCAAATACCATATATTGCCAAAAATGTGATATTCCAAAACAATAGGCATTCATTAAGAGTAGGTTCTCCTTTACAGCTATACCAGCTTCCATTCCTCTGAGAAGGCTATCCGCAAGATTTAGGGTTCTGTGTGTAGGAATGTTCCCTATGAGCCAAAAGAATATTTGTAAGATCTGATGAATAAGAACTCCAAAATTTTCATTTCATCTTAGAGGTGTTCTGTTGGGTTGAAGTCAGTGCTCTGCGCTGTCCATTAGAGTTTCCTTAAAATCAAACTTATCCTATCATTATATACTTGTACTTATTTTTATAGATACAGTTCCAAAATTAGAGAGGAGTGGCGTCCATATACTCATTTTTCTTTGTATCTAGATCCAACAAATGCTTCTTTTTGGCATGACAAACAGGAATGAGAGACTATACTGAATCTACTGGAGGTCAGCAAGAGCAGTTTTTCCTACAAACACTTCATGTCATGAGGCCCAAAGCATAACAAATATTTTTTGGACCTCAAAGGTGTTGTAGAACTCTGTGTGTTGAATTTGCACCATATGGGCCAAAAAAACCAAACTCATCCTATTTTAATATAGTTGTCTATGCAAGTAGTCTAAATATTTAGGAGGGATGTCCACATACTAGTTTGTTTTTCCTGTAGAATGGTAGGGAATGTAGAAACCTGCTTAGGTCTGCAAGAACAATTTTTTTCTCCAAATAGTTTTTATCATGAGGCTCGAAATACAACACACCAGGTATTTACAATTTTTAGGCCTCCAGGTGTTATAGAACATTGTGTGTGGATTTTGCACTCTGTAAACCAAACAATAATTTATATTTATCTTAGAGGTTTTCTATTGGGTTAGGGTCAAAGCTCTTTGCAGGTCATTAGAGTTTCTCAACACCAAATTCATCTTTACATATATTTCTTTTTGTATTTAGTCTCAATCACCTACACAGGAGGGATATCTGCATACTAGTATGTCTTTGTATCACGATCCAACAAGTCCTTCCATTCTCCATGACAAAATGGAAAGTGGGACTGTATTGGGTTGCTTAAGTCAGCAGAAGTAGTTAATCTTCAAATACCAATATTGTAAGACCCAAAGCAAAACAGACACCTATTTTATTTTTAACTTTTAGACCTCCAGATGTTGTACAAGTTTAAATCTAAGCATATCCGGCCAATCAGAAGCTGCAAAATGCTGATACAGACAATGCAGTCCTGGACTATGGGTCATGGCCTCAAAATGAAGTACAAAAGGATCCTTGAGATGTTTAGATTAGGCCCCATAATCCCCTTTTTACAAAAATAATTTTGTACTGGCAGATACTAATGGTACTGTAATGTTATTTCTTACAAGTGTCTAATTCCATTGCAATTATAGTTTAATAAAAATAATATTTTAACTCCTAGCCAACAATAATACAAACTGGGCATGTTATTAATTCAAAACTGAGCTGAAGATTTCAAAGGCTTATTCTGGGACCTGGCCTTAAAATAGTTAAGCTATTAGAGTCAGCACGCTGTTAAAATTTTTGTGAAATGAAACCAAAAAAAAAGATTATAAATATAAAAGTATTAAAATATAATACTCCCTTTCCGTCTTTGATGGTTCATTTGGGAACAATTGCAGAATTACTGATCTTATTGGCATCAAGTAGCAGGATGACACTTCCAAATGCCTTGAAAATGGAATTCCTCGAAGTATCTATCTCTTTTTCTTTCCTATTCCTCTTTCCTTACCTTTCCTTTCCTTCATTCCTATTCCTTTTTTATTTTTTTTTTATTTTTCTTTCCTTTCCTTTCTTTGCCTTTACTTCCATTTCATCCTTCTTCTTTCTTACTTCCTTACTTGCTCCCACTCTTCCCTTTCTTAGGGTCGGGTTATTAGTTGGATGCCAGTAACTAATTTTTTTAAAGATTTCTTTGGTAATAGAAAAAAGGAGAAAGGATCAAGAAGGAAGGATATCCAAAAAATATTAGCAATAGAGGGAAGCTAAACTCTTCACAAGCAGTCACTGTAAGAACTTGTGATTCCATGCAAGCCATTGTACCAACTATTCTAGATCAAGACAGGCCCTAATTCTGCTAGTACTGTATCAGGTTTCTTGAGCAGGGAATGAAAAAAAAAATATTACACATTTGGAAAAATATGGTTTTAGCATTTTATGGTATTAACATTTATAGTTAATTTCAAATTCAGTGAACATAGTGTCACATTGTGTCACATAGTGTCATATTGTCACCAAAATTGATGAAGAGAATATGGCTGGATGCGGTTCAGTGGCATTGAAATTACCTTGAAAAGTTTGTAGTTTATACTTTACTCTTTGTATACAAATTTTTTTTTATATATATAAACCAGTCCTCTAAACCCCTCTGCATTTTGGTCACTATACCATGTTTTAAGCACTCTGCAAATAATCTGGAAATGGAACAGCTTGCATGAAAATCACCGTCCATAGTAGATTCTAATGTTAATGTCACAGAGTGGCCACCTCCCAGCTCTCCCCAGACTATCTTTACAACGGAAAACTTAACCAAAAATGCTCTTCATTTCATGAACAGGGTGTTCTTCTCAGCAGAGCATAGACAACTTAACGTATAGATACTCAAACAGGCTCAAAGAGTGGCAAAACCCACTCGTGCCAGTAGGTTTTTTATTCTAGCAGAATAATACTCTACTGCTCTGCAGTCACCAAAAATGAATAAAAAAAAAAAAAGAATGTGTGAAACTACTTTAGTCACAAAACATCTCTCTAGACATCACCTGTGTGCCTTGCACCCCATCATCCCACGCTTGGATCTGCAAGTAACTTCCTGTCACAGCTCGCTTCCTTACTGGAGATTTCCTGAACTGGCCTGCCTTGTGTCTTTAGATCAGAATTTCCCTTTATTTTTTGGCAGGGATAGTAATATCACAATGTGTGCAGGAGAAAGGACCTGTTATTGCTGCAAATCTTTGATTCTCATTGACACATTGCCATTGTGTTTCCTTACCTTGGCTAGAATTCAAGATCTAGGGGACATGTAAAGATGAGGCAAAGTACGAAACAGAAATGGCCCAGGGAGTTGGACAGTATTTAGGAAATTTTGCTAAGCACCGCTTGCCACTAAACGGACAGCATGTGAATAACATAGAACCTTTTCTCTCTCTCTTGTAATATCTCCGTTTTAGATTTTAGATTCATTACCTTTTTCTTTGATAACAGCTTTGCACACTTCTGGAAGTGTCTTGTCCAAGAGTTTATTTCTGGAATTTCTTTCCTTTTTCATGTAACCTGGCCTCTACAATCAACCAACCTAAACCCAATTAACATGGTATGGGAAGTTGGACAGAAGAGCAAAGGCAAAGCAGCCAACAAGTACTCAGCACCTATGGGAACTCCTTTTAGACTGTTGGAAAACTATTCCAGGTGATGACATCATGAAGCTGATTGAGAGAATGCCCAGAGTGGGCAAAGCTGTCATCAAAGCAAAATGTGGCTAATTTGAGGAATCTAAAATGTAAAACATATTCTAGTTTGTTTAAAACAATTTTTTGTTTAAAACATGATTCTATATGTGTTTCTTCATAGTTTTAGTGTCTTTAATAATAATCTACTAATAGATAAAAATAAATGAATAAATATAAAAATAAATATTGATCTAAAAATAGATTAAAAAAATAAAGAAAAACATTTAATAAGAAGGTGTGTACAAACATTTTGATGGTACTGTGTGTGTATTTATACTTGCAACTTGCACAAGAATTTCAGTGGTGTATCCAGAAGATGAGGAGGCAAAGTGGATAAAAGAAAAGGCAGTTTATAATGCATTCTGTAAAGGCTGCTCGACCCTGTTGTAGAAGCTCTTGAAGAACGCATAACTTCCAACTATGAAGGAGCACATGACAATATATACAATATATACATATACATTAGTGAAATGTTACCACTGTTGTTTGGAGAAAGGGAACATGCATAGCCCTGAACATATTAGGACTTTGCAGAAAAATAGAAAGAGTAAAAGGAAACCTAAGACTTTGAGTCCAAGATGTTCTTAAAGTGTTACACCAACCGTCTAGATCTACAAAACACTGAACTTAATTTAGAGGAAGATTTATGGTCCATGGTCAGCACTCACACGTGCCTCAGAATGCAATATTGTTTTGTACATATTTTCCTTTTTTCTCTTCATTCCTTCTAATCTCACCTATGGCACCACTTGCAGGTGATATATAGCCTGGTAGCATCAATAACTAGAATACCCCCCTATAATTAGACATGAATGTCAATGAAATGCTAAGGCAGGAGTCTCTGTGTCTTCCTGCATGGAGTGTTCTCAGTAGGACAAAGGTTTTCCATTTTTCTACAAAATCCTCTTTAATTAATCGAGTCCTAGCCAGAATGCTCATGAATCTCCTTCACTGTGTCACATAGCAGACTGTCTCCCAGCAGTAACAGAACTGTGAGCCCCATAGAAACATTCAACACACAGAGTTTTCTATTTCCAGCCTGATGGCAGGGATTGGATGTAGCAGCATGATAAACTGATACAACAGAACATGACTGATGGGTGCACGTGGCAAGAATTGACATGATATCGTTTTCTCTAATCCATCTTTCAGCAGGAAAGTCTTGTTTCATAAAGCTTGTTGGTGTTTGTCCAACTTACGCTTGAATAGGAAATAAAATCAAACAGTTTGTTATCTATTACACACACCATCATGGATCATCAATTATTTGGGGAAGAGCTGGATGGAGGCCAGAAGCTGATAGTTATGTAATTAGGTAGGTCTGCACTGCACTTGCCAAATCTCAGCAGAGAAGACACTGCTCTGAAAGCTCATGATCTTGGCACACCTACATAATATGGGATTCATAGGAATGGACATACCAGAATAACTTAAATATCACAGTTCTAGCAAAAATCTCAGTCATTTGCATGGCTGATGAAAGTCTTCAAAAGCTTTAAAGAAAAGAAATGTTTGCAATTCTAAGTAAAAGTTGAAACAATCCTAAAAGAAAAACTGTGTTTCGCTCATTCAAAGAAACATGTACCGTAAGCACAACTTCTCTTAAACATGTCCCCAAACAGACTAAATGCCCCTACCTTTCTGCCACCCTTCCCCAGGATTTTAGGCTTTAAATATATTCTATACATAACATTTTTGAAGTGGGTATTCAGTCTGGTCATGTGTCATCACAGGTCCTCTGCTTCTGGTGGTAAATGGGTCCTAAATGTTTCCCAAAACAGAAGCACATAATGATATGGTGCTGTTTCCCAAAAAGTCCCATAGATGACCAGGGAGGCTTGATGACAAGGTGGTTGGTCCTTGACTGTGACTTGAATAACACTGGGCATCATGCAACATGAAGAGTATCAGTGCTGGATTGCAGTATTGAACCTGAAGGGGACAGACCTGGAGATAGGGTAAATATAATCATTATCCACTATTGGTTCAGTTAGGACAATGGCTAAGTGGTTAACAGTTTTGTTGTGAAGGTCATGGGTTTAAATTCCACTGGAGGCCCATTTTGCATGGACTGTGTATGCTCTTGTAATATCTGAATTGAGTTTTTTCCCCAAATAGACATTTAGGCTTAGGTGGTTGTCCTTTACCCACAAAAGCCTTACTTCCAGCAGCTCATCTCGCCCTGTTATCTTGCACCACCAAGTATTCCTCATTACAGTCTCTCTGCTCCTCATTCTAAAAGTGACAACTTAATTCCACTGCTTCCCTTCTAGACAGTGGCTCTGCTCACTTTGCTACCCTTTGACCAGGAGAGATTTAATAATTTAATTCACCCTACTGCCCCCCACTCAGTGGTGATTCAATATCTCTTTTTTTCTGCAATAGGAACCTTCTAATTTCTAATGTAACTACAGATCAGGTGCTTCAGGATAGGTAAGCTGTTCCTAGAACTATTTCAGGTACTTCTGCTGTAAATTTTGAAAAAACTTAGCTCCAAAATACCAGCAACTCAAAGGTCAATAGAGACTTGTTTGAATTTTTATTTACTGCCCATAACTTGGTCACATGTTCACTTTAAGCTTCACTAGTGTATATATATTTGGCCACTCAGCACTTCTGCTGTACAATACATACGGGAATTGTTTCTGTTACTTATGTGTTTTTAACTTTATTTTTATTCAGGTTATAATGATGTCCTATTCCACAATCATATATTTACCATATGTTGTCAGTGGCCAAATTTACTAAATACATCTTCAAGCTGTTCTCCATATGTAGGACATGTGTGTTCTCAATGAATGTGTCTGACTCCATTCATTTCAAAAAAGCCAGAAGATAGTTTCGAATTGTAGGCGATGAAAGCTACGTGAGTGTTACTGAGTGAATGTTTTCCAGTGTTTCCAGTGAAGGGCTCAACCATTTGCATTGGGAAAGTTTATCAATCATCATATTATGTAGGACATTTTGCATGGATACAACTTCCAGCTGCTGAATTAAACTGGACTTACTCCAGAACAGAGGAGGCTACAGTGTAACAACAAACATAATGTCAACTCTAAAGTGAATTTAGGATGAATTGAAGATTACACTCCTGTGAGTGCATTGGGCAAAGCCAGTCAGACTGAAGTGAAGACCCAATGTGGTTGTAGAATGGCAGTTTAAAGCACACATATAGGTCACCAAACCTGTGGGTTGATGTTTGCTGGGTTTGCAACTGTCCCCAAGTAACAGGTGGCTGGAACAATGATAAACAGCTCTGTGACCTTCCAGGAAAACTGGTACAAAAAACTATAACTCTTATTTACTTGTAGTCATTGAAGCAAATTCATAAACCAGCTTGCAGTACTCCCTCAAAAAAACAGAAAAATCAGGGGAATTCTGCAACATTTTGCCAAATTTCCCATTGGTAATTTGTGCTTATATGCATTTAAACAAAATCATTTTGCACCCCTATTTATTGCAATTTATTTACACTAGAATTTTCAAAGCAAACAATTAAATAAAAGGATGAACAGAACAATAGAAGAAATTTTGATTCTTAGCAAATTGAATATTGATGAAACAGGAACAGCTATGGAGGAAACATAAAAAGAGGGATTTGGATGCAAAAGAGGCAGCGTTAGAAGCTATGATGCACACCTATTACTTTGGCAATGCTGTATGTAATCGCACACAAAATACTTACAGTTGCAGAATCTCCTTTGACTGACTTACAACCTTGAGTCTTGTACAACATTTGGCGGCGAGTAATGAAATGATCTTAAACACTCTGCAGACATGCTCTAATTCCCCACTATTTTATTTGTGCATGTACATGCATTTATGGAGGTTTTATTTGTGCATGAATCAGTCTAATGGGGTTGAATATGCTGATGGAAGCTTTATACGCGGGTGATCGGCGCACATCCCAAGCACGTAGCTGTGTGTCAATCAACTGCAGAGGTGCAAATTGATGTTTTTAAAACTGCATATCCTCCGGTAAGACAAAAGGAAATGCAAAATGCACAGTAAATCTGGAACACAAACTCCTGAAATCAGCAATGTGGTGCCCGACCCTAAACACGGGTTAATTTTTTCACGGACACCTTGCTTTTTGGCTGCAGTTTTATTAAGCTGCTTTTTTCCCCTACTCTGCAAATCTGCTTTTCATTTGCTACGTGCCAATAGTTTTAACAGCTTTTTCAATTCAACAAAGAGAAAAATGTTTTTTTTTTTTGTTATTTTTTTTAAGCTTCCATTAGTAGCAGTTTTTCCACTTATTACTAGAGATGAGCGAACCAATTTGTGCGAATCAGGATTTTAACTCAGATTGCCCCAATTTACTCTTTGCAGATTTTTACATGCTGTTGGCAGCTATTGGCTTTGTGCCATTTTCAGTTCTTGATGACCTTTGGCAAGCCCTCTGGTGCTGCGTTGAGTGCTTTCCCTTTTACTCTTGTTCCTGCCCAATATTTCCTACAGCCAATACGACAGGGTGGTTTGACTTTCTCCAACTTAGCATGGCTGTAGAAGAGATTTGTCCATTTTCTAAAATATTATTGCTTTCTCCACTCTTTAGTATTGATCATAGGGCATTGATGCCTGCAATGATCACATGTAGCGCCATCTTTGTACCATTTAACAAAGTCCCAAAACAGTTTGCAAAAAATCATCAGTGATCCCTATTAGCTGTCAGCCATTTTCCATTCTTCGCTCTGAAAGACTATAACTGTACAAAGAAAAAACTATACACAGGGTTGTTACCACGGTACATTACAGGCACCATTAGGCATTAATCAAGGAGATCAATGATTGTGAATAGCAGCACTCTGGATCAAAAAATTTTGTATCCAAAAAGTTTTATTAAAAAAAAAAAAATTGTGCACTTTTCTTTGTTGTTGGTGGTTTTTGTTTGGATTGCAGATGAGCTGCTAACATTGACAACATGTGTTTTTAAGTGTTCCAGGTCCATGTAAATGGTTTATTTTCTTCCGATCTTCCAACATGACCTGAAAAAATACTTCTGTCAGTTTTGATGTGCAGTAAGCTTTACTGACACTGTAAATCAGACAATAATTATGGTGTATTACAAATCTTTATATACTACTTTACAATAAATCGCCACCACCACCTGCAACAGCTGGGAACTGTAAATAAGATTGTCTACTGAGATGGGACAAATAACAGAAGGTTTAATGTGCATGTAAACCCTAACAATGAGCTTCTGTTTTAGCTCCCTTTTGGTATGTTAAAGCTTAACTTCAGGTAAATAACGAATGTACTCGTGCCATGGGGCTCTCAGTGGGGTTAAATGCTTGATTTTGCCCAGAGTTACAGCAAAAAGAACTTTTATATACCCCAATTTTTACAAACCCAGAGTTCCTTTCCTCACTGATGCTTTGTGTTGCGAGTGAACCATTGGTGTCCTTACTTGCAAAGCAACACTTCTGATCCTGCATTTTAGTGACATCAACCTGTGATCTCCAGGAGAGGTTTCGGGGGACCGGTCACACAAGATGAGGAAACCTTTAGAAGCAAGGGATAGGATCCTTCTTAATGGTACACTAGGCCAAAAGGAGCATTTAATACTTACAAGATTGAGAAAACTCGTTTGAGTGTTGTCACCCTATGATAGGAAGTGGCCTACTGGCACCATATCAATGTGAAATAAAAACACTTAAAAAAATAAAACTGCATTCACCTAAATCCAAGGGCTGTTCTAGAAAATGGATACAGTTTAACATTGTACAGTTCTTTCCAATGGCTATTTTTCTTGACTCACGGCTGTCATCAGCCCAAATCCTTTTAACCTACATTTTACGTTCTGTATGGAATCTAACCTTCTATAATACATACAGATATGATATCCCCTTTTCAATTAAAAAGGAGAACAAAAAGCTTCTTTTAATATTCATACACCGATCTCACAAAGTAATGTCCACATTCATTGTAAAATACATGACACGATCTATAATTCATGGACTTTGTTCTGACAAGATTGAATGATCATACAGAAATGTTCTATAGCAGAATCACTTATAGCTCTGTAGAAACCGAAAAAAGTGGCTTAAATAAATTATAACACAAGGACACAGCTTGGGAAATTTTAAAGAAATCACCATTTTGTTAAAAAAAGGGCAAAAGTAAAAAGGTAGAATTAAATTCCATCAGTTTTACTCATCTGGCATGATTGCCTCTGGCTGTAAAATTTGAATTTATCAGAAAATTTACTCTTTAACGGGATGTCATGGAAGTAATTGGATGATCCTGGTGGAGTTACATTAAAGAAATACTCCAGGCTAAACACCAGATTCACTAATAAAGATTACAAGTGGAATGGATATTCACATGCGTCAGTGATTTTTTTTGGGGGGATGAGGTTTGGAGAAACAAAAATAGCAGAAAAAGACTTGTGATAGTTAAAGTATTATACCTGGCATTCTTTCAATTGAAACTAAGAACAATGTTTGTTATAAGAATGATGTGTTATGAAGATGTGTTGAGGCAGTGTCATTCACCTGCAAAAGTCTAAAACAACCATTCCTGACCTTTTTAACAAGGGGGAAGCTTAGAAATCACTTTCAGGTTTTAGGAAACCCCTTCTACAATTAATATATCTAAATCTCACAATAAATTAGTGTGGTGGTCATTGGGAAGAATGATACTCTTGCATTGTTGAGAAAATGTCACCCTTAAAAATAGCCAATATTGTCACTGGTATCAGTTAAACTGGCCTGGGAATAATTGCTCATAATTCAGGGAACCTCTGGCAACCTCTGAAGGAAACCCAGGGTTCCAATCAACCATGGTTGAGAAAAGAAAAACTGGCCTAAGCAAAATGAAAGAGGAGAGGCTTTACAGAGCTGTATGCAATACTCACTTCAACTACAGTCCTGTTTCCTGAAGATGTACCCATTGCTCATCAGATCTTCCTGGTTAAACATACATCCAGTGTCATCTAAAGTGTGGGACACCATAGGTCACAATGAAGGTGGACACAATGGTGTCTTTAAGCACCCTTTTCTCCAATCTTGCAGATGCTGGCCGTTTAAGAAAATGGACAATAGTTCCTTCTTTTCTGGTTCCACTTTTATAATAGGTATGATGCTATAAAAGTTGCAACCTGGTTTCCAAAAGAAGACAAAAAATGAATAAAAGTCCTTATGACTACTTCGCCTGTTTGACATCATGCCTGAGAACCAGGAATATACACATCTCCACATTGCAAATACTATGCTGTTACAGTCATAAACAATCTCATATCAAGGAGCATTTTACATTTGGATTTAAATTCTGAACTGTTGCTGTTAAGTGGGGGTGGGTTGAAAAGGTTGTGAGAAGGAAAATACTTACAGTGCATTACAGTTACAGGTTAACAAGATATGGTGGCACACCAAGTCAATCTCTATAGAATTGGTTAAGATGAGGGATGCTCACACAACAAAACAAAAATGGTGTTTTTTTTTTTACTTGACTTATTTTGCACATGTATTAGTTACTTTTGAATTCTGATAAATATATCACATTCGTAATAAATCTCCTGTAAGCAATTCTAGCATTGAACGAGTATAATTGGAACCTGGATGTTTGCAAGTACAACCCATGGAATGTGTTTTTCCTCCATAATTAGTTGAGATATAAATTATAATGATTTATTAGGGATGTATCTGTGGCTTTATGTTTACGGGAGTTCTCAGTTTTAATAATACAACAACAATTACGGAGGAATTGCCTGTCATTTTGTATACATTAGGTTTCATTTGTGTGCAGACTGCGGTAACAATGATGCGATTGAAAAATGATGCTTTTCCCAGGAAAGAAAACCATTACTATCTGCCCCATTATGACGCTGTGCTTTCATTTACATAAAGAAAGAATATAGAGACTAGTCACCTATTGCAAATCCATGAGACGCCGCTCCGTTTCCCTTGTTCTATCAAATAAGGCGCAGAGAAAGCATTTATCAAATGTAAACACACAGCGCAAATCACTATACAAATGTCATTACATTTCCACTTCCCCTTATGTAGTTAGGGGAGATATTCACTTTACAATGTTTGATTGAGATTTTTATGACCATCAAATTAAAAAGCAAAAAATGCAGGAATGTGCAAGGAGAGGTGAATATGCAGAAGAAGGGATTATTTAGTAAGGATGTTTGTATATACATTAGGTATGATTTGTGTTAGGGTTTGGGATATGGTTTCTTTTTTAATTTATCCAAACACTGCATCCAAATTTACCCTGAACCACAAATACCTTCACACATTTATTCCTTCTGACCAAACACATAACATTTTTGCGATCTTCAATACTTCAAAGAGCCATGCTAACGTTATGATGTCACCGCTTTACTTTGCAGTGTTTCACTGTGGTCATAGGTAGATGTGGTAGTGAACCCCTTCCCCCAAGAAGAAATGGTATTTGCATGCATGCAAAATGTCCAAGATACTGTCAACATATTATGCTGAGCATCTTTAACTTAAATAAATTAAATCCAATGAATGACAAAGGTAGGCTACCAAAAATAAGTCTGGAATTAAATAGTTAGATCAGCCTTACCCCAGGATTTCTCCAGAGGTTGTAAGAGGTTCCTGGAACTCTTGCTGATTGACCTCCCATTTATTGATGCCTGCTTAGTTCTGGGGCCAACCCCACTTGGTAGAGCCATCTACATAACTCTAGGCTTGCATTACTTAACCAGGGTTTCTTTAGAGGTTTTTAGGGGTTCCTCAACTGTGGCTGATTGACCTCCCATTCCATGACACCTACATAGTTTTGGGGTCAACACCACTTGGCAGAGCCAGCTGTATTTCTCTAAATTATGTTTTTAGTTTTCTAAAAGGATGGCATTATGACCACCACCGTAAGAGGGGCATTCTTTCCACTAGCCACCAAATTAATAGGCATACCAGCCGTTCCCTTAGACGTGAAATTAATTTCAAGGGTTCCTCAAAGGGAAAAAGGGTGAGAAAGGCTTGGTCAAATGATAATGGATGTCCTACAGCCAGAAAATGGGTCTGGCTGTAGCTGATATTCTGCAGCTTCTAATCACATTGGACCTGACTTTTTAAAGCTCTCTGGGGCTGGAGAGGATACACTTTCATCAGTGAAACTGGGTAATTCAGCAAACCTAGATTGCATTTCTTTAAAGTAATTTGCTGTTTGCAAGTAAATATTTTGAATCCTGAATAAGAATGCAAAATGTAAGCAATGTAAGCATCATGCAGCCCTGGAAATCCACTGCAAACCCCGGGCATCCCTTAAAAATGATACATTTGTATCTGTAACAAATGTATAATTTGTAAGAGATACTTATATTACAATGTCAGGAGGTTCTCCATTGCCGGGCATCTTCTCAATGATTGCAGCCATGGCCGCAACCATTGAGAAGAGTGTGAGATCCCCGGGGCACTAGAGGGTAAATAACCTCTAGTGGCCCGGGGATTGCAAACGGGGAGATTCCCAGGGCTGAATGCAGCTCTGGGAATCCTCCTGTTTTAATTTCCTCTTCTAATGGTTTCGCGAAATCGGTAAGCTGAAATTTCGTGGAACCATTGGAAGTTCGAGGAAATTTTTGCAAGAATGCCAGATCCTTAATCATCCCTAATCCTGAACCAGATCTATTCTAGGTTTGCTGGATCACGTGGCTTCACTTTTAAAAGTGTATCCTCTCCAGCCTTGGAGAGCTTTAATAAATCAGGCCCATTGCGAAAAGCATTAGGGGAGCTTGCACAGCTGTACAAGAATGAAGATAGGGTGGGAAATAAGCTTTAGTAATGCTTTATGGAACTTTTGGACAATACTTTCAGGAGTAAAAACGACAACACCAGGCTCCCATACTAAACAATTTGAAACGCTAAGTTGGCAGAGTATAATTTGTACCTAATTATAATGAAAGCAAAGCTTACTGGCCATGCTGGGTGAGACAAAAGGATTTCAAATTCCTTTGTCAATTTTGGAGCATCATGGGTTCCCTGAAACCAATGTGGTATCACTGTTCATTTTAAAATTTTTAATAAACAAAAGTCCCTAAATAAAAGTGTCAGTATACCTACAAGAACACGTACAAACATTGGTTTACAGGAAAAATGGAATCGCTATACTGTGAACTTTTTTTTTTTTTTTTTTGCAACAGCAAAACTTTATGATCGCGAAAAAGCATTTTATTATTTTGCTCTTTTGCTCACCTTTTATCATTAAAATAAAGGACATGAGTTGTAAAAAAGAAAATAAATATGCACATAATTTTAAGGCAAGAAGTGCATGTATAAATCTTGCCGCGAGCAGCTGTACTGTAGCTATAATTTGCGCACTACAGCTGCCACAACAATATCAAATTTTATAGGTGAAAAAACATTGAAAAGTTTAATGGAATAGTAGAGTTTGATATATATTTCACTATAAATAAACATTATCTAATGAAGAAATGGAAATGATTATTTCCCCCACAGCATATAATTCTTCATAATATATCTTTTCTCTTGCAAGCAACTAAAATTGGCAATCAGACTTAAGCATCTATAACAATACAAATCTATATATGCTAATATCTTTGGTTCTCATTTCCATGTACGACCACGATTTAACAGTCAGGAGAGAAGTATAGTAAATCTTTCCCCTAATTGTATGACATCATAAAACAAACTACTTTCATTTCCATTTGACAATAATCCCTTCATATTTGTAGCTTTTAATGACAGCTATAGCAATATCTTTAAAATCCGGAAATTACATCGGCTTCTGTTTTAAAAAGGCGTTAATGGGGATGTTGGATGGTGGGCCCTGAAAAGTCAGCTGATTACCAATGACTTCTGTTGTCCAGATTTTCTGGTAGTAGCCCATTAGAAACATTTAAAGTCATTTACGGACCACTGGGAATAGGCAGGTAAAAGCTTTCTAATACAGAACTTCCAAATTTTAATGGTGGTGTTGTTTCAAGGTGTCCTTAAAAACAGCATATTTTTTTCTTGCTAGAAGAATATTTAATATGCAAACCATCAGGTCAATTGTAGGTGTCATATTTTAAAAGCATGTATTGGGTTTATTTTATAAAATCTTTTTTTTCAACAGAGATATATTGCCAGGTTATATTAAAGGTAATTATTTTAATTTTGTATTCTTTTTTATAATGTTAGTGCATTACTACTATAAAAAACTGTCCTGTTCCAGCAACACTCTGGAGACCCAGGCGCTGCTCTCTTACAGGGCACAGTTTTCATTGGTCTGACCACTGCATGGTGCTCCATTCAACAATTATGCTCAGGATATTTTTAAGTGAAGCAATGTGGCAGAAGCACATTAGACCACTGGTGACATGAATATGTGTAAGAGCAAAAGTATGGATCTCCATCATGCCAATAAAAAGGGCAATTTTATATACTAGTAAATTACTAACAATTGAAAAAAATGGAAACAAAAATTCATAGGATGTCCATGTCATGCAGCCTGACTCCACATCCTATTTACAGATCTTAAAGGTTGGATTAAGCTTCATGAAAAAATATTTTTTTACAGTAGAAGTTGTTTTGCCATGAGCTAGTTATAAGAATAAGTACCATTTGCAACATTGCACCAGGTTGATACATTGTCAGCAGCTATTTTACCTGCATAAAATAGATAAAATGAAATGTTATATTAATACATGTGATTGATATAAAGAAGTGATTTAATAGTGCATCGGCAATCCATCTGGCAATTAAGCTTGGAAAAAAGGTGCACCACTTGGTGTGGTTCTCTGAGAGAAAAAAAGAAAAACTTTTATCTGTTTTCCTATTCAGCCCTATGAGTGTGCTTAGTACATCCCCCATCAACCAACTGGTCTTGGATTTGAGATGGGTTAAGTTATGTACAATGCTGTATCATTTTCATTGGAAAATATTTTTAGTTATGGTTTCTAGCAATAGAAGGAATGAGCAAATGTTTAGTACAGTTTATTGCATGGAAAGGGGAGGGGAGAAAACCCTCATAGGAAACGGAAGCGATCATTACCTAGCCATATGTCAATGATGAGAAAGGACAAATGTTTAGAGATAAAAAAACATGGAGAAATGTGCACCTTATTCAATTTTATACTCTATATATATATATATATATATAAATAGAAAGACATAAACTGTCATCCTCCTTTGCTCTGACTGCTGTCAGGAAAAAAAAATAGTTTCTAGATTGTTGTGTTGGGTTTCTGCACTGTGCACATCCTCATTGATCCATGTGCTTTACTGCGAAATAACTATTACATTCTGACATCCCCCAAGTGTAGGCATAAAGCAGCCATATTGCTGTGCCCAGGCCGTACTTCTGCCCATGTGGACAGCACATGAGGGAGAGTGAGAGCTATGTTTAAACAGAAATAAAAACAGGTTTTAGATTGGAAACAGTATCATGATAAACATTTATACCTCGCACCCACTAATGCATTTTTCTCTGACTCCAGAGAGGCTGCCAACCTTACTTCATCGCAGGTGGTCCGTTCCTTATTCCTGCAACCAAACAGCACATTAATCCCTAGTGCCAGATGCCATCATTGCTTTTACATCTGTCTGATCTTTCCTATTTATCTGAACATTATGCTCACCAGGAAAGCGTCCAAGCCCTTGAAATAAATCTGGGAATTCCGTGAGTGTCTTGCCACAGGGCTCGTGTGATCTGAGTTCCCAATCTATGGTTCCATTAGTCACTCATTTCACCCTGGCATATGATGCTATAAGATGTGATAAGTGTCTTACTGTGAACTTGTAGACTCTTCACACAATATACAATAATATATTTTTTATTAGTAACATGCAGACATGCTAATACAAAATTCAGTCCCATGAAGAGGTTTTTTATGTCAATTGATGTATCAATAGTTGCATAGTTAGCCAGATTGAAAAAAAGGACATGGGTCTATCAAATTCAACCATAAAACAAAACAAACAAAAACCTGCATTCTTAGAAAACTAAACCCGAACTGATCAAAATGAATGCTCATTGCTCTAATGATGGTCATACACTGGTGGATGGGTGTACAACCAAGCAGATGATCACAATCTCCTTGATATTCATCCTTTGCTTGACGTAACGGATATGCAGCCACCAACCAGCCCTAACATTCATCACTTCCTTCTGCTCCCGTCCACTCCCCTTTCAATGGTTATTATAAACCAGCAGCAGCCAATAGAAATGTTCCCTGTTATTTACGAAGTTCTAAATTAGAATTTTACTGATACTTTTACTGTTACTGTTTTATTTTTGCCTAAAAATGTAACACTATGTAATATTTGTACCAGTCCTGGTCAGACCTGGCGGACAGAAATGGGGTTTATCTAGAACGGAGATATGCAGGTACTATCTCCCTCACCACAACCACGTCTCCTCTTGCCTTGATTGCCCAGAATCTATGTTCCTACATTTCCCTTTATTGCTCTTAGTGAGATCCAACAATCATTAGAACTAGACAAGTTTTAGATCATTCTTTCTCAAAGTTTTTTTTTTAAATATAGGGGAACTCTTAAAAATCACTTTCAGGTCTTCAGGGATCCAGGTTATAATTACTATATCCACAGCTACCAACAGTATCAACAGTATATCAACAGTACATTAGCATGGTGGTCAGTGAGAAAAAAAAAGCCTCTTACTTTTCCTCGCTCATTGCTTTAGGAACCCCTAGCAACCTCTGGAGAAGCCTTGGGGTTCCAAGGAACCCTGGTTGAGAAACACTGTTTTAGATCAATATACTGGAAAAAACATTGTTTCACAATATCTTGGCAGATACAGGCATGTGTGAAGCCCATAAAAAAGTTCTGTTTTTATTATCCAAGGAAAGGTTACATTTTTCCGCTCAAACTGTAATGAGGTTATTGGCCATTTTAGATACAAATAGGGCTTTCTGGAGTTCTTCTTGAATTTATATAGCTGTGTTGTTCTCAGTATCATTTGTCTATACCTGCAGGCCTTTGCCAGACAGTAGTCTGTTTTATATACCCCTAAGTTTGTAGTTGTGCGAGGCGGCACGGCCATACTCATATGAGCTTTAAACAAACAGGAGAGCACAGTAACTCATTTGGTGACCTTTTAATATTTCTGCCGCTTGTTGTCAGAGTCACTAACCACTTTCTTCCCCTAGGTGATGGATTATTTAATTAACGATTGACCTTTCCCAGTGCTGTGTGTTGACCACGTACATTTTGCTCTGCGCTTTCAATATCGTTTAGTCGCTTATGGTGTGTTTTGGAGGTTTTGCCGTCAGACAGGGTGCAGAAATTTTGTGGGATGCAGAGTGCGAGAGATGGACCTTGCAGCTAATTTATCTGGACAGTTAAAGCAAGCAGGACAGGGCTTTAAATAATTAAAACATACTGTCAAAACTTTTTTTCTAGCTTTGGATAGAGTGAAAATTAGTTAGAACCTATGCCTGATTTTTTTTTTACTTAGGTTGTCCCTGTTGGGTAGATTTGTGCTCTCTATTTGTTTTAGTTAGACCATTATCACCAAGACAGTGGTGGGATATCTAAACTTTCATAAATACAGATGTCACCAGGACAAGCGGTGTGAATAAACCTTAAAATGAAGACATCTGATTCATTGATAACTAAGAAGCATAGACATTTCCCTGAACTTGCTGTTTCTTTTCTGGAAGAGATAAATATTATTACATATTACATATTACATATTACACAACGCTTTTCAAAATATCACTAACCGTCCCTCAAAGGGGCTCACAATCTAATGTCCCTACCATAATCATATGTCATTAACACAGTCCAAGTCCTATTTGGGTGGAAGCAAAATAACCTAACTGCATCTTTATGGAATGTGGGAGGAAACTGGAGTACCCAGAGGAAACCCATGGGGAGAACTTGCAAACTCCTTGCATATAATGTCCTGGCTGAGATTCGAACCTGGGACCTAAATTTAACTCTTTTCTACTATCAAGGCTAGATTTGTCCCTTTTCCCTTCAATAGGCCTTGTGATCTTGTGAGAAATCCAGCCCTGCTTACTATATATAAAACTTTGTGTTTTAACCCTTGTCTACTGTATCTAGAACTAGAAAAAATGTTTTGGCTGGTGTGGTCTTTGGTGTATACAGTCATTTTGTATTTTTATTTATTACCAAAGAAAAGTCAAAAGGCCAGTGTATCCACTATTTTCCTACTGGAGCATTGAACACATCAATATTAACTTGTGTATACTATTTAGTAAATGGGCAGTGGTCACCAGGTGAAAAAGTGGAGGAAAACTCACAACTTACAAGTTTTCATTGTAACAGAAGTTAAGGCGAAGTCTCCTGATGAATACACATGTTGTGGGGATAATTGTCTAAAAGAGAATTTCTTTTCATTTTGGAGAGATATCACCCAACTTGGCGTTACATGGATTAGAATTGAGGGCAATTCAAACTTTTACAGCCATCACTGGAACAGGGGTATCTTCATATGGGAACACCTATTCCAAAGGTGCAGTTTCCATTTATTCCTATAGTGTTACTTAACCAGGATTTTGTGGAATACAAGTGTTCCTCCAGAGTTTGCTAGGGGTTCAGTTATATTCTTATAAAGGTGCAGTTATATTCTTGAATCCAATTGAACTGGGAGGATTGAGAGGATAAATTTAACACCACTGGCACCATTGCACAATGAATAGACAATGGCAGTGGATGGACTTTTACTATAGCTGATGACCTCTGTGCCTTACATATGAGCTACAAGACTTTTCTCAGAGTCTTAGTAGAATAGAGTATAGTAGAATAGTAGACTATTCTACTATACAGCGATTTACTATACTACAAAGTTTAACATCCATCAATCACTGCCAAAAAATGAGCTTACTATCTAACAGAGACACACAAGCACAATCACAATTTTGGTCAGGCACCAATCACCCTGCTATTATTACAAACAAAGCCATGGCACTAGGTTTGCCACCTGGCCATAACAATGGGGTATGTTGCCAATATTATTAAGCACTTCAGTTCTCGCACCTGTAAAATCATTATGGACCAAAGCAATTTTTACATTTATGCTGTAATAGGTTTGTAATTATTTTATGCCAAGGTTTTCCCTTAGTGATATTGTCTTGCAAGAATTATTTGCATGCAAGCTATAAAATAAATACAAAAATCTAACTTTTCTTTACCATCACCTTTTAAAAAAAATAGTTGAAAAATCTAAATTAGTGGTCTAGTTGAAATGAAACGTAAATGATGTATTTATGTAATAAAATTACAATAGAAATAAATGTCATTAGAAGAAAAATTATAGCAGAGCAGGGGGAAGGAGTTAATTAGGGCTGATTAGGGCTAAACAATAGGGGTTAAATAGAATCAAATTTTATTTAAAAACTTTTTTTGTATAAATTCTTTAAAGCAGACCAATCAACAATTCCTTTTAACATTATATAAAAGGAGTTTTTTAATTTTTTATGTTTTTTTTTTTTTTATTTGAAGGGGAGAATTTTTTACAGGAAGGGGCATAACCCAAACTCGTGCTTGAGCTGTATGAGATTCCATGACGTGAGCAGAAGCCAGAAGAATAATAAAGAAGATTGTGCAGCCTACTGTTCAGGCCGTGCCAAGAAAGATAAAGGAAGACAGGACACCATGGGACCTACTGCACTAGGATCATGGAGTGATCCCTGGCTTTCCACCTATAGAGGGATGTGTCTTTTGTGTTACTGACAGTTCCACTTTTTACTGACATCATTGCAGGTGGCACACAGAAGAGCAGCTTATCTAGTAAATCAATACAACAGACGTGCTCATGTTCATGTGCAGTTACCCTTAGCTACAGATAATGCTAATTATTGGTTGCTATGAATGATGCACCTGGCTCTTTGCCTTAATGAAAATGCCTAATATTTCAGGGCCTGTAGAGTTTCTCGCATGCTGATGCTGGTGGTAGCTGCTGGGATTTGTAGTGCTTTATCATCAAGGAGTCAGCTGTAATGCATTACTGTCTATAATTCATTGGGGCTTCTAACGGACTACATCCGCATCACAATACAGAGACACATATGCCCTTCAATGTTCTCTGACAGCACTTGTTCTTTTCCTGGTGTCAGTCTGAGGAAAGATCACAGGGATGTAGATTGTGACAGGAAAGGGCTGAACCAATTATAGATGGAGGGACACTATCTACTCCCTCCGCTTGACGGGATTCAGACGACATCGCTCCTGAATTTATACGACAGCAGATTGCTGCCGCTTATGAAGTGACAAACGGCCCTCCATGACACTGACTGACTTGTCTGATCAATTTCACTTGTCTGAAGAGCAGTTATGAATAGCTTGCTCTTGTTGACAGACAGTATAAAGCCCATATTCATCTGCTCAAACACCAAATCTCATCTGCTGTATTCATGTCATTTCTGTATTCTATTTCAAAGGCGGGGGAAGAAAAAAACAGCATAGAAAACCAAAGGCAACAAGGCTTATAACCTATGGACTGTTTTGAATATGGTCGGCTAATGAAAGGTGAAATTCCCTTTTTGAGATTCTGTAGCTGATTTTACTATATACACTAATCAGCCAAAATTATTGCCCAGTTTTGTATAGGTCACCCTTGTGTCATGAAAACATCTTTGACTTGTCGCAACTTGGACTACAGAAGACAACTGAAGGCGTCTGGTGGTATCCTGCACCAAGTTGTTAGCACAAGATCTTTAAACCTCCACTGGCCTGCTTTGTTCCTGTGGTGCATCTTGTTGCTATCTCTTCCCCAGGAAAACGACAAACACACACTCACCTACCACATGAATGAAATATATCAGGCCACCTTCCTCCATTATTCTATGACCATATTCTGAAGCTCTTGTGTCAATTGTAGACACCATAGAGGAGGCTCAGCATGGGCAATATAACTGGACTATGGCTACTTAGCCCCATACTTTGAAATTTGTGGTGCACTGCATTTTCTATTGTCTTTTGTTCATGACCAACATTAAGATTATTTTAGTAATTTCTTCTACAGTAGCCCCTTGGTGGGAATAGACTAGGCAAACACATGTATCAAAAAGCTATGGGCCACGGTGGTAAGTTCACTGGTTGTTGGTAGGTATTAACCATGCAGTAGCAAGAACACTTCACAAAACCTTTGATTTTGGAGATGCTCCAACACTGTTTTGGTTTATATACCTTCTTCTCTTCCTAACTGCAATCTTCAGGCAACTTGATTGGCGATGCGAGATGCCACAGGCATGCAGGTGCTCATTAAGCGCATGGGAAGCCGTGAATGCTGGGTATCCTGTCAACCAATGCAGAGTTGCCCATGCGCTTTTGTTAGTTTACTGACGCGATCTGGCATGGAGAAATAAATATTGAAAAAGGGACATCAACTGATCCCCATCTGTCAGTAAAGTAAGGTCTTACCCACCCACATTTCATCATTCCATACACTAAATCTTTGCTAGGATAATGGTCATGGTTTTGCTAGAAAATGAAGCCATGCCTGAAGGCATTAGTATAAGCGAACTCATGTACCGTGTTTAACGGAAAGAAAAAGCCGAACTAACTTTAATCAACCTTTCGGAGTTTAACTTTTTCCAGAATTACAAAACACTAAAATATATGGTGTAAAAATAAATAAATACTTCAATACCCCGCTGAAAGAAGTGAGTGGAGCATAACACAGTATTGAGAGGTTCAAAAATAAACTGTGTCTCAGTTGTTTCTTAATACGGTGATTTCCTGTGCGGAGTTCTGTGATGTGACGGCTTCACCTCTAGACACCTGGGTCTGGGCTCTGCCCCCGGGCTAAAGTGTTGGTGGTCTTCCTCACATGGTCCTCGGTTCTTATTAATGCACAGTACATTGTAAGAGCTGTGAGGGGCTGATCTATGGGATGAACTGTACATTGTGGGAATTGTGTAGTAGATGATGTTTGACCTACAAGGGGGATTTGTTACTCTCTGTACAAAGGGTTTACGGGGGGGTATATTTATTATAAGTATAATGTTAGAGAAAGGAATTTGTTGAGAATATGTGTTATACAGCATTTACCGTTCCCCGGACGTTTATATGAGATAAACAGGGGAATTTATTAAAGGACTTTGCAAGTCACTGATGAATTCTGAGTTCACATAGCAAACACACCTCCAGTAAGGTATTTCATTCCCTATGTTTTTCCTGCGCTGCAGACTGACAGATGATCATGAAAGCAAACACTGAGACCTAACATGACAATGAAATCCTGTTTTTTTAAAAATACCTGAATTCGTCTAACATTTTGTCCAAATTTTGGCATTTTCGCAAAATCCATTGGCGCCAATTGAGAAGGCACTTGTAAGAACTTGGTTTTGTGCAATAGTATTTAAGTGCATTTTTTTTTACTTTATTATAATTTTAACCTTTAAGGAAGTATTTCTTTCTAAAATACCTCTACTACTATGTTAAAAGTTTAGAAAAAATATAAATACAGTGGTAGCTGGGAGTGACATGGTTTTGTTTAAAGGTGGATATAGGGAGGTGCAAAGTGTGCTGCTACACTAGGGCCCTGTACCCTGTTTAGACAACACGGACACCACAAGGGCCCCAGTTCAGTTTGGTAGGTGGTCCCAGGGGAGTTGTGTACAGGAGCCCACTGTTGGCTAAGACCGCCACAGGCTTTGTTAATAAACAAAGCCTTTGATCAGTGAGCTAATAAATAATACAATTGTTAATCCTTCATACAGTTTTCTTAAGAAAGCAAAGCCATGCAATGTTTTTTTTAATTAAAACAGATGTCATGAAACCCTTTTGCACTGCAAAATGTGAACGAGGGTTTGGCCATATTTAGCTTGAGGTGGAAATAGTAATCATGGCAATTGGTAAAAATTAAAACCCAATAAGTAGTATTACAGCACCCATTTGTGGCCATGGCAGAACCAAGTGCACAGATTTCATAATCAGAACCCCTAAGAGATATATTTAGTAGGTTGTTAACTACTGTCCACAAAAAGAAAAAAATGGATTATTGGTTTTGGATGGACTGGCCATTTTGGCAAGCTAAAAACATAGGACCTGATTTATTAAATTCTTCAAGACTGGAGAAGATAGACTATCATAGAAAAACCTGGGCAATCCAGCAAACCTGGAAAAAATGTCTTCAATTGTTTTCTATCATGGACCAGATCCATTCCAGTTTTGCTGGATCACCCAGGTTCTCCCATATTCACCTGTCTTCTCCGGTCTTGGAGGAATTTATTACATCAGGTTCATAATGTGAGTTGCTATAGCTGTCAATAGTTTGTTTAATCCTTCTTGTAATAAGCCTTTCCTCTATTCACCCCCACCCCTCATGTGAAACAGAGTGGAAGCTCAGTGACCTCACTTTCTCTGCTGAAATTAGGCAACACATGGACGCAGACGGTGCCCTGACCTGTTGAATAAACACTGAAGGAGCATTCCCACACTGATAAGGTCATTGCTCAGTCTTTTTTCATCTCCTGTTAGTGAGCTCCCAATGCTAGACTGACACCAGAGAAACTCACTAGAACTTTACTGACTTGACTATATTGCCCCTACTTATAAAGGTAATATTCAAATTGGTAAGCGCTTGTCCCTGTTAATAACACCAACCCAACAACATAAGTTGCAAATATGTTTGGCAAACTCAAATTTATTCACCCCAAATCTTAGCTAATAACTTCCTCTTTAATGCAATTTTTGAGCTGAGACCCATAGTGATTCACTAAATATCTTACAGTCTCTGTGTTTAATCCTGTAACTGATTTATTACAGCACGTGTGCAACCAGCAAGCATTCTCTGGCATATAAATAGAAAGGTAAGAGAATCTTCGTTTCCATACGTGAAATATGATAATGAAAATATGACACAGCAAGCAAATGTAAATGTAAAAGTCACATCAAGGGTTGCTTCCAGGTAAACTTTAATAAATGAAATTGTGCATTTACCAGCATTACAGTATATTTTCCTCCTTAGCTGGCTGCAGTAGATCAGGCTCGCTCCTTGTTTAAAAATGCATTTACTTCGATCTATTTATATGTACACATATGTGTATGTTTGCCTTGCTCGCTTGCGATGTGCAAATACTGCCAAGAGCACATTTTTCACCAGGTCCAAATTATTCAAATTTATTAAACAATAATTCACATTTGTTTGACACCATGTCAAACTCATAGCTCCTAAAGAACTGCTGCAGCTTTGGAACTATTATGTTTTCTTGGACTTTAATCATTCTGGCAAGGCTCCATTTCCTGTCAGAAAGTGAAACAGCTTAGGAATGTCATTTTCACGAAAGAAAACAGAGAGAATCCAAGAGGAAGTTCTCGGTCTCCTCCAGAGCCCCTCTGATACTCCAGCGCGCTAGCGGGAGGGCTGGAAAACATCAAACATTAGCCCAGGGAAAGGACACACTTTTCCCACATTAAAATACATGGATAAAGTTGAACTTTTTTTGCTAAAAATAGTTCCCACGGTTAATTCTATTAGGATAAAAGTATGTCCTAGCTGTCTTCCCTTGAGTATAACAATTTGTACCCCCCACTAAATAAGTAAAAAAAATTTACATTTTCAGAAAGATTCGCAAAATGACAACTTAAGTGGCTTTCAGAAACTGTTTACATAGAAGGCTATATAGTCAAAGGAAGGGGTACCGTATAACTTGAGCTCTGTTCCAGCTTCTGTTTTAAAGGATAATTTGATAATTGGACATAAGAAATAATATGCCCCCCTTGTCTTAGTTAATTATTTTTAAGTAAAATAAATACTAATCTTCCAATGCAGAAGCTGATGTGCATGATCAGCAAGTCATCAATATGGTTTCTGTAAAGACAGTAGTGCCAATAGATCTTCTTTTTGATATTTTGGTATCTCATAATACTTTTTTGCGGTGTACCTTTGATTATACATTTGTTGTTTGCGAAGTTGGGCATACCGAGTCTTTGCCAACCTTTTTAACATGGGGGGACCCTTAAAATAACTTTCAAGTCTTCAAAGGAACCCCTTCTGTAATTACTATATCCACAGATCACAGTACATTTTTGTGACAGTCAGTGGGAGGAATTCCTCTTAAGGTGCGTACACACTTCCAATTTTTATCGTTCAAAATGAACGTTGAACGAACGACGAACGATCGATTGGGCAAAAATCGTTCGTAAAAAAAGTAACCAACGACGCCGACGAACGAGGAAAGTCGTTGGAGATGAACGACCGGACCGGCGGATCGGATTGGACGACGATCGTTGACCATCGTTCTTGTGTACGATCGTTCGTTGATCGTCCATGGTCTGAGCATGCGTAATGAACGAACGTTCGTTCATTTCCTGTCGTGCACATAGTTCCTCTATCGCTCAAACGATCGTATCTATTGTGTGTACAATATCTACGAACGATCGTGTCGTTATCTGTATGTGCAGGATCGGTGCTATACGATCGTTCGTAGATATCGTGCAGGATCGTTTGTCGTTCGTTTTCCAACGATAATAATTGGAAGTGTGTACGTAGCTTTACATTACTGGCTGATGGGAAAGATATCACCCTTACAGATAGCCAACAAGATTATTGGTGTCAGTTAAACCAAGCAGAGAGGCAAAAGTTCCTATTGCTCAAGGAACCCCTAGCAACCTCAAAAGGAACACTAGGGTTCCAAAGCATCCTGGTTGAGAAAACATGGGCTTACCTAAATATTTGGTGTTGAAAATATATATGATTCCCTGAGAATTTATGCCATAAAAAACATCCTATTTCATTTATTTATGTGATTCTTATTTAAGTTGCATCCGTTAGTTCCATAGGGGTATTATTAATTCCAGACAACCTGTATTTTGATGGGATAAACATAAATGCATTACAGCCTATGGGGTCCTGCCTTGTTAACCTTTTTCCTTATCACTTTTAATTAATCTGGAAATACTCAACCCTTGGCACTGTTAGTGCAGAGATGGGTACTGAGGATGAGGTTTGAAAGGAACCCCAATTTCCGATAAATCAACTTTCCATTTGCTGTGGATACTGCTATTAGTGGGCATAGAGTAATTACAGTTGGACTCCTCCTCTTGCTAAAGTGTCATGTCTATGGTGCCATCTTTGTTTGGTCATTCCTGAGCAAGCAACCTCTTTTAGGATTAAGAGCCCAGCTTCTGCATGGATCAGGTTGTGGCTAAACTTACTTCTGCACACATGTACACGCTGGAGTCTTCTTCAATTCACTAGCTAGGTCTGATGAATGATACTAATTACAATATGGCAAAATCAATGCTGTATTTACCCTTTGTCTTTTGCAACAACTACAAATAAAGAAACAGTAATTAATCATACATTCATGTTTCTAAAAAATCTAGGTAAAACAGTGGACCAGCGCCAGTATATTTCAAAGTAAAAAATAGAGCTCTGGTTGGCAAAATTCACCTTCACTCCTAAAGACTAACTGCTTCCAGATGCAGCACCAGTTTTATTTTGGTTTTTAACCCTTTTTTTATAATAAACCATGACTGAGCAAAACTACTGGATTTTGTTGTTCTACACTTTGATGGATTTTGGATTTAGCAAGGTCTTAAATCTAGAGGTGAGTTATATGGGAGAAGATACAGCACCAGATGTTTCCATATATTTTTAATATAAATATAAAATAAAAAAAGAATACAACCTTTTCCATTGGTTGGACACCCATTGTAGAGAAAATGGAACCTGGTACTTTTTTGGTTGGTCCATTAAGTCATGTACATGGCAAGAGAATACATTTTCTACAGACTCCACATGTCAATGATTCTTTCTTTAAAAACCCACAAATAGTAAAACTACTGTAGCCTTTTACTTTCCATGGTGGGTTACTATTATTTTGCAGGCAGTTCTCATTTAAAAGCCTTTCTAGCCTTTGTTCCCTTCCGTTACTAAGTATTGCTGCCTCTGCCTTAGGACAAGTCTTTTACCTGAGGAGCTCTGAATACAAATTGGATTACATCTCAGGTGGAATGGCTTTAAAGGTTCTTAGCTGATCCCGAGTGAACAGATGTCTAGAAGCTGAATCTCTAGCAGAGCCTAATAATCTCTCGCCTTCCTCTCAGGAGACACATATTTCTCAAATAGTGATGTTAAGACATTTATGGAGCGGCAGGTACAGTGTGGCAGAGGTTGTGAGAATTCTGGTGAGAGAAGTAGATTTGTGTCATTTTAATACTTCATTTTAATTAGCAGTTCCAAACGAATGGAAATCTGTCACAAATGCAAGAAATGAGCAGAAGCCTAACCACTGTGTGATTACATCTCAGATGTTGAGTATAAAGTGTTAAGGAAGTATATATGTGTGTGTGTATATATATATGTGTGTAGGCGTGATCAGTTTAATGTAAATAAATGTATCAAGGTGTGCTAATGTTGTATCTGTTTTATGTAAAGTTTGTAATACAACAGACTCGCTGTGAAGTGTCTATGGAATATCTCTATTGTATAAACACCTTGGACTACCTATGCCGTACATAGAGTAAATGATAAAGTGAACCCTAATTACAAGATGTTTGCCATAGCCTTTATTACTTTCAATGGCTTTTCTGTGCACCTCTTTTTTATACAAGGTTGATTTTATTGACTTGATTACCAAGCTTTACCAACTGCCCAATGGGTCGTTTGCTGCCCCCTGGGAAAGCCTCATTGGATGGTGAAATGGAAATAACCATGAAATCCAAAGAAGTCAGGCCCAGTAACAAAGTAGAACTAAATCAAGGGGAACACAAAACAAATCTTTTCTGGCTAACACAGGTAACATCAAGCATCTTGTGGGGTCTTATTGGCAGACATCTTACCCATGTGACAATCACATGCCAAGGCTCTCTGCATATACTCTACAGTCAACAGTTTGTGGACATCTGATCATCAGATTTATGGACATGCCATTCCAAAAACTGTGGAAATGAATACCCACAAATCTGACCCACAATAACAGCCTCCACTCTTCCTGGAAAGTTTTCCTCCTGATTTTGGAGTGAGTCTGTGGGAATTTGTGCCTATTTGGCCAAAAGGAGTATTTGTGAGGCCAAGTAATGATGTTGGATAAAAAGACCTGGCTTTGTTCCGTTTAATTGCAGAGGTCTTCATTAGTGTTGAGGTCAGGACTTGCGCAGGGGCCACTCAAGTTCCTCCACACCAAATTCAGAGACAATTCATTATGCTGCCTGCTTTTAGCACGGGGCATAATAACCACGGTTAGAGATGCACAGTTATGTAAAATGCCTTTGTATTCTGTAGCATAAGACTAATCAACATTAGAAAACATTCATTTGTAAAAGTGTCCATTAGAGATGATAATTTAATACAAAAAACTGATTGAACTGATGTGAAAATGAGCAAAACAAATTCTTAAGCTACAAAGTTTGATTGGTTCAATTTCATGTCAGTTCTTCACACCTACAAAAGTCAATTTTTTTTGCTCTGATCTCATTGACCATGCTGGTGCCAACATACTTTAACTTTATAGGTAATTGTGATGGTCAGTTATCTAACAGTATAGGTCATTCACCAGTACAAAAAGTCAAAATCTGTATGTTGGTGCCATAACTGCTTAGGCTGAACCTTTTTTGGGGGGGAATTAATAGACTGTTACACCTTTAGTAAAGTTATCCTTTAAATATTATTGCAACCAAAGTGTTGCCTATCTGGGATACTGCCCTTCCTGTCAAGGATCTATTCATTCTTATAGGTAAGCCAAGCTCAGGGGGCCTCTTGACTATGCTCAGAAGGAAGAGGGACCTTGTGGGAAGTAAGATTGCTCGATCAGGCAAAAAGGTAAGTACTTTGAGGCAGGCTTAAAGTACAACTAAACTAAAGCTAAACTTGTACTTTAAGGTATGCTTGTGATCATGATGTTGCCATTATGGTACATATTTGGCAAATTAAGGAAAAACATAACTAAAGGTGAGATTGTACATTAGGATGTACATGTGATCATGAAAGTACTGCTATGGCTGCACACATGGTTAATGTAAAGATTTACCTAAAACAAGGGAGCACAGAGCTTTACTATAGCTAACACAGACCTTTCCAGCAGCCCAAACTAATCGGCCTCTGTACATAAGAAGCTGAAAGTGAGTCATTAACGGCAATACGTCTTGTGTCTCTTTAGTGAATAAATATATTCGTAGAGCCACATTCATCTAGGGAGGTAACGGCAGCAGTTTATAACTCGTCAGAGTTTAATTGCATCTCATACCTTTAAATATCATCAAGCTGCCCTGATTAATATCAAACAGTGAGCATATCTGACATGCCGGATTACCAGTCCAACAAACTTGTTTAGATTATGAATGAAAAAGCGGTTTCAGTCCAAACTAATGTCTAATAATACAGCTCTGGTGTGTTCTTAAGTGTTTGCGGGTCTCCCTGGCCGCCACGGTCACACCGAAAGACGCAGCACTAAATATAGAGGGGAAAACCTTACACAAATAACTTGGTCATTTAAAGAAAGAAATAAAAAAAAATAAAGCTAGGCAACGGCATTGTTGTGTACACCAAAGAATAAATAGATTGCTCGTGTTATGCCAGGATTTTTTATAACCTATTACAAATCTAAGTTACACTCTAAAAATGTCTGCATAGTAAAAGGAGAATATATAACCATGTAATAAAACATATATATATATATATATATATATATATATATATATATATAAACACAAAATTTATACAACACATTTAGATATAACTTAATCCTAAAGATTCAAAAATACATTAGATTTGGATAGAGGGGAAAGGGGTTAGAACAATAGCATGTCAGATTTTTACTGCTTTGTCTTTTATTATCTTTGTTTCTGTTTGGGAGATTCTCTCTCTGTACCAATCATCATTGTCATCAGGACTAAAAGTGAGGGTATATCCAAAATTTTGGAAAGAGAAGGAGAGGGAAAATCATTCCATGGAGGCCAACTCTTTTTCACACTGGAAAACTAACCCCTCACTTATTTTTGAGTCTACAGGAGAGGAAGTGAAAGAAAATCTCCCTAAAGAGACACAGATGGCAAAAAAGCAACATTGGTTCTAACCCTCCTACTCAAAATGGAAAAAAATGGTCTTTCTTGGATATACTTTCAAATAGATTTAACCCCAGCTACTGAAATCTCTAAGTAGCCAAGAAACCTGCAACATATCATTTAATAATATAGTGCCAATGTTATGCTCACTCTTCCTAAACATCAATCTTTCATTAAAAAAAATACTTGATGATTTTACCATTAAGGTCCTTGTTCAGCCACTTATTGTTATAGGGTATTCATTATTTCTCAGGTATGCTCCTGTGTTGTCACCGTGTTACATGCACCTTTTAGTGGCTACAGACAACTGTGCCAACCCATGTTGTATGGCACAGTCCACCATTGTCACTATCAGGATGTAGCCCTGTGAACTTCTTAACAACTGATCAGATATTGGGGCTGAAATGTGAAGGAATTTAGGCTATTCAATTACTAATGAGAATTATCACCTTGTAAGGGATTATTTATTTCGCATAGTAATATAGTGATAGTTCATGTTGAAAAGATAAAACAACCACATGGCGTCAGCTGAGCTTCATCTAATTTACTAGGCTAAGTGAATTATCTCTAACATGGGGAAACTATGCTATGTGAACAGCCTATACTCCTTCAGTAAAACAAAAATCTTAGTTTACATACCAGTTAGGAAAAATCCCTAAAAAATCTGTGACGTAAACTTACACTTCCAGGAGTGTTGGATCCCAAGGTTTTCTGGTTCCTTGGGTAAGCTTCTTTACCTACTGCAATGGCTCCATGTTCAGTATTCCAAGAGCCTGGCTGCCAATATGGAGAAACAGTTCAGAGGCATTGCAGCAATTTAACAGGTCAGTGCAGTTCACTATATAACAGTCAGCAGCATCAAACTATACTTGACTCCCCAAACTGCACCCATGTGCCTTATTCCTAAACAATGATAGCTCTCTGTCTGCTGGGTGCCACTGAACTTGGAAGAAAGATGGCAACACCAAGCAGCAATCAGACAGAGTTTTTCCACATTTAGAGTGGTAAGCCTTTAGAAACACTTCTAAAGTTGAAAAGGAGATTTGACATAATCATTAAACCTATAATTGGAAAAGTAAAAAGCAAACAACAGGCGACAGAGTCTCTTTAAAAGCAAATGTGGCTTAACGCCAAGGGAACATATTAAAAAAAAACACACGCTAATAATACTATTGACACGGAACTGAACTTTATTACATGCTTTTATGTACATAAATATATATAAATATACACATATATATGTATATATATATTATATATGTATATATATATTTTTTTTTTTAAATAGCAGTGTAATATAATGCTATAGTACCTAAAAATAATATTAATAACAATTCCCCAAGAAACAGATAATAAAACAAAGAAAACATTCATTTCTGCAATGCTATTATTTTAAACATAGCAAATTTGGGCACCATGGATATGGATAGCAAAAAATATATACTGCATCTCATCCAATAATTTACCTATTAAACAACAGCTCAAGGTGCTATGATATAAAATTGTAAACAAAAAGTAAAACACCAGAGCCAGCTGAAAGCTTCTAAATATGTAAAATCCACTAAATATTGCTCCCTCCTCGCTGCTCAACAGTATCAAGTAGAAACTAGTTTATAATTACTGAATACCAATCCTTCGCTTTACATAAGCACATGTTTATTATCAAACACTAAAAACCATATTAAAACTGCAACATAATTGCTAAGAGGCCCCCGTTGTATTAATTTGTATCAAAAAGTAAACATCAATAGCCCAAATATTACTGTATTGCTTCCATTTGCATACACAACTCCTAAATTATTGGGCTCCTATTGGAAACATGTTCATGTCTCAAACACACCTCATGGTATTTCAATCCTTACATTAAATAATAGAAAGTAATGCACTTTTTAAAGGGAACAAGACTTTTACTGGCTCTGAGAAAAATGTGTATTTTATAAAGATATATACTGTGTTCAGATCCATGCAGGACTAGATTTGGTATGTTCTTTCCTGGTAGCCCATCTCTGGCATCAATCAATCAGCTGTACAGCGGAAATACAAATCCAAGTTCTAATGACTAACTTCAAAGTAACATTCATTTTGGCATAAAGTATCAGATCCACAGAAACCTTGTGGTTTCGACATATTCATGGGAAGATTGCTCTATTTGTGACAAACCTTGTGTGCTTGTGCTTAGTAACCCTTCTTTCTCAAGGAAGATTTGGGTTTACTTGGTAAATGTTAGAGCCTCTAGAGACTAAAGGATTTCCTATTTAAAAGACCCATGGAAAATCTAAGTATCCAAAAGAGATCTTGTGAACAAAGAGATCTTATCATTGAAGAGTTATATGGGTTCTTGTGGATGCCATATGATGCCTATATTTCACCACTGTTGTGCCAGGAAAGTAAACTTTAATTCGCAGAAGGACTACAAGCAAGAGAGTTTTGGTTGGGAATATCATTGATACACATATACCAATGTGTCCTTCTTTTCTTCTGAGTTCTTTCCTTCTTTCCCTTTTTTTTCTTTTCTTGCTGGGTACTAAGACCATGTGCCCTGGATTTTCTTCATGATGCTCCAAGATTTTAACATATGCCACAGTAGAAGTTGTTCCCCCACTGATCTCCAATCCAACAGAGACTTCATTGTTACCTAGCTGGTATTATTTGAAAGAACCAAAGCCAGTGACTTCGGGCATACTAGGTCTCCTCAGTTGGGTAACCAGTGGCACCAATGCTGGAGATTTTCTCCTCCCACCTAATACAATTACAAGGTAATATTTTCACACTAAGCACTAATGTAAGTCTTTCCAAAATTGACAACCATTGGAGGGAAATTTTTGCTCCAACTAACCAACAATTTAATGGGCAGTACCCTACGCATTGCAGTCCATTGCTGTATTGTATGGTACATATTTCTTACTACTTCACCCTGCGTTGTACAACATATAACCATGACTGCTGCACAATACTTACGCCTGTTCAAAGCGTCCTTTTCCTCATCAGTTGCTTATTGCTAAATACTCTTCAACATTTTTAATAAACTTTGGTATAGACTCATTGCGTATTATGTGGGTTTAAGGACTTGAAATGTGGTATAATAGGGTTGTAGACTTGTGCTACTCAGGTGGGCTTTTCATGCCTTTTAGGTGACACCTACTGATTACCTGGGCACCCCAGGTTTTTCACGGACCTAGCAATACCCATTGCAAGAGTTTATGCTCATTTATGTTTAATAGAAACAAAAATTTCAGTTTTACTCACCTAATTCCTTGCACCCAAATGATTCCTCCCAGCGTCTCAACTGTCCCCCAACGTCACTTTTCTTCACCACTCTGTAGGCAGAGTCAGATTTCAACTTATTTTTCAACTAGACCAGCTAACTTGGAGGTGTATGGAAAAGAGGCCACGATGGAAGGCCATTGGTGGGAGCCATGATGGTTGTGGGAAGAACAGTCCTATTCTAAGCACTTTTTTGTATTATATAAATACTATTACACCCTCAATAGCAGTAAAAATTCCCCCCTAAAAGCCATGGTTCCATAGGCCATGGTATAGATGTATGTGCCCTGTCTCCAGGCATTTTAAAATCATCATGTACATTTTAAGACAATCCAAATGGAAAAGGACTGAATGTTTCTGGACATCATTCAACCTAGAAAAGCAGTGACAGCCAGTAGAAAAGATCATCTGAGGACAGTGTAAGGCCAAAGGTGGGCATTGCAACAAAGTTTTTATATATTAATATTTTAATAAGCACTGGGTGATATATATATAGTTTTCTTTCTTGTTTTACCTTTTACATTGTGCACCTTATTATTCAGTTCTTTTCCCATTCGTTACTTGTATTAGACATTTGTTGCCACTGCTATGAAATCAGGACAATCAGCAGAGATCCAGATCAACCTGTGACTGATACCATATGGTTTTCGGAAAATGTAAAAAATCCTATAAAGGTTCTACAGGGACATATCTACAGCAGATCAAACTGAGAACTGCTTCTTTCTAAACCTAACTAAATAGTTTTACAATAACTTAATTTATTTTACATGTAAATATGCTTGCGAACCTTTAGGGAGTCCCGCTCTACAGCCGGATAAGCAAAATAAAATTAACAGTAAACTGTATTTCTTTTATTATTTGTGTATTATAATCTCAATTGCCTTGGTGGTAAAATGAATGTTTTTCATGAATAACAGTGCAAAGTTAATGAAGAAAAATGACCTTAATAAATGAATAGTCTCTGCAATTATGCAAAATAAACAAATATGTAACGTAATCATTAACTTTACCTAGAATATATTAGATCTTCTGATACATGCAATGAGATTTTACAATACTACTTTACTATGGAGTTAAAATGATAAGACAGATCTCCTTGTTAAGCTCCTCTTTTTTGCTAAATCAAACAATATATTTCATTTATAAAATATTTACAGCTGTGTATTTTGCATGCAGTAGCTTGCTTACTCATTCCCTTTTGCTGAAACTGTTATTTTCTAAGTTAAAGAAGAAAGTTGAAATAGATATCCTCCCTTACAACTTCCTTTCATTTCTTTCCTTCCTTCATTTTTCATTCCCTCCTTCTTTCCATTTTTATTTATTGTTTTTTTTTCTTCCTTATGACTGTTTTTTTCAGCTTTCAGCCTCCTATTGACCTAATTTATATAGTTGATCTCCATTTGTTTCATTCCTTCTGACTTCCTTCTGTTATTCCTTTTGATTTTCTTTCTTCCTACAACTTTCATCCTTCTTTCTTTCTTTACATCTCTCCTTCCCTCTTTTTGACTTTCTTATTTCCTTTATCATTCTTCATTCATTTTTTGGATTTCTTACCTTCCACAGTACTAGATTAAAGTTGATTCAAAACAGTGATTTTCTGCTACTTTTTACCATTTTTCAAGTTTTTAAACCTTCCTTTTCTTTCTTTCTTTTTTTCTTGGTTTTCCTTTACTTTAATTAGGAGCTCCGGGAGACAGTGGAGACCCAGGAAACACAGCAGGCCATTAGCTTCAGCAGGCAGCATTAAATCATGACCATGGTTCCGAAACAAACAGAAGTTTTGGCTTTAGCCACACTTCAATTATTAGGGTAATTCCAAGAGATTATTGTTGGAGGTCATTTTTTAAAAATAGATTTTTAGTGGGGAAAGCCCCACACCAAAAATAACTATATCGATAAAAGCAATGTAAAAAAAAAAGCAATGTAAAAAGGATGTAGATTTTTGTTGAACTTTGAAAGCTTTTAAAAAATCAATTTTATTATATCTAGCCTATGTATATTTTTTTTCTGCTTGAAGTTACCCAGAAAAATGGGACTTTCTCACCCATCAAGCAGAGGATAGGATTAGAATGATGGTAAAGGGAAGATAGGACATTAAACATAAAATATGCATTTATGCAGTCGGAACCAAGCTTTCAGCATCTCTGAAAGAATTTTTTAAGCCTGATGATGATGGCACATGAAACAATAAAAGCTTCAAATAAAAAAAGGAAAACTGAGACATACTATAGAAAAGTAAGTGGGAGGCTTAAGTGTAAATTTGGGTAATGCATGGGCAACACTTTAACATTCACTAGTTCTGGAATGTTTGCAAAATTTGATTTGGAGTATTCTTTCAAGATATAGCACAGCAGTTATTTTAACAAAAGTTTTTACACATAGTTCTTTGTAGACCTTCCAGTGTTTTCGAGAGATTAGGGATTTGGAGCCACGATCTTCATATTTTACAATCAATTAGTAAATTTTCAAATTCTTTTCAGATGGAGACAATTTTTATTGTTCTTTACGACCCATTTAATGGTCAACTTCCATACTTTTTTCCTTTTTCTTCTTCTTTGTATTTATTTATTTATTTTATTTTTACGTTCAAGAATTCCTGGTGAGGTTGGCTGCTTCTTGCGAGCCAGGACTGTTTCTTTCACATGAGAAAATTGTTAGGAGCACTGAAAGCTGCTTGACTATGTTACATTCCATTGTTCGAGTGCGTTTTGGGAACACATCCCTTTCTCATTATATTTCCATAAAATACATTTGATCTGTTCTATTCTTAGAACACCTCTGATGTGGTCTGTGAATGGGACACAGTATAAAAATATTTCTTCTTTATACGAGGCTAAATGTTTCCATTTCTAGGATGCATTAGAAAAACGATATAATACTTTGGCAGAGAGTTAGATCAAGCAGATAAGATTTATTACTATTTATTATGATCTGTCCCGGCGGTAGCAGATAATATAAAATTGTTAAGTTGCTATTAATGGGGACGTGTAACAAGTACCTTATTGGCTAATTGTCTTCAAACATAAAGTTATTTATATGTAGAAACGAATCTAATGGAAGGTAGGGAATGAAAGCAAGCATCTACCTTACAGCACCACTTCTTAAAGCATAGGTCAAGCATGACCCAAATTTCCCCCAAACCTTCCTCTCTCCTTCTAGATCAATGTTTCTTTACCTTTTCGGGGAACCCCTTCTATAAAATATTATATCCACAGCTCACAGTACATTAATGTGGTGGTCAGGGGCAAGAATGCCTCTTACATTGCTGCCCAGTGGGAAGAATGTCATCCTTAAAGATTAAACATCTTTTAAAAACAGCTGCCAGAGGGTCATTTTTGCAGGCATGTCCCCCGAACTAAATTCTTCAACCAACTCTTTCCTACACATGGGGCCTGATATAATAAAGCTCTTAAAGACTGATGATGATAGACTATCCTGGGTGAACCTGGGTGATCCAGAAAACAGATTTCTTAAAATTTTTTTGCTAATTTTTGGCAAATATTTTCAATCATGGACCAGATTCATAGGTCATTTAGGTTCACTTATAATAGTCTTATCCAGTCACAGGGAGATTTGATAAATCTGGTCAATGACATTTTGGGGCTTTTAGGATCCATGGCTGCAGCATAGATGTCTCTAGTAAGACCTTGACGAGTGGGGAGGGTAGATAGACTAAATTATGTATTCCAGCAGGCAGAGCTGTAAACACTGTTTGGAATTTCCAAGCAGCAATTTATTAAAGCTGTCAAAGACTGAAGAAAATAGACTATCATGGGAGAATGTGGGTAATTCAACAAACCCTTAATGGATCTGGTCCAGGATTTAAAACATTTGCCAACCAATAGAAAATGACTTTAGGAAATCACCCAGGTTTACCTATGAGAGTCTATCCTCTCCAGTCTTGGACAGCTTTAATAAATCAGGCCCAAAGTGTTGTCAAATCAAACAAGTCAGAAGCATACTGGATCTGTAACAGATATTTTTTTGTAATAATAAATCATGAGTACAGGTGTATGTATTGCAAAGATGTAAAAAATATATTTTTGGCATTTTTCCCAGACAGATTTTAATTAATTTCTGTTTTTTTAGACATAAAGTGCTATTAGTTGTTAGATATGCAAAGCCAAACATTTAAAATGAATGCACTTTCTGAAACACTGATTCTGCAATAACTATTATTTATTCTACCTAAATAAGGGAACGATTTTTTAAAAATGTGCATCTCATCTGTATCAGTCATGCCATAGGTGGTGCCCAGCTGGGGAGATAGAATGCTTATTACAGACCAGATCTTAGGTACTTGATTATGAATGATTAAATCTCAGATTGTAAGCTCTTCGGGGTAAGGTTCTCTCTCCTTCCTATGTCACTGTCTGTATCTGTCTGTCATTTGCAACCCCTATTTATCGTACAGTGCTGCGTAATATGTTGGTGCTATATAAATACAGGTTAATTATAATAACAATAATAATAATTATAATAGTCAGTACTCCACCAAGGAATGTTTCACTAAATCTCAGATTCTTTACTTTATAAATAGACACTTAGTGTACTGTATCTATGGAACACTAGTTTTATCACCCTAGGACAGGATATAGTTTAGGACTAAGAGCACCTATCCCCTATTTTTCCCCATATGTTTGGTGAAGATTTTCAATTATTCTTTATGATATATATGTATATATATTCTTTATGATATATATATATATATATATATATGATATATATATATATTTAAAGAAAAAAAGTAAAAAAGTAAAATAAGTTACACCTGGCCTGCAGCAGTCTTGATGGATCCTGGGAAATAAGAGGACTCTGCATCCTGCGGGAATATGCTCCTGCACAGTGCTGGAACACCTTCTCATGAGATGTGGAATCCTAATCTTTCCCAGGATCTCATAGTGTGGCCCAGAGATGTTAGAGACAGGAAACAGCTGGAAGTTGTGCAGTAAGGTGAATATTTGTACACTTTTATTCTAAATTTTTAAATTGTTTTGTCCCTTCCTTACATACTAGTAGGACATTTGGTTTGGTGGCATTGAAGGGTCATACAGATATACAAATCACACAGGTTATCCAATAGCTGGAAACTGTATCATATCATAGGTAATTAATTATATGAACAGGTTGGCAATAGTCTCTTGCAACAAGTATTACCAAAAATTACACCCAGCTTCCTATTGCTCACTTAATTGCAACTCTGGGTAACTTCTTTTTCCCAATATGTGTTCCCTTACCATTTTTGTAATAAAAGGTTCATGAGGGGTATGGCATGTGTTCAAACCCTGTTGAAAGGTTGCCATATAAAATGTAGATTTGATTGTTGGACAGGGTCCGTTTCCCAACGCTAATCATTACAAGACCCCCAGCAAATGTGGGAAGCCATGCACTACACCCCTCACTTCCCACTTAAAGTTTCAGCTGGGGTAGGGGTAGAATAAATTAATATTAACTAGTATTTATATAGCGCCAACTTAGTGCACAGGGCTTTACTAGTCCATAGTCATATCACTAACTCTCCCTCAAAGGGGCTCATAATCTAATGTCTCTACCATAGTCATATGTCATTAGGACAATTTGTGAGGGAAAGCCAATTAACCTAGCTGCATATTTTTTGGGTCAGAGAGGAAACCCATGCAAACACAAGGGGAACATATAGCAGATAGAGTCCTGGCTGAGATTCAAACCTGGGACCTAGCGTTGCAAAAGCCAGAGTCTTAACCATTGAGCCACTGAGCCACCGTGCTACTATAGGGTGCTGACCCTCTGACCCTGGATATGTTGAGGCTGCTGACATCACATGCAATTGTGGCTTTTGGATGTCTATGCAAGGTGAATATGATGCATTAAATGCACAAATAATCTTATGTGAAGATTTCTGTTAAAATAAAAGGCCTGGAGAAATGGCCTCCTAAATAATCCTGGTGCATTCTGCCTTTAAAATGAAAATCTACAATAGTAGCTCAGAAGCATTTTAAAATTGAGGGTCTGTCAGTCTAAACGTGAACAGGGTAATTAGCAGTGTCATAGCATATAAAGTGACAATATCTCTCAAATATGTTCCCAGTACAGAGCAATAAGTGTTAACATAGCTTCTGTCTGAGTAATTAATCAAAGGCCCTCACTGTCATCCTCAGAGGCACAAACAGACTCTCTACAAATTTGTGCCTCAGGCATTTGCCCTATTCAAATGAGTGCAAACTATATTTAAGAAAGGCTTATGTGAGCGTAGTCATTTGATGTCTCGGGCCCAAGCAGAACACACACACATCACATTCACTGTGAATTAACACAAGTCCCATTGTTCCCAAAATATGTAGATTATGTCAGTGGTACCTCAGTTAACCCAGTTCATGCAAACTGTCGACAAAGGGACGGGGGCAAGGCCTTTAGAGAACCAGGCATCTATTCTTATTTTTACCAAACGCCAATTAAAATATATAAAAAATACTTTTCTGATTTTAACTGACATTTGGTAACTTTGAAGCTGTCAGATTTTTAAAAAAAATCAGTTTTGTAAATGTTTTCAGCGGAAATGTAAAACAAACAGGGAATGTTAAAAACTTAAAATACAGCAAACCCGCAGCCAGGTTTATCTACACAGGGATGTCAGAATTCTAGAATTGTATCATGCATTATATTAAATACCTCTTTCTCTATAATGAGACAAGTAGATGTCCACATGAAGCATTTGCATTTTTGTTAAAATATAATTGTAATAATACTAAAAGGTATACTAAAAGAAACACTATGGGCTCTATCTTTTAAACCAGGGAATCTGACATTCTCTCAAACGTCTCCTTAGGTCCATGTGTTTCAATGGTAGTAATTGATTTCCACCAGAGAATGTTTGAAGGAATGTTAGATTCCCTGGTTTATAAATAGAGCCCTATGACAAGACAAGTCAGGTACTCCTGTCCTGTTGTTATTTATTTTTTTATGGCTCTTGGGTTTACAAAGTGATCTCTGTTTCAAATCCACCTACCACATTGGCTTCTATGATTTTTTTCATTCAAATAACAATACTAGTAAAGGAACAAGAAAAGAAAATGATAGTTGGTATACTATATGTCCAAATTTCCAGGACACCCTAATACAGTGTCTACAAAAGCTTGTTGTATACCCCATTTCGAAACAGTAAAACCATAGGCAATAATAAAAAGTTGACTTTTGCAGCCACAGCAGTCTCCACTCTTCCATGATGGATTGTAATCAGTTTTTAGAGTGTGTTTTGCAGGAATGTGTGCCCATTCAACCAAAAAAACATTTTTGAGATCCAGTACTACTGGTCGTATTCAAGAGGATCAGGCCGTTATGGAGCTGGCATTATGAACAAGGGGAACAGGGGAAGAGAAAAGGGGGTATTTCCTAAACTGTAATTTTAAAAGCACACAATTGTGTAAAATGTATTTTTATTTAATAGTACCCTTGACCTTTTACAGTTTGTGGACACCTGACCACGACATCTATTGGAGTTTGCTGGACACCCCATTCCAAATCTTTTGGCAATATTGTGAAATGGTTGATTGAGAAGTCCTGGCTTCTAATCAACGTTCCAATTTATCCTAAAAGGAATTTATTGGGTTGAGGTCAGGGCTCTGTGCAGAACACCACCTCCACACTATACTCAATAAACCCTGTCTTTTTAAAACAGTCATTGTGCACAAGGGCACAGTTGTGTTATTACAAAAAGGTCCTTCTCCACACTGATACCACAAGGCAAGAAGATCATAATTGCCTAAAATGACTTTGTATTGCCAGTATATTTAACTGGAAGCTCAGCCTGGATGGTAACTATGGCTCCCTCTGTAGATAAACTGAAGGGGTAAATTTTGTTTTTGGGTTTAGATACAAATACATGCAAGTATAAACCTGGCATTGAGGGAAGTTCACACATGGGCTTATAGGAAGGAGAGAATGGCAGGGTTGTATTGTCATTTTGGTGATGGTTATAGTAGTATAATGATAAGGAATAAGAGAAGAACTGAATACCTTATAATATACAATATATAATATTTATATGGCATTGACCTTTAATGAGATTCTGTCTTAAAACTTACTTGTGGTGTTTTCTTTTCTATTAACAATGTTTTGTTCACTTGAATTGTGGTTTTATACTTGTAAGAAAAGTTTACTACGCAAAATCAATTCCACCAGCACAAATCACTCCCTATTTGTACACTTCTCCCCTGTGAATTAATCTGTGTAGGAACAGTTCCTCTGTCCTTCCTTTCACCACCCTGCATACACTTTAACACAGCTGTAGGTAAAGAGGAAAGAAAAGAAATATTATAGTGTGTGGGTTGACTGATAGGTGTGCTGAAGCCATAATCAAAATGGCAGCAACTATTGGGAGTCCCATAGAATATGAATTTCTACATAGTGAAGGGAAGCTCTGTCACAAGAAAATAAGATCAGATATCAATGTTGGATGATAAAATCTGGTTTTAATTCAACATTCCAAATAATTCCAAAATGAATTTAGTAGGATTGAGATCAGGGTACTGGGTGGATCACTGAAGTTCTCCCATACCAAACTCAAATTACAGAAGGCTAGAATGATGTACATTAGGCTGGATACTATAAAAGTTTTTTGGGGCACTGTGGGGTACTTGCATTTTAGAACAAGGTACCTACTACCAATCCAAAGAGTGTTTTAATTCCTGCTAGATTACCCCATGGGATTTAGGGCAGTTTGTAAACTTGGGTTAAGTTTCCCCCTCAAGGGCAATGGCACCCTAGGCAATGGTTTGTACAGCTTCATGTGTAATCCAGCTTTGGGTGTCGTTCTGCAAGAGGTTATACTTAGCAGATCTTACCAGTAGGGACACTTGTAGAGCTTCTAGTGGTTTTCCTTTGTTCTCTGTGTGTTCCTGTCCCAGAACCACCTGCTTCCCCATTGTTCTCATGCCAGAAAATAGGTGAAACACCCCCAATGGGGACACACATGTGAAAAAACATATCCTAAACCTTAAGAAAAGAAATGGACATCCAAAATATTACACACTTACAAAGTTAAACATTTGTGTGTATGTGAATAATAGCTACACTACCGTAGGAAGTATGGGTATATTGTAACTGCAAAATTGTAAATGTAGGAATTCTATTCGGTCACGGTACTAAGTTGTGGCTTTAACGTGCATGACATAAACATTTGATTCTCTCTCTTCAAAACACCCAGAGAGGCTAAAGGAGTTCAGACCTGAGGAAGAATGGTCACTTTTGTACAAACCAATCTTTCTTGTAAATGTCCCTATTGTTCAGAAGAGGACTAAGGACACAGACCAGACATAAACCTTACTTTAGGTCACTTCACCAAGCACAATGAACAATGACATTCTCTCCTTAAAGGACACATGCTGTAACTCAGTAATGTGGATACAAATCATTAGCTGCTGGTTTATTAGTTTTGCTTTTAATTACTCAAAGGCCCTTTTCATTGGGTCATGTAGGAGTAAAATTAAAAGGGGCCAGAATCTATGAAAAACTATTTTCCAGCAAAAAAACACAAAAAAACTAAATACCAGGAAGATGGTCCTAGAGAAGTTTGTGCAACTTTATAAAGGTACTGTAGCGGTCCTATGGATGGGTTGATCATTAAGTTATCCCAAACATTATAATAGGGCAACATTGGCTAATTTAAAAGTCACTAATGTAATTAATTTAAAGAAGATCCCTCAGTGTAATTTTTAGGGATCGTACACATGTAAGTAAAACAATTACTTTTATTGGCATCAAAATAATTGTTTGACTGGATGGGAATGTTGGGAGCTGATTGCTAATGCACACAACAGGCAGAATTATCACCACCAAACAGAGGAACTGTAAAGGCAACTTTCCCATTAGACTGTGATTTTTAGGCAAGAGTTGCAGTAAATAGGTTTGTCGAACGCATACTGAACCAAATGTGGACAAATTTTCCTATCGCAAGTCACTACTTCGTAAACATATTCCTTCCTTTGGCAATGTATTGCAGGTAAACCTTAGTCATAACCACTCTGTGTAAATTTGGTCCATTCTCCCTAATCAAAGCTGATTCACAAGGGAATGTATTCTTGTATTTTAGGGATAAATATTTCTCACAGACAACAAACCACAAACTGAATGGTCTCTTCTAAACATGCTGTAATGTGAGAATTCCCATCAGCTACAGGGTGTTTTATTCCCTAAATTAGTAACCATTATTCCTTGAACTTGACTTCCATTGCATTATATGATCTCCCATTAAATAAAATCCGCTCTCAGTTTTAGAGTAAATTACAGATTTATTGGCAATGTTAAAGGATGGAGCCCCACAGCTCAGCCAGCATAGACCAGCTTTTATAAGAGCAATCTTTATATTTATTTCAGTATATATACAGCTGGAAAAAGCTGGGGATTTCAAGAAAAAATATAGCAAAAATAACACTTCGGAAAGATTGTTTTGTAGCATTTCATTTTGGGAATTTGCGAGTTACTGATACAGGTATGGAATATGATACTAAAATGGACTTATCAACACATTTTACCATTATATAAAAGGGTAGCTAATCATTTTATACAATGTCAAAATTTTCTTTTTTTTTAATCTTTCTTAAATATTTTGGGGAGGTCTCCTTCTGTATTTACCCCTGTGGGAGTAAAGACTGCGGGTGAAACCCACAGCCTCTTGGTATCATACGTCACATATTCAGGAGGCTGTTGGCTGCTCCTTCTGTGTGTGCCCAAGATAGGACTTTCTTGGAGTATAAAAAAAACAGTGCTGGTCTCATGCATGCACACTTTTTTTTTTTACATTTTCAGAAAGACATGTTACCAAATCCAAACCTGGAACTGATTTCCTATGAACCATTTGCTATTAGCTGGCAAATGTTTGCAATCCTGGAACAAGATCCAATCTAGGTTTGCTGGAACACCCAGGTTCTCCCATGACAGTCCAGTCCTGGAGAACGTTAATAAATCAGGCCCATGATGTCAAATACAGCAACAATGGACAAGGAACAGCAAACTATAGTCTTTTCCCCACCTGGCAAAGTTTTTTAAGCAATGAGGGAAGCTTGATCTTTCAGAAAATACCTGATAGTCCACAGTGGAATGAAGGTGATACAGAGACCTGCCACCACCTTACACAAGCATGCTGACTGCGCTGTCTAACCCAGTGTTTCTCAAACAGGGTTCCTCCAGAGTTTGTTAGGTGTTCTCCAAGCCATGAATATCTTGGACCTCCCAGGTCAGATTACCTGATCCCAAAGGTCTTGTTATCTATCTGTAAGGGCGACATTCTACCTGCTGTCAAGAAATTAAAGTGGCATTCTTCCTATTGACCACCACACTAATGTTCTGTGAGCTGTGGATATAGTAACTATAGCAGGGACTCCTTAAAGATCTGAAAGTTTTTTTAAGGTTTCTCCAATGTTAAAAAGGTTAAAAAATGCTTGTGTAACGTATGACAAAGTCAATGGTGGAATGACCTATCATCACCTACTATATAACTGTAACATCAAATGGAAATACACTTTGCAATAACAACTAAAAAAATATACTTTCTGATAATGTTTGATTGTTTCTCTTTAAAAAGAGTTTTTTTCATAAGACGCCAGAGATAGCAGAGTTTTTTTGTCATATGTCTCCCCATTCGGAGACACTCATAGGAGCAGACACCTGTCTAAAGCACCGTATTTATCATAGACTGTAAACACAGCCGTTATTTGCAGCTGCAGTCAAAATGAAAACTGTAAATTGTAACACAGAGGCTTGGATTTCACAAGTTTTATGTGCGTGTCTCTATGTCTGCCACCTTGGAGACTGTGACAATGACTCGACATTGAAATAATCTCTATTTTAGAATAAGTCCATTCCTGAATTACACAGGAGCTCAGTTTATTATTCCTGCTTGGTTCTGAAAATTACTATAAATTGTATAGAAGGTCTGAGTGTTACTATAATATAACATCACCATATAAAAAACCCTTATATTGACTGAAGGATAGTGTCACACTGATCTACATTTTCTTTTAGGGCATGTGTCCAAAACTATTGTGTTTTAGTTTGGATAGAAGTGAGAAGGAAAACACCTGATAGATTTATACTGTTTTCTGAGGCTTCATGGGGGAATTTTACCCACTAAGGGGCCTTTTGTATGGAATGGAGAAAAAAAAAAATGTTTTCCATTTTTTTATTGGTCTCAGTTTTTACAAACCTAATGGCTACCTTCTTAATACGATTACAATTATGTTTAGGTAGCAGTGCATTACCAATTCAGTTATCTGATTAGCACCTAAAATGCTCGTAATACCTCTAAAATGAAATTTAGAACTATTATTATTAATATTATTATTAGGCAGGATTTATTTAGCGCCAACATATTATGCAACGCTGTATATTAAATGTAAATTAAATGTACAGTTACCCCATTAACTTAAATGGGGTAACTGTACTCCACTTAAAATGACCAACAGCATTGTTTGCTCAGTGGTTAGCATTCCTCCCTTTGCAGCGCTGGGTTCCAAGTTTGAACCTCAACCAGGACACTACCTGCAAATTGTATGTAAGTTTGTATGTTCTCCCCATGTTTCTGTGGGATTCCTCCAGGCACTCCAGTTTCCTTCTACATCCACAAAAACATGCAGATAGGTTAATTGGCTCCCCCTCAAAATTTGTCCTTAGATTGTGTTAATGACAAATTACTATGTTAGGGATATTAGATTGTGAGCCCCTTAGAGGGACAGTTTGTGACTATGGACTTTGTAAAGAGCTGCATAATATGCTGGCGTTATATAAATACAAGATAATAAAAGTAACAGCTGCAAAAGTGGCAAACAAGTCGCTTAAAAAAAAAAAAAAAGCATCACTCATCCTATTGGGGCATAAGTTTTCATCTCTTTAAAAGTGGTAAACACTTTATTGTGATCAAGTTTATAGCTACTATAAATATGGTGAAAGGAGCATGCAAAAGTGTTGTTAGAAAAGTGACATCAGGTGGAAAAGTGGCAATCCTTGGGCTGGAATTTCCATAGATATTGTGGAGGTTGTTATTGCTGCAAAAAGATAGGAAAGTGGGAGGGGGGCTCCATATTAACACTCATGGTTTTGCAATAAGATGCCCGACATTCCCATTAGGGCTATAATCGTCAAACATTTGGGTATATAGTATATGATTCATGACATCATACCTGTAACATGTTTACCAAGCTGTTGCAGAAATGTTTTTGCAGTACAGATACATACCATTAAAATCTGTAAATGTTGGATGTAACTGAGCACCTGGGTGGTACATTGGGGACATTTGGTGGAACGGTGGTTTACTTTAACCATAAGAAATATGTAGAATAAGGTAAATTGTGCATACATCTAAATGAATTAAATTGGCAGACATGATTATATTTTTTGACCCTAGGTAAACTTACACATTAAAGAGAACACGGTCCAGCGTTGACAAATAATACAGAGTTAACCAGAACAAAGGCTGAGATTAGTGTGGGAGGTCCACGGTTGGATGTGGGCAGCCTGTCACTCACACTTGCCCTCCCTTTTTTAATATTACTTTATTGTTAATGTAGAAATAATGTTCTGTACCACCTTTTATATAACACGGAAAGACTGTACAGACTAATGACACTGTTGTGTTATTATAATACCATAATTAACCAGTGTTCAACTGGCTGACCACCCTGGAGAACGGCCTTTTCCAGTAAATGTAGTTTAGATTCCAACCTGCTCTGGAAAATGATGGAGAATGATCGTTTGCATCTGGTTGGTTGTTACCAGCCAATACAAACAGTTCTTACACTTCAGAGACTCTGAGGAAATAAAGCCTTAGGTTTTCAGTTTAGGTAGGAGAGGCTTCCCATACTTTTTCCACAATGTGAGAATAAAAAGATGAGCAATTAAAGAGAACCGATCATGTTGGAGAAAATATATATGATGAAGACAAATAATCAAGGCAAGTACTACGCTTCTTTTTATCCAGTAGGCTTTAGCAAAATTTAGATGGGTGCTGTTAAGCCTAGTCTCCTTTATTGGTGATTCTCACCAATATTGACTAAATCTTGCTGTGTATATAAATTCTAGTAATGAGCATTGAATACTGAACTTGGAAAAATCTAACTTGAACATTTGATTTTGAGATCAAATTGGATTAAATCTTACCTGCCATGAAATATTCAATTTCAAATTTCAGCCAATTTAGAGGACTTGTTTTCCTCAGCCGCAAACCCATTGATAGCAATGAGATAGCTCTCAGTATACAGGGGAACATTCCTGTAGACCCTGAGGTTACAATGATCTTCTTTACTCTCCCTGTTCCAGTGCTCTGTGGCTCCCTCCATCCAGCCACCTCCAGTCAGGAAAGCCCTCTTACCCCTACCTCACGCCTTTATTACTTTCATGACTATTCCTGCCCCTAGTCTTATAACTTATCCATCATTACCCTTATCCAGGGCTATCTTTGCTTAGACACTAACTACCTTGCCTGTGTATATGCAGGGTTATCTACAAAACAGGCACCATTAATGTTACTTGAGAACAAGTTATGAGAACACTGCCGTCAGAAGTGCTCTAAAGTACAAACCATTTGCTTGAGTTGTGTGATCCAAGAATCCCTGCCAGAAAGCTAAGAAAAAATAGTGTCTTTGCTATTTTCTGGTGATTTCGCGCAATAAAGCTTGGTTTCAAAGGAGTCAAAGAAACAAAATAATGATGTGTTTGTAAATGAATACATACCATACATGGCACAATAGAAATATGGACACTGTCATGTTTTAATCCTTTTTAAAATAAGTGGCAACATTGTCATGCTGATCCAATGGCATCAATGCTTTCCAAGCAAATGACGTAGACCGATAGATAAGGCCGTTTGACTTTTCTCTGTGATTCCAGTACATTTTTTCCAAGTGATTTACTAAGATAGTAAGAGGAGTTTTGGATTCGCACTGATATGTCCAACATACCATACTTTCATTTATCGGGTTGTTTGGCTTAAATATTGAAATACATTCAGCTTTATTTATATTAAAGGAGGAAAACATGTCAAAATAACCCTTTAAATTCTTTTCAGTATATCAGATACATTTGCGCTTGTTTTCACATTCTCTTCTTCCAGCACTCCTCGTATGATTAATGATGTAACTAAAAGGCAGTTTAAATATTGTGTCATCCTGGGAAGGCTTCGAAACAGACATTGGTGTATAATGATTCTAAGAGTAAAGTAATCACACACCTTTTTCTTTTCAGTGGAGTTTGAAATCTTCTCATAACTTGCGATACTCAATAAAGTGGATTTTTATATATTCAGAATAATTCATTGGGGTCGTAATACTATATAACCAGCTTTATACTTTTATCTCTGTTATCAGTATTAACTTCCTCATTGGAGACTGAGCAATAACTCAGAAAGGATTGTGCTGTCTGATCATATTGCAGAGAGGAGAGATAAGAGCTGTATTAAAGCTCCAACACACTTAGCCAGCCAAGAAGTCAGCAGGAGATTGTAGACAGAGGAGGCCTAGAGGCATCCAAATGTTGGGGGGGTAACTGATTGTGTGTTAGGGGCTGTTTAGACAGTCATACAACTTTTCTTTTGAGTAATATATCATAACCATATGGCTATGTTTGTTGATAATCATACACATTACCTGAAAGATATTAAATATAACTTGTAGAAACTGAAGTATTATTTTTATCTTGTATTTATATAGCACCAACATATTATGCAGCGTTTTACAAAGTCCATGGTTATGTCTTTAGCTGTCCCTCAAAAGGGCTCACTATCTAATGTCCCTACCATTGCCATATGTCATTACCACAGTCTAAGGTCAGTTTTGGGGGTAAGCCAATTAACCTATCTGCATGTTTTTGGGATGTGGAAGAAAACTGGAGTACCCAGAGGAAACCCACACAAACACAATGAGAATATGCAAACTCCATGCAGATAGTGTCTTAGCTGAGATGCAAACCTGGGACCTAGTGCAGGCCAAAGTGCTGCACCCAAGTTGTTTTCAAATAAATACCTGAAATAAATTTGATTATCAGCCTCTTGTGATCCCTGTAAAGCTGGGATCTGACAGCGAAAGGGACAAGCAGGACAAGGAGCCACTTAATGTGCTGGTGAGCAGCATAATAATTGGAGGAAAAAGCAAACGAAGATCAGCTAATCACATTGCTGCTCCTCCCACAGATTGGTGCGGCTCTATAAAATTCTGGAAGAAAGTAGGTTTAATAATTGCTGGCTATCTTAAACACATCTTGAAGGTGTACTGTTAGGATATCCAGATCCTATATCGAGATTAAAATTGAATATTGCAGCAATTTTTTAATTGTTTAATATTTTTTTACTTGAGTCCTGATTTACACATTGCCTGGATTTCTACTTTAAACTCCCCAACTTTATTTTTTTTTTCACTTACGTTTATTTAAAGCCTAAACAAATGCCGTCAACAAATGTTATTTTTTATTTTTTGAAAAGAAAAAATATGTAATCAGTTCGACAAGAGCAATGTGTTTTGTTTGGCATTTAATCAAACAATGAAATCACATCCAGTTTTCTTGACACAAAAGATAAATGGCGTAATAATCCACAGGAGTTTCTTTATCTCGCTGGAACTTTGCATACTGGACTTATTTTCCATATTTCGCCACTTTAAGTGGTGGGAAAATGATATTAAAATGCTTGTAGCGCTTTCACTAAACTAGCATCCTTTTTTGTTTTATTGTATTTAATATAAAAGCAGCAATTATTTGATTTCAAAGCTATGAAAATATGTACCTTGTGAGAAAACAAGCCATTTAAGCATTAATTGGTGTCATTTTTCATAGAACTGGCAAGGTTTTTGCATCCCTGGCACGCCGTTCTCTATAAACCGCACCATCGCGTTCAATGGAGGCTTCATGAATGTACGCTGAAAAGGTGCTTTCGGAGGTATATATACACAGATGTCTGCGTACCTCTGATAACTAGCTGGAGTTTTCTGTACACATTGGTAATTGCTCTTTTAAGAACATTGCTAAATTCCTTCATTACTCTTTATGCTTCTCTCATAAATTGGCTACTTTGCAAATTAAAGAGAATTTAAGGTAGAACTTTAGCTTTGATTAAAAAAAAAAAATACTGTCTGGAAAGCCTTTATTGCAGAAGAGACTCTGTAGGTCCCTTTTGCAATAAAGGCTTCTTACCTTCCTGAAAGCAAGCAGCTAAGAATTGTATATAGAGCCACAATCTTGGCAAATATTGGGTGGCAGGATGTATTAACTCCCGAGTACACATGAGAGTTTTGTCATCAAGATAGCCAAAGCTGCCAAACCTGGAAGAAGCCTTGGTTGAGATGGAAGATCTGGCTAAGTTGGAGAGCAGGGATTCGTGAAGTGGAAGTACTTGAAGGGGAAGTACTTTAAGTTCTGCTTTAAAGAATACATGATCAGGCAGGTAATTATTACAGAAAGGGACAGGTGATGTGGCTTTCGCAATAATCCCTCCTACCTGTCTGATTGCACCTGTTTTTTTTTTGGAAAAGAAAGTTGTGAATCAGAGCATCCGCCAATGGATGACAGAATAATTGACATTCCTAGATTTCTCCATGCAGATCAGAAATGAAAAACTCGCCTGAGCGGGAGTTATACTATCCTGGGAGGAAGTTAGCAAAGAAAACGATGGTGGTGCCATGTGAAGGAACAAGGGTAACACAGGGTTTAGTTCCACTTTAAACAAAAAAAATAAACATCTTCAAACTTTCTTTATATGATAGAAGTGTTGTTGTGAGTTTTACAGTTTCTCAAAAGCCTTGGTTAACATGAAAGTTGGGTTGAGGTAAAACCACTGCATTTTTTATAGACAATTATGTAGCTCCTAATAAAGAGATAATATCATTTTACAAACCCCCACCACTCCTGTTGCCTCTTAGGCTGGCAAAAATATCTTATGATTGAATACATGGGGGAGGATGTGACCTTCTGTGGACCTCACGTGACAGTACCAAAAACACTGAAAATGTCATACTTGATCTGATCCCTTTTAATATTTTTGTAGAATAGCTTTTCTCATCCTTTTTACCTCAGAGGAACCCCTACAAAAATTTTAGCTCTCATTAAAATCAATAATTGGGGTCAGTGGGAAAATTTTCTTCCAATAGTGGTTACCGGAAGGACTACAATTCTTACAGTGCTGGCCACAAATTTGAAGTTACAAACAACTAAAAAAAGTCAATGATGGCCTAACCAAGTGGTGGTGTCCCCAGGACTTTGCAGGCACCATTAAATGGGAGGTAAATTAGCCACAATTTAATGAACCTCGTGGTTGGGAATGCTTGTTCTAGAATATATCTGTCTGTCCAGAAAATGATGATGTTTGTGATATTCTTATGCTACTTAAAGCAGAACTAAACCAATCAATAATCACCTGTCCCTGTTCCATTGGGTGCCACCATCTTTTCCCTTCATATCCCAATCTTTGGCCATCTTAATTGTACACATCAATATAATGCAGCCATGCTAGAGTTCATTAATTCCCGACACATGCAAGAGAAGCCGGGATTGTCGAAAAACCCTGCCAATAAATGCTGAGAAGAGCATACCAAATGTACAGCTTGGCTGCAATCAGGTAGGTAAGTATAGTTATTAAAGAAGGGATCTCCTGTCACTTTCTCCAATATGTCTAAATTGCAAATTTTCTAAGTTGGTAGTTTCATTTTAATGTAACATTTTGCCCTTCTTTCTATAGGCTAATGGTGTTCGAAAAAATATTGACCATTGTGCCTAGAAATGAGTCTACTTACAGAAAGTTGTGTTCAGTAATATATATCCCTTAGTATCTAAACTTCACCATCAACCCAATTCTGGAACATTAACACGTATTTGTTTGAACATTATTAGTAGCTCCGATTTGTTATTTAGGTTTACTTGCATTTTTTTCTGAAGTATTTATGAACAAAGCAAATTCTCACTGATGTATGTTTTAGAATGAAGAAAGAGATCTGATTTTTCCACCCTTTTTCTGAATATTAATGCTGATTTGATACATTGGGAGAGTAATTCATGTTTCTTACTAACGTTTGTCTCAGCACAGAGAAATAATATGCAAACTTCTTATGAATAATACGTGCCATAGATTTTACAACTCTGGATTTACAACTAAAACAATCACTACACGTCTTAGTTTATCATTTGAGCTCATCATGTACAAAGTTCAGAAACAAAGAAATGAATGTTGCTTAAAAAATATCCGGGGGGGTCAGGAGGACAGCAATAGGAAAAATGTAAAAGCAAAAGAAATAGTGGACAGAAGTTAGTCTCTGTGTGAAGACCCTAGAACTATTTTCCCCTAATGCAAGGCTTCATCTCCAGTTTCCAATACGCTGACTATGGTACACATGTAGTCATAGTTTAAAGATCATGTAGAGAAAATTGCTGAAAATTTCAAAATAATCATCCTAAGATCCACAAGAACAGTGCTAAATTGTTAAAAAAGCAGCTTCCCTAACTATTTAAAGCCCTATGCACTCATAAACCACCTTAAAGAGGAACTGAACTCTAAAAATTGTGCCCATAAAATGTCATGCAGAAGGCAAAGGTCCAGTCACCAGTAGTGGTCTTCCTGCAGATGATCTTTCCCCATTCCATCTTGGTAGGATTAGGGCTTTGCTTTCTTATGTTAAAGCCTCCAGGATTAGAACAATGAACAGTACAATAATGGCATCACAAACATCCTCAAACTCCTTTAAGGCTAGTAGTTAAAGACAGCAGCGACTTGGATCTCACATTGAAGATATACACCAATAGGGTATCAGGCACCCTTACATACCATGAAAGGCAATGTAAGATAAATTAAAGACTAAAGGTACATAAAGATCTTGCATTGATACAGCTAACAGTTCTAGATGTCTCATAATCCATGGCAAACCTTAACTTATTGAGTTCAGTTTTACATGCCCCACCTAGAACAAAATATAAAGTGTATTAGATCTAGTTTCTGATTCTAATGGTCTTGAATTCCTTTCATTTTTACACAATGGGTCTGATTTATTAAAACTTTCCAAGACTGGAGAAGATATCATGGGATAACCTGGGTGTTCCAGTAAACATTGAATAAGTTTTTAAAATCATTTCCTAATATTTGGCAAATAGTTTAAATTCTGCACCAGATCCATTCTATGTTTGATGCATTCTCTAATAATAGTGTATCTTCTCTAGTCCTGCTGACCTTTGATAAATCAGGCCCATTCTGTTTGACTTTTAGGTAGAGTCTAAACACTTTAGAGATGGTATTGTAACCTTTTCCATCGTTATGGGCATCAACAACTCTTTTTCTGAGATCCTCCATTGTTTGAGCTATGATACACATCCATAAACAGTTTCTAGGCTTTGCTGGAACCTTATTTGTGAAAGGAAATAGTCTCTGTATCGTCAGCCCAAACCCCTAAATAGACAGAATTAACAGAAGGAAAATAATCAACAGGTTTTAGGGTGACTGTAGTAGTAGTGGTCTTAATGATTGGGCAAATGCAACAAACTATAGGCAATATATAAAAATATATAAGACTCACAAGTCTAGGTTGCAAATGGCATACTAACAGTGATATCTAGGAATTAATATATATATATATATATATATATATATATATATATATATATATATATATATATATATATCTGTATAGTCTACATTCTTAGTCTTTTCAAATTGATGCTTTTTGCAAATAATGTTTCATCAGGGGTAGGCAAGACTGTGGTTCAAGGGACTTCAAAGGACTATATACAACCAAAAAAAATGTGAAGACATGAACAAACATAAAAAAAATATTGTTAGTATCTAATCAAATTAACAATTCAAATTCAAAATACCAAATACCAAATATTGTTTAGAATAGTTTTCCAAGCATCAGTTGAGACAGCCCTAGACTGGGTGAAGGGATATACCCAGATACCATTGTGAATCATATGGATTTACCCCATCTATAAGCATCACTTGTATATGTCATTCTACCATCTTTTGATGCAGAATAAATAATCAATGTTTGCAAGTCTTATCCTTTGTTGTAATTGACTCTTATGTACCAAGAAAGGCAATGAAACGTTTTGTTGTAAATGACAAATCATTAAGACCCCTACTACTAAACTCACCTTAAAACCTGTAAGACGAGTTTCCTTCTGGATATGAATATATATAAACAATAGTGTTAGGAAAGCAACAATACACAAACAAAGAAATGAACATAAGTTTTTTGCAAAGCTTCACCTTCTTCATATCAAAAGTAGAAAAAATTATAAATACAAAATGATATAGGAAATAAACAGTAATAATCCTGTTATAATTTCTTATTAAGGTACATAACAATCAAATAAAATATGTGAAAGTAGATTTTTTTAATAAACACACCCTATTAATGCCATGTAGAGTTCTCTATATAATAACATAGTTCTTTATAATCCTGCTTAGTCTCTGACATGCTCAGCACAATTACTCCAGCTAATGAAGACACTTTCACTTTTAACACCCAAGGGGTAATTATTGGGTTAGAAGGAGTGCTCTCCCTGCGGGGCCCTATTGTTGATATTCCAAGTGACATATTATGGCTCTGTTAAGGAAAATGATGATTGTGCTCTATAATGTGATTATCATGTTAAGTTTGTAGCTGCCAGCAATGTAACGTTCCTACCAAGTTACATTAATTCATTTATTACTTTAATAACAGGAAATGATGTGAAATGCAAACACAGCTTATTATGAGCAAAAGATGACAACAAGAGTGTCAGTCCCAGTACAGGCAGACAAAAAAATTCTGTATTTCTGATCTATGCATGAATAGATGGTAGAGTAGATTTTAAGCATATGCATTAAAAGTCAAATAAGAAAACACCATGTTAGGAGTAAATGTGGAATGGCTGCATTCCATATAGTCAATATTTCCCCTCTATTACCATAGATTTGCCACACCATTATCACTTCTAGGAATATATATATATATATATATATATATATATATATATATATATATATAAAGTAACTACCAAAAAAGATCAAATGGATAAGTTCTGGTCTGTCTCAGAGGTTTAACTGTGCGGTCAATCAGGAGTGTCCCACTGGAAAGAAGAAGATAAGCATTTTATTGCTGTGTAAACAAACTAGGAAGACTGCAGTAACAAGTTAAATCACTGAAAAAAACTTAATGCTTTATTTCTGACTTGTACAGCTATACCTCTAAGCAAGATGTGACCTAACCAAGTAATATGGCTGCTTCCAGCACTTCTGTACTGTGAAAAGGGGGGACATTGTGTTTTTACACAGATGTCATTACTTTGGGTCAAAGAAGGGCTGAAGATTTTATTGTATGATATGCCAGATTGTAACACCATTTAAAATAGAAGTACTAAGGACTTAATCCTTCTAGGTCTCATAAGTAGTATTAAATGATAATAATAAAACTGTAAAATATTCTTCTTAACCCTTTTTAATGACTTAATCATTTGTATGTCCATTGTAATGATTTTAGTCGACCAAGCCCATTAAGACCATTTATGGGTGTGTGTAGGTCTCCAGAGTGAATAGACACTCATACATTGTAGAGTAAAGCCTCATACAGGCATTCCTTGGAAGTCAGAGAATTGTTACTTTGATCTTTCAAGATTGTTTCCAGCAACAATTAGCAACTGACGCATTTTTGAAAATCTGTGTATCAGCATGCTTTGCATACTTCCAAGAATCACACTCCCTGTGCCAATGGGGCAGATTATCCAATAGAATTAAGGATGTTTTTTTTTATTAAGGTGAATTATCAGTTTGCAAGGGATAATTCGCTTTGCTTAGTGAATGTGATACAAATTGCTAAGAATACCCAATCATGTGCAAGGAAATAAAACACATGCACACGATTAGATGGGTTAAGTCAGCAGTTTCTTTTCATTTACTAAGCTCAATAAAATATCTTTTTTGGAAGAGATAATTCACCCTGCTATGTGAACCCTTATGATCCCATAATACATCAACCCTATATTCTTTTCAAAAGCATAAAGAATGTATGTACCATCCAGGTAAAGGTGCATTTTGGTTTTGTGTTCACACGTTTGACACATATCAGCTCACATGGCAATATTTTACAATATGACAAGCTGCATAGTTACTCTGCTCATTTAGAGAGGGTGTGAGCCCTTAAAAGGCCTAATCACCGCCACCAGGTTTTCTCCAGATAAGCCTGTAAGTAGTAAAAGACTTTCCTGGCGGTTTGCAGCTTTCTGACTCACTAAATATACTTTCAGTTCAAATCAGACAAATATATTCCAGATTGGTAAATGTCTTGTTTTCTCTGGAAAGAAACCCCTGTCCCCTGCCAGAATACTATGGATTGTGTGAAAGCAGTGGTCTCTCTCCAGAGGTACAATATGCCTTCTGCTAAATCAGACCTATAGCAATAAGCACATGCTTCCAGTTGATTAGATAATTCTGGCTTGGATTGAGCAAGAGGCGTGAATAAACTGTACAGAACAATCTGCACACAATGAGCATGATTTATTAAAGCTCTCACAGGAGAATATACATGTTCATCAGTGAACCTGGGTGATAAAGCAAACCTGGAATGGATCTAGTCTAGGATTCAAAACATTTGCTAGCAAAAAGCAAATTATTTTTAGGAAATCCATTCCAGGTTTGCTGGATCACCCAGCTTCACTGATGAAAGTGTATCCTCTCCAGTCTTGGAAAACTTATTAATTAAAAAAAAACAAGGCCAGTTGTAAGAGAATTCCTCTGCACTATGCTGGCAGGGAACAAGCTTTTCTACTTAGACCATGACAACTTCCTAAAGAAAACAACTGAAAATTGTATTTTGATTCACCTGGAATGTATTTAACTAACTTGAACCTAAATGAATCTAAATGTACAAATGGGGTTTTAGTGAATTTCCATTGCACTCAGCCCTGTGTCAGGTGTGTGAGTAGCCCATGCTAAAAGCTTTGCCATGCAAAGAATCATAACCCCAAAAACAAGAACCCTGCCAGCAAGCCTACAGCTTTCCTAAATTATACCCAACAATGCAGCCGTTTATGTGACAAGCCTGATGAATCCGTCAGCAATAGAGAATAGTAAACACAGATTAAGGTAAATTGAGCTGACTTTCTGAGTTAAGTACAGTTGCAATGTTTCCTGGGTAGCTAGCATTTCATTGATTTTACTACCCTGGAGCTGCTTTTTAATCATTAATAAACCTCTGTTTTTTTGGGTTTTTTTTATTGAAGTGAGTATAATTTCTTAGAAGAAAAACAAGAGTTTTGCAATCGCCAACGTTGTATATGAACATGCAGCTAAAAGGCCATTTTCCAAATACCCGCTGAGACCAACCAGGCCAACAAGCAACGCAGCCCAACTCCAGAAGAAAATGGTCAATGCATTGTAGGGGATTCAATATCTTCCAAGGCAAACGCTTGCAGGCTATGAAACTTTGGAAAAAAATTAGGCAGTTTAAGTTTCCTTGAATTCGAAGCTGAGACGAGCAACAAAAGTTAAAAAAAAATAAAGCCATAATACCATATGAGAATTAAAAAAGGGGCATGCACAGAAATCTTTTACAGCTGCTTTTTCTAAGAAAAATGATTCATCCACAAAAAAAGTTGGGAAGTCGTCGGTACAAAAATAAAGGTGAAAGAAATAACATAACTTAGACTGTGAGAACAGAACACCTCCCCCGTTTGCAGTTGTCTCATTATTCTTCCTCTGCGCTAAAAAAGGATAATAACTTTCAAGTTTGGGCCCTTTTCCAGGCTTGGGCAAGGGTTCAGGTGATTTTTTGATCCAGGCTAAACAGCAGAACATAGCCAAAAGCATGTAAGAACGATTGAGAAATATCCCCTTCTGAATCCAACTTGGCAATTTAAAGGTTGACCCATAACAGCTCAGCGCTGAAGAACCAAGCAACATTCACTTTTAAAAATAGCAGCTTGCTCCGCTATGACCACCAGAAAAAAAACTGTCGGTCGCGGTAGCCTTCGCCTCTTGACAAACCTTTATTGCCGGCAACGATGACTACAGACTCTGAGAATTTTAACTGCCGTCTTCTAACCATCCTTATCTGCTACGGCAAAACCTTGCTCACTTATCCCCAGTGCACAGCTGTTCAATTATTTATTTTGATTCACTTTTTTTTATATTACTTTTTTTCTGCGCTATGCTAATTTGCATCCCTGTTTATTATTTTTTTTTTAGCTTTTATTATGCAACACCTTATTGTGCCTGACAAAGAAAAGGGGTTATTTTAATTTTAGGTGGTGTTTAACAGCATGTGGTAGTGGCATACAAACTAATAAAAGAAAAAAATAAATAAATAAAGAGAAAAAAAACAAAGCGTAGCTCAGTGAAGCTCTCGCAGAGCACAGCAGTGGCAATAAGAGTTGAGGCAAAGGAGTTTGATTTGTTCGGTTTAATATAAGCCCCAAGGCCCATGGTTAGCATAAAGTGAGAGAGAAGTTACCTTTCGAAGATCTGGCCAATATTTTTTAACAACTGGATAATCTAGGAATGAATTTACCATGTTGTCAGTATACAACTGTTTATGTTGTTGTTGAAATTAATATTGTTTTTTTGTTTTTTTTATGTAGGAGAACTTTGTCGATTTAAAAATAAAGGATCTGTAGATACAAACATATATAAGGCAACTTGACATTTAAAAATTTCTTCAACATGTAATGCACTGTTTAATATTTTTAACAGATTCCAATTAGATATTAGATATTCTCAATTAATATTTAATTAAACATTGATGAGGAATTCCTTTTCTTCTGTCGATCGAGGAAGTAGGAGGGGTGTAGAAGAGAGCAGGATACACTTCTATTAACACTGTGGTAGAAGGACCCCTGGAAACCACGAGCTAATAAAAGATCTCCCAGATTTATACCTTTGTATACTGCTTTGTAACTGTAACTGAAAACAACAGGCTCTAAACCAGGGGTGTCAAACTAAATATCTAGTGGGCCAAAATTAAAAACTTGGACAAAGTCACTGGCCAAACTGAAATAGCACCGCTACTACAATTCCCTGCGTCAAGAAAACAGTCCAATGCGGGGCTTAATGTTATGAGTGGCTGGAACTCCCTCTTCACTGAAATAGCACCGCTACTTCAATGGCCTGGGACTAAAAAACAGTCCAATGAGGGGCCACGCATAGGCAGAGAGGCCGCTGGTCTATAGACACGAGTGATGCCTGGAATTGTAGTAGCGGCGCTATTTAAATGCAGTGGCAGGCCAGCTGCAATTGATATTAGGATTCCATTGGGGGCCAAAAAAAGAATGTTGTGGGCCAGATTTGGCCCAAGGACCAGAGTTTGACATCCCTGCTCTAAACCCTTGCTATGGTGCACATCGGTCAGTGCTTTTATTGGCTCGTGCTTGTCAAAACCCTTCCCACATTAGCCAATAGGACTAATGACTGCTGTATACCATTGATGTCTTACAGCCTGTTGTTTTCATTGTATACTAACCCAAAAGGGAAGTCATCTGTTTGGGTGAGTTCTTCAAGAGTTCATTGACAATGAGTTGCACCTTATTTTGTGGTTTCTCAAGCTTTTTAACATGGGGAAACCCTTGCAATAACTTTCAGGTCTAATTATTATATAAACAGCTAACAGTACACTAGCATGGTGGTAGTAAAAATGCCTGTTACATTGGTGGTCATTGGGAAGAGTGTCACTACGACAGATAGCCAAAAAGATATTTGGTGTTTGTTAAACTGACCTGAGAAGCATAGATTGCTCATTGCTCAAGGAACCCCTAGCAAGATCTGGAGGAGCCCTGGTTGAGAAACATTAATCTAGCCCATTCTACCCTAGCCCACTTATTTTATTTATTAGATTTTTATCCTTCAGTCATGGAGGCTCAATGCCACATGTGGGCATTACCTGCAGCGGTCAGCATGCAAATTCAGCCTAGAAACACCAATGGCTGTAAAGGGAAAATAACCACCCAAAGTATGAATAAAACAAAAATCAGTGGCATTTCACTCTTCAGATAAGTCAATTTACTGTTGACAAGGTAATAAAAGGGGTTAAACTTAAGGAGGAACTTTGTTCTCTTAGCAGCTTGAGACGTAAGGGCCCAATCAAAGTGCATTTAATATGCCTTATTGCATGTTTAATGTGTGTTGAGTTAAGCAGTCACAATACGCTAAACAACTGTTTTGAATGCAACATCGCAACCAATCACAGATGGTTCACATCTGTGCGATGTAGTGCACTACGGTGCAAGTATGTTGGTGCTCTCTAACGCAAGGTGGTGCATCATGAATGCCATCCCAATAAATTGCACAATGACTTTAGCCAAATAAATGGCCCCATGACACAATGTACTCCTCTTGATGGGTTACTGAGCATTGTGGCAGCATGCAGGCTTAACTGCATATTACTGCAAGGTCCCAAGACAACTTAAATGTGATTAATGGATAAATGTGATGAACATGCGGTGAAATGCTCATTCACTTTCCACTCCACTAAAGTGCAAAGCCCCTGTAAACAAAATATAATTAAATTTCTCAACTGATACAAATATTGTTATTTTTTATTTTCTAGAAAACATCTGGATCAATATCCATCTAGACAGGTCAGTTGTGGAATATCTGGTAGCAATCAGAGTGAGTTGTATGATGTGTTGTTGTTGTAATCGATCAGGAAACACAGGATATGCGATTCTCTCCCCTCAATTTCCTTATTGAATTATCCTGTATAAAGGTTAAATCAAAACAAAATACCCTGGGATTTCCAAGCCGTACAAGCTGGAGACCTTCAGGATGTTCTTCTGTGTCGCGTAAACTCACTCCTAGTTTACCGTGTCTTATTTAATAAAGTCTCCTCCAGATAATACATGTCACACCTTATCATAAAGTCAAATATAAATACATTTTTGTTTATTTTCAATAGAAACACTTAATAAAAGTAAGGAACACTTAAAATAATATTTTAGTTGTAAGTGGGTCCTGATGGGTAGAGTTATTACTTGCCTTTTTATATCTGTTGTGTATTGTAGCTCTTTGATCTGACATATTTCCCAACATTGTTCCAGTCCACACCAAGAAGTTTATGGTGTTCCTGCTTAGCTTGGACTGTTCATGTTGCATTCACATGAGACTGTGGTCCTCTTATGATGGCCAGAAGTAGTATACAAACCCTGAAATGGGATCTCTCCATCCGGAGAGAGACATTGGAATATCCATTTTAATGTGTAGAGTCAACCAGAAATGGAGATCTTAGCTCTGGCCTGCCCTTTAGAGAAGGAGTTAAAAAAGTGATTGTGTCTATTATGTATGTTTAAGGAACACTTACTCATGCATGCAAGATTATATTAAATTTTAGTTACTTACCTGAGAATAAGTGGCCTTTGAGAGCTCATTTTCCTAAATATTCAAATCCAATGGTCCCGATTTATGAAAGCTCTCCAAAGCTGGATAGGACACCATTTCAGTAGTGAAGCTGGGTGATCCAGCAAACCTGGAATAGATTTATTAAAAGTAATTTGCTATTTGTTAGCAAATGTTTTTAATCATGGACCAAATTTATTCTCGGTTTGCTGCATTACCCAGCTTCACTACTGAAAGTGTATCCTCTCCAGCCTTGGAGAGCTTTCATAAATCAGGCCCAATTCCTCTAGCTTTCCTCCATGGTCAGCATCACCTCCTTTCTACCTTCCACAACCCTCCACCATTTCATGATTAGTTTCTATGTTCATTTTTCTAAGATCCTTTCCCTTTCCCTATGATTACCTGTCATTCTGACCCTCCCACTAAATGTAATAAGAAAAGTATAGGAATGTTTATCATGTATGGAAAATTACAGATTATACAAAATGTATATAATTATGACAATGCTTTTAGAAAATTTAAATTTCCTTCCAGTAAGACTCTGTTCACCTTCCTTTATTCTGGACACCTGTAATAGGTTTAAGTGGATCAAGACTTCTGGTGGAAATATTGGGGTGCCAGTGCTGACCTTCTGCCATGCTAGCCCCATGCTTTCAATAGCGTGTGATTCATTGATCTAGAAAATATTTGCTGACCAGGAAGTCAGGAAACCTTACATGTCCTGGGTTGTTGATTGAAGGTCCAATTCCAGACCTGACCTCCATCCCCTAAAGTTAAATGAGATTGGCTGGGATGTGCAAGGAATTCTTTCTCCTCTTCTTTTCCAGAGATGTGGAGTCCTTAGTGATCTGGGGGTTGTTGCAGTTATAAGGACATCATTTCCATTCTGTACATGTATATTCTGTAGCCCAGGGTGGTTTTATGGTAGACCCCCATAAAACCTGGAGTTGGGTTAAATGACATGCTCTCATTCAACCATGGGTTTTTCAGAGCAGTACACCTTCAGAAGACAATGTCACAATGTCAAAGAGATGGGTAATATTGCAGCTATGTTTTCTAAACTTCTGAACAATACATTCTAAAATAAATTAAAAAACAAGAAATGAACTTTAGGGTATTAAAACTAAACGGTCAGCATGAAAGTCAGGCAGAATGTCTTGTCTATTTATTATGCTTTTTGAGTATGGGTTGATAATGGTATATAACATTTGTGTGTGTATTTTCCAGGTTTTGCTTATATTCCGTGCAATTTTTCCTTATGGGGGTTACAATCTTGTTTAGAGAGTGAATATTTTCACCTACAGACTTCAGTTCAGTATTGATAGGTTGTATCAGAGTTTGCATGTCATCATTGCCCTCTGGAGTTTTCTAGATATGTGGCTAAAAGTCACACGAACATACACACTTCTAATCCCAGCTACTGAGCTATGCAGAACATCTTGAAGTCAGTAGGGACCTCGCTACTAAATGTGTAATGTTGTTTGGTCGTTGTGTACAAGGTACCACAGTAATTAAGTGAAATATTTATGATGAATATAAAACAATGCAAATTCACGTGTTTGCCTGAAAGCCGCAGTAGCTGGTTACTTATTTAAATTTGCCTGGAGTGCAGTTTGGGCTGCAGTGCAAGAGGGGAGGCTGGCATTCATTGTTTTGCTCTGTCTGTCGTGCATTAAGTAATAGTAATTACTGGGCATCTAATAGCTGTTTGTCCTGTAAATAACTAAAATCATCTTTAATGCACTGACAGGTGTCAGCTGCTGTCTAAAATAACATCTGGGGATTTATGTACAGCTGGCCATTCCCAGAAGGGTCTAATTGTTCCGAACCGGAATATCTGACTTTAGACTATGTTTTATCTCTAGTCTACTATAAAAGGTATTTTTACTGCATTAAAGCAATTTTCTCTTATTTGCTGTGCTAAAGAAATGTTTTCAATAAGGATACAGACAATACAAAAGCTAAGAAAGGTAATAATCTTTCTAAACTTTATTTACATTAAAAAAAACTGTAGCTGGAATTGTTTTTTATTTGCTATACTGTAATTTTTGTGCTAATGGAAAAACAATAGGCTTGTAATTGCCTTAGGCAAGTTGTATTAATGGCTTTATAATTTCACATATACCTGTACTGAAAAAAGTGGATTGAAGTACGCAGCTGTCCAGATGGGCATACAGAAATTTCACATTATCTGTTAAAGAGGATGCATTCTTGTTTTTTTTTATGGAATTAATGATAAGTTTGAGGCATAAGGAAATACAATGGCAGTGTATTCCCAAATCCACACCAGTTTCTCAATTCCTTGGTGTGTACTTCAAACTAGGACCATGGGTTTTTGTAGCAGAGTCAGCTTTATACATTCTGCACTCCCAGGCCAACTTTTTTGTGCCACCCTCCATCAACTCCCAAGTCATAGCCAAGCCTTAGCATCACTGTATAAAGACCAGACTTAGAGAATTACTAGGGCAGAATGGGTTCATGGAAAGCACCTTTGCTTCTCTACCATCCTATACAAAAATATTTATTAGGATTGCAATAAGCACAGAGAAGTCATCCAATTTATAAATGTTTTATTGGCATAGCCACCACGGTATATACTAACTGCCTCTAAGTGCATTCTTCCTTGTAAAGGAAGATGCCATGTAGATGAACAACTTTAATGGATTGCACTTTTCCTTTGGTTTCTCACATAGTCATTAGCCAATTTCCTTAAACCATGCCAGCCATTTATGAGCAGTTGTAGTCGGGTCCCCTAGACACCTATAGGGTCCAATACACATGTCTATGGATGACCTGTGATGAGCAATCAAAGCCATTGTCTAGCAGTTCAAAGAGCAAAGTAAAGCCAACTGTTTCATTAATTTATCACCAGTTTGGCACAAACTACACTGGGACAGCAACAATTAGGACCAAACTGCATTGAATGTCAAGCAAATGGCAGTTTGGGACCCTTTGTTATATACAAGAATGTGTTACTGAGAGTCAGTATTAGGCAAAGGTAGCTTAGCTGTGTGCTACCCCTGTATGCAGCCCTGTCAGCCTAGGTCATGATATATTTGCCTATTTAAACATCACTGAATGAGAGTCACCATTTCAGATTTAGTCCCACCATATAGATCACCTAGGAGGCGAAAGTATATCTGTGATCATTCACCAAAAAGAGTTGACAGGAGCCCCAGGTCAACCTCAATTATCTGCTGCATAAGCCCTACAGAGAGCTTAAAGCTATCTGTTTTATGAATAGGTAATGCTAACCCATGCCATGCTGTACTATACATGCATTTCTGCTTTATCATCTCTGTAATAGTTTTAGGCAGCTGGGGTCACAGTTTGCATTATTCACTTTGCCAGACTTTGGTTAGACCCTTGAGTCCAATGATTACCCCCAGAACTACAGACGTGCATGTTAAACTAGAAGGATCATTTAAGTTGATTTGAATTAGATTAATTTTTTTCTTAATAATCTTGTTCATGTTGTCCTGAAACCAAGCCATTGCTATTGTGGCATCCAGACAAAATCTCTATTTAAGCATCTTTCTTAAGACTTGGTACTTTATTACAATATCTGCATCAGTGATTTAGAGGTTTAGTGATCTGTAGACAGGCTTAATCATGGAGGAAATATGCACATATTTTTAAGATTTTAAACATAAAGATGAAATAATACGTGGCTCTGATTCCTCTTTATGCACAGGCTATGCCATTTTAATTTAGTAAGACATAAATTCTCCTGACTTTGGATAGGAGGCATAAAACTGTCATGGGTAAAATGGACCTGTTTCAGCACCTGTAACATGAGTGTAAGCCTACACATTGCCTTCTAAAGTCACCATATCCTCATAAGCTTTAGATAAATGAACTTTTAATAATATGTTCCAACAGCAATCAGTCCAGTTTGCATTCCCTCTCTGTTTTGAAGGGTTAAAACTCATCAGAATTATTTTTTAGCTTTTTTCAAAAAAATGCAAAAATATGCTCTGTCTGCTTATGCGGGGCATTTAGGGTATGGTAAGTCCCTGTTGTTGGTAACTTGGAAAAATGTTAAAAATATTAAAGCAGAAGTAAAAAAAATGTAAAACAATTGTATATAGTGGGTTCTTTATTGCAGAAGGCACAGGCAATACAATATACTTACCTGCCTATTTGTAATCTTCTCTACAATGTACACTGCGCTGTGCATGAGAGAGTGTAAATCTTTCTAGGAAACATTTCTGGTTGTTGCATTACAAGGCTCTCAACCTGCCATGATTTGCTAATATTTCACTGCCTGTTTTGTGAATTAGGAATTAACTTCTTCACAATGCTTATAGTTACTAGGATGAATGACGACCTGTTTTCTTCTTGTTCACAAAACGTTAATACTTTAGTGTGCATGATCTGAGCACAGGTTCACTTTAAAATTTAAGGGCGAAAGCTTTTACGTACATACTGGCTCCCAATCATATTAACGTCTTTTATTCAAAAAGAAACCTTGTAAAAAAAGCCTTATTTCCTATTGAATGAGGTCATAAGAATAACAGAATAGGAACTGAACTGTGAGAACCTGACTTTAATTTCCAATAAAGAGGTGAACAACAGGGCTTGCTTTTATGGTATTATAAATATCTATTTTTTAAAATGATGTTTCAGGGGTTTTTCAGCTTCTTTTTCATCCAGTGAAAGGGTAATAAGTCCCAATTGCCCTTAAAACTGTATCTGAACCCAAGAGAAAAACTGTAATATTTTGCAGCTTATCAGTCCTTAGGTGTATTGGCTGTATTTGTTTTCTTGGTTCCCTCCTGCAAAATTACACTATACTATATGTGCATAAAATAGGTGCTTTTAATTCAAAAGGGTGCCATCATATCATCCCTAAACATAATACCAGTGAATACGCCCACAAACAAATTGTATGATAAAATGAATGTACAGTATTTTGTTGACTTTAATATATGGGTTGTGGGTTTGCTTAATCACTGCTATATTGGTCTTTCTGTCATTTTCACGTAATACCACCAGTAACACACTTTCTATAGATGTGCACCCTAGCACACCCTAGGAGAAGAAATGTGTTGTATGTTCCCCAGGCCTACAACATAGTGGGAACATATTGGAAGAGCTGATAACATTGTTTAGGATTCCAGTCACTAGAGGAAGCTAGAAAATCATTGGTATATATTATAGCTATATATTAGACCAAGCAAATAGAAGTGCATTGTTAAATGTTTTGTAAATTTTCAGCTGTTGATACCTCGGCAAAAAGAGCCAAGTAGGTCCTGCACCGTCTTGGATTCCTTCTTGATTCTGGTGGGGACTGGACAGCGGCCACAGCCATCTTCTTCTTTTTTCTTACAGCTTCTGCATACAGGACTCAATCTCGTGCCTGCACAGTGCATGACGTGTCTTCCTGAAAATGTAGAGAAAAGTGCAGATCTCATGCTAATCTCATGCAGGAAAGCCCCTTATGATGCATGCTTGATCTTATGCATGCGCAGAAGGAGCAGCCCACAGCTACCTGGGATATTTGGCGTGTGAATTCCAGGAGGCTGTGGGTTTTTGATTTAGTCTTTACCGCTGCATTGGTAAAGACAGAAAAGAAAGGGGACCTTCCCAAAAAATGAAAAAAAAAACTTTCTTTGCCACCCTTTTATATAATGTTAAAAACGTGGTGATAGGTACACTTTAAGGTTTACTCTTCCTTCTTCTTTCCGGCAAAGTACCATGAACCTTGTCATTTTATTTCTCATATGTCCCCCATTTATGTCTTATATGGAATTCACTCTTACCTTTTCCTAGAAATAGATCTCATGGGCCAATACTTTTTTTTATCCCTAATTAGTTGTTGTTTACAAATGGAGCTTATTGTTAACCTCCCAACCGTTAAGCCCGCACTTTTCTACTAAAAAAAGTTGCAATTATCGTTAACTCCGAACTTTTCTCCCTACATTAAAATCCTCACTTACCTGGTCCCGCTGTGCTCATCCAGCGTCGTGTAGGTGGTTAAGAATAAAATGCTTCCTGCTACTGAAGGTGAAATATGAATGATTTGCAGTTACAAATGGGTCTGGTTAAACATGGCAGCTAAATTTTCCCTAAAACACCCACTGAACCCACTCATAGTCTGCACATGATATCCACATGCCCTTTCCCGGAGAAATCATCTCATGACATCTATGCTCCCCCCCCCCAATATTTTCCACACCCTAAGGCAGACACCGCTTTTACATGTCATATTACTCATTCTCTATTTCTAATTATTTTTGTCTCACCCCAAACTCAGCAGAGATGCTGACCACAACCCCAGATATTAAGCAAGAAGGGAAATATGCAAAATAATGTAATGAAAATAACTGAAACTTCAGAGACATAAAAAATGCAAAAAAATTACTTTCGGGTAAACGTCACTAATATCCCAAAATACCCAAAACTATACTCTCACCGAAATCACACTCCTGCTTCCTAATAACCTAGGCCTCCCTGCCTTTAAAGACAAGGAATCCTGGCTTTCCTATACATTTCTACATCTTATACGTTCCATGCTCCAAACACTCCGTCAATGATCGGTCCATCGGTGACCCGAAAAAAGGGAAAGGGTCAGGAATATGTACATGAAAGTTTGGATATATTTATATACACATATATGTGTGTTTAGATTTCTTTTCCTTCTGCATTGTAAATACTCAGAAAGAAAGAAAACATGAAAGAAAGCGAAAAGGCGAAAAAAAAGGAAAGTCAAGAAGAAAGCAATAGAAGACCTACAAAAGGCAAAAGGAGAGTCTAGCATAGAAGTGAGCCCCTTGTACAGACAGGCTGACGCCAGATGGCTTCTCTTAATAAATATTCAACCTTAACTCTGTTCCCACGTAACTTTGTTGTACGCTTGCCAGCACACCCACACAGAGCCAGCCCAGCGCAATGATTACAGTAGTACAAACAAAAAAATCGTGCTATAGAGGAAACAGGCAGACAAGGTCCAGTATAGAGAGAGACAAGCAGCGAAAAGATGTGAGATTGCAATGCTTAGATTTAATGCTGACAACCTGAAATGATGAGTCGCCAAGCGCCTTAAAAAGAAAAATAATGACAGGCTGTTATTTTTTCGCTAACGATAAGAACCTTTCCTTATTATTTATTTTATTCAGAGGGAGACAGGATTTATCTACAAAGGCTTCTGCTTTATAGCTGGACATTCAGCTTTCAAAGGTAGCTATTGAGTGGAATTTTTGTCATTTGTATGTCGGCGAGGCACAGGCTACAAGAAAGTTCCTTGCTGCGCCAGGCTAAAAGGGAACTGTAATAAGTTTATCATAAATTGTCCTGTTTTTTTCTGATATTCTAGAAATTGCCGGCAATGTTTTATTGAGGCGTATCACCCGAATGTGGAGGATTTGCAGTAATGGAGAGCTAGACGATGGAGGCAAAATTTGGCCTTGTGGACCTTTTACTGCCTGATGTAGAGCAATATAGAGCAAAGGTGTCCAATGGTGGTCCTAGAGGGTCAGGCTCTTCACACATCTTTAACATTTCTCTAACAAAAACAACAGAAATGTAGCCAGGGATGATTCACAAAGAATAGAAAATGTTTATTCCAAAATCTTGGCCTGTATGTAGCCCTCAAAGACTGGATGGGCACCCCTGGGTATCATAATTTATTTTTGACATAGCTGGACCTTTTATTAAAAAAACGCAATCTTTGAGCTCCATTCTAGTGACTTGGTCAAGGCTGAGATGATGTCATCAGTCTGCTGCAGGAAGCATTTTCTAAGTCACATCTTCCACAATATTCAGACTACATTATTGGGTCTGATTTAATAAAAGTCTGGGGAAGATAGACATCATCATCATCAAAGATATCATGGGAGAACCTGGGTGATCCAGAAAACCTGGAATGAATTTATTAAAAAAAAAATTCCTATTCACTGACAAATGTTTTCAGTCCTAAACCAGATCCATTCTGAGGCTGGCTGGATCACCCAGGTTCCCCCATGACATTGAGGCATTTTCAGCTTGCACAGAATAATTCACTCAGCTTAGTGAATGTGGTGCAAAGAATACTCGATCAGATGCAAGGAAATCTAAAAAAAAACTTCAGAGAGAGATTATTGCTTGTATTGTTCTGGTGCTGCCCCCACTCTCTGAAATGGTCTTCTTCATCCCATCAATCTTGCTTTCAGCTCATATAAAAGAGCACCCATCAAAACCCATCTTTTTATACTTGCCTACCTGTCCTTCTTCTGTCTCTTAAAACCCTCACTATTCACCCATCATTCCATATCCCCCCTACTATTGTGTGATACATCCCCCACCTCTTAGATTGTAAGCTCTTTCGGGCAGGGTCCTCTCCTCCTCCTGTGTCACTGTCTGTCTGTCATTTGCAACCACTATTTTATGTACAGTGCTGTGTAATATGTTGGGGCTTAATAAATACTGTTTATAAGTATTAATAATAAAATGATTCATACACTAGTTCACTTTCATATTATTATCTATGAGGACGTTGGAAGGAAGGTGTAATATATATACTGTTTTCACACAATGGTTCAGGCAGGGGGTATCATTGAAGGTTTACAGATACATGGATGTTAACAAAAATGGTCGTAAACAGCTAGATGGCACAAATAAGCACCTAACTAATCACTAAATGTGATCATTCACATTTGGATTGTTATGTTTTCACTACTTTAAATGATGTTTCCTGTTCCCTGAATGGCATTCTATAAATTGAGGTTAAATCTGCCTCTCCTCCACTGTCATTGCTGGACAGATGAGCATCATTGAGACAAAGTGTATTGACCTCAGGTTCCCTGTAAAAACCTCCCGCTTGACTTTTATTCTAAATGGTGTTTATAATATCCCCAGAACAGATCCAGATTGGTGCAATAAACCTCACTAAAAGTACTGGAACAACTTCAGCACTTTTTCAGGTGATGCTACAGAGACTAAGCCCATGTGACATAGGGTATGCTGGACTCAAGGGAAAATGTTTGATGACATTGGGCATCATTTAACCCAGAAGAGGACCAATGTTAGATTTCATTTTACATCTTTCACATTACGCTTGCTTCAGATCCTTTTCTGGCTTTATCGAATCCTAAACCAACTTCGCTCACTACCCCTCAATTCCACCTTGTGCTAAACATCTTCACAGCTGCCAAACAATGGATGCTTTGATATCTCAGTCTTTTCATTTCCCTGAGGTTTTTACCCGTATTTCCTTCACCTTTGCCCATAAAAAGCGGGCAGCCCAAATAATGGACTCTCTACCCAAATTTGTTCTGATCTGGTCTCATTGGACTCAAAACTGTCTACCCTCACCTTCTCATTAACTTCTCAGCCTGTGAATTATGTTGGTTGCCCTTAGGTCTGGCTTTTTTTTCTAATATATTATTATTATTGTTATTAAAATTAATAAACAGGATTTTTATAGCACCAACATATTACGCAGCGATGTACATTAAATAGGGGTTGCAAATGGCAGATGAATACAGATAGTGACACCGGAGGAGAGGACCCTGCCCGAAGAGCTTACAATATCAGTCATCCTCCTATTCCTCCTTCCTCTCCCCTTTCTTCTCTAACCTTTCCTGGTACTTCTCTCCCTTTCTCATCCTTCTTCTTTCCTCTCCTTTTTCTCTTTCTCCTTTCCTTTGATATTCACATTTCTTGTGTACAGCCTTTTGGCTGTACATCCCTTTATTCACCTTTTTTCCATTCCATATACATTGTTTAGCTTGCAGATCCTTAATTTTCATCTGATATATAAACTGTTTACCCATATTTTGACGTTGTTGCACGATTTATGTATGTCATGTTATTATATGCTTTGATATATTGGAAATGTTCACTTCATCTGTTTCATTTCTTGTTTGAATCGATTTATTATTAAACCTAATAAAAGGTGATAATGCTTTAAGGTCAATACAAGCTAGCCCCCACATCAAGCTGTTGATATTTGGTTAGCAAAACCATGAAACAAATATTTCCTGAATTTGACTTCTCAGCAAAGCTGGGTTGATTCATCAAGGTCGTCACAATCCATTGTGGGTAGAGAAAACCATAACCAGCACAGATTCATCTCTATAATCGTAACCACCTACACTAAGGTCAACCAACCTAATATAGTCACCTTTTACTGAAAACAATTGGAGGGAGGAAAAAAAAAGTTTTGCGGCAGTGTCACTTTGTTCCAAACTTCTATGACAGTAAAAAGAACAAAAAGTTTCCTCTCTAAAGAGAACAAAAAAAAGCTATTTTCAATCCAAGATACACTGTAAAAATTTCCTGGGTCACCACACTTACATTTACAGTGTTAAACAACAAAAAAAAGTCTTAAAATTATTAAAGCTACAGATTTACTTCCAGTAGTTTAAGAAATTATATAAAAAACATTTAGTTTTCAAGGAGTTTTTTATGCTTTTAGCTATAGACTTTGGAACTTATTAAGATAGATTTCATCATTCATATGACCAAATGCATTTTTTTTTATGAAGGTTTATTATTACACAAAACCATTAGCATATTTACAAATTAATCTCCCCCCGGGTAAAAAAAAAAAAGGAAAAATAAGATCTACAGCATGAAAAAGCTTTATTACTTTTAAAGTGGAGAGAATATGAAATATTACATTGAATGATAAATGCCTTTATTGCAACAACAGCCTTTCGGTATAGAATTACAAAATAACACACGCAAATGAATACGTTCGAGGGAAGAGGGTTGATATTATTTGTGAATAAATAAATCAATATATCACTTAGACTTTTCTCTTCACGCCAAAGAAATTGGTACTCAAACATCTTCATATGTTTTTTTTTCCAGAATTATCTTATTATTATTTGCATGGAAAACCTGAGAAATGTAAAATGATAAATTTCTCTGTATGGCTATATTACAGTAAGCCATTACACAAATAAGGCAAATAAACAGTATATTTCAATACATTCTCAGTATGTTTCAGAGCATAGTAGTATATCTGAAATAATGCTACATATTTTGGACAAGGGATAATTTTGGATAGCGTTGAAATGATTTGTTTAGATTTTATTTTTGTTTGTGACACTAGGACAAGAAAACGAGAATGCCAGTAATATTGAAAGTTAAAGAAAGCAACAAAAATAACTTAATAAGTTCTAAATGTTCCTATTCAACTAAAGATATGTTTTGTTTCATCTGTGCACCCATTGGGGAGCTTTGCAAGCACTTCCTGTCATGAATGCAATACAATAATTGAAGGAAGCACAAATCCCAATATTCTTTCCAATATATATATATTATAACATAACCAGATAAAATAAAATATATAAAATAATACATTTTTGACTGATGTTTGACTTTTAGTTGACCCTGTTGGTCTATACTCAAATATGAATTTTGAGCCAGCAAATATTGTACATGTTCTCTATTAACATGTAGGAGCTTATATTGACGTCTCATGGTCCTAGTGTCAACAGTCCTACCTCAACATTTTTCCTCACTTTCAGCCTCAGTGGGAGCATGTATTAAATGTGACATAGGGAAGATTTCTTTACCCAGGAAACAACATCAATATAAAGGGGTGGGGAAGTGGGAGTTAAAAACTCACTGAATTTTGTATTGCTTTTTGTGTCCTTGTGATCCCCCTTTTTTCTTGTTAAAATTGCCTCTGTGATAGGAAAACTTCCCCACAGTGATCATAAGCAACAATAGTAAAAACGTCATAGAATTTCTAAACCACAGACTTTTTTTTACCTCTTTTGAACCCTTTAAATATTGTTCATGTCTTTGGGAACCCATGCTAAAACCATTTTTAAGGGGAAAAGGCCTATAACATTTGTGGCCAGTGAAAAGATTGTCACTCCTTCAGCTTAAAGACAATTTCAAAGATCATTGGTGCCATGCAGCTATCTCTTCTATGTGGCTTTGACCCCAAAAAGATGCAAGCATCATAAATTGGGAGGTCCATCAGCCACAGTTCAAGAATGCCTTCTATATTGCTGGCCAGCGGGAAGAATGTCACACTTACAGATAGCCAAAAATAGAACTGCTGTCAGTTAAACTGGCCTGAGAGGTCCAAGGTACTCATTGATAGCAACCTCTGGAGGAGTGCAAGGGTTCCACAGAAGCCAGGTTGAGAAACACCGCTCTAGAGTGTCATGATGCTCCTCCAAAGGGTGGGCCGGGGCTTCAGCCTTTGCTTATGGAAAGTGGGTTAAATGATGACGGGCATCCTGTAACATGGTCCAGCACTGGACCACAAAGCAGGATGTCTATGGATGACTACACCCAAAAAGCAGAATAACATAACTGCAAAAATATGTTTCTTTTATTTTAATAAAGCTTGAGCTGCTTATGTATTACTTTTTTGAAGAAGGTGAAGTTGGTCCTAATCTAGTAACAAGTTTTGCAGCTGTAGGTACAGATGGAATCTAGTTTTGCATTTAATGGCTGCTCATAGAATAGGTAATTGGTCTTATTACCTGCTAAAAGTTATTATTTATTATTTGTATAAAATAATCCATTCAAACAAAAATTCAAACACGAAGTTGAAATAGGAAATTTTAAGAGCATGGCTACTTGGTATGGCAAGCAATATAATATAGTTGAGTTTTAAAGCATATCTAAACCCTACCAGTAAATTCTTTTGTGGTCCTTTTGGTGCTTTAAATATATGATTGACAGCATTTTGCAATATCCCTTTAATGAGAAAAAAATGCCTGTTGATCCTGCAGGTAATATTGTAAGCATATTGTAATTTTTATCAGTTAGCATTGTTGTAACCACACACCTCTGTGTTATGGTACAGACAAATCAGATAACAAAAGGAACAATTAAAATAATGCAGCTGCCACATATGGGGGTAGATAAGATGCAATTAAAAAAAGTGTTAATATCTTGTGTTTAAATATGTTTTAGGTCTTTGAGATAGTTGTTATAAAGAGAAGCTGTTACCTTGCTATCTACAGGATTAAGCAGAAAAGCTGTAGTGTAAGTTTTTTTTTTTTTCCTCTTTTAAATCCACCTTTCCTTTTTTTACCGTACTCAAAAAAAATGTATTGCTTGCGGTAATGCAACAATAATATAGAAATATCTAGACCTTCTCTGTATCTACATGAGTAGGGTACCCTGTGGATTAGGTTGCATATATTTTCTCGATATTTTGCATCATTAATGGGATAAAGGAAGGCCTAGTAAATATTCTCTTGAGCATTCTGGGATTTCCAGTTTGAATACATATACATTTCATACACCATGCAAGGAGTGAATATTTCACATGCCCTGGGAGAATTGGAACAAAATATATGCAGGGCAGTAATAGGCTTGCCCACACCTGATACATACATTAAATACTCCCCGATCATACAAGCGAGATGTCTGCAGCTCACACAGTTTTTACAGCAATTACCTTTATTTTTTTGTTTTAAAGGAAAACTACTTTAATTTTTGCTTTTCAAAATATGAGACCCCTTCACACCTATGCATTGAGTTAGCACACTTGAGGTATTGCACGTAACCATGTGGTATTTATCAATAGTACCTTGCAATAGGAAATAACACAGAGACACCCTAAAAAAGAGGGATGAGGGAGGGGAGGAAGTACAGTTAAGGAGAGCAGTGATCCATCCATGGGTTCCATATCAGCTTGGAAACATGTGGAGTGTCATTGAGAATGCAGGTGAGTTTATTGTTTATCATTACCCATCCCACTTCTTTTAGTATGGGAAAGGTTGTTGTGGTTGATTTTTTAAGATTTGGCCAGGGCGATTCTAACTGCCAATATTATGTAGAGGGAAAGGCATTTCAATGAGACTCAGCAGTGCACCCCTAGGCTAGGTAACTGTGTAGTGTTAGGAACTGTAGAGATAGGATTGAATACCTTAGCCCAGAATTTTTGTGTTACAGGACCACCATATGTGTTCCATGCTGCCCAGGCCCCCTAGGCCCTAAAACAAAGGGGCAAATTTGTCAGATAGCACCGAGCAAGTCTGGCCAGCACTACATACCACCTTAACATTTTTATATAATTAATCTCAACAAAGTTTGTGTTCAGGGAAATCGTATATCAAACACTATACCACCATATCAAACCATTCCTTTATTGCTCATGCTGTTCCTAGATCATTTTCCAAAAGCTACATTTATGAGAGTTTTGGAGATGGAGGTCATCAGAGCTGAATACAAAATCGAGATCTGACCCCTTGCATCAGTAATGGACTTGCAAAATGCATTCATTTTGTAAATATGATAGTGGCTTCTGGTTAATGAAATTTCAATCAATAGTTTGCCTGTTGTCCCCTGCAACAGTTTGAAACCTACTGTAGTGTAAGCAGGTACAGCCTACATCAGAGTCACAACATTGCTCTGAATTCTAGATCAGTGCAGCATTGTTGCCACTGTTGTCACAGGAAGTTGTGTTAAGTGGACTTCACTAGCAGGCTCAATAAATCTTTTAACCAGTTGTCTCCAAAACAGGTGTGTCCATTGTTCCCATTGAAAGATTTCTCCCGGTTCTTGTTCCAGTGACAATTTAAACATTTTTGAACTGTCATCACTTTCTGGCTCACTGACTATAGTCACCAGGAGGAATATTGTAAGAATTAAAGAATGAAGCCCCCTGGAAGGGACAATATGCATAGTAATGTTTCGTACAGTAAAAGCCCGATTTATTAACGCTCTCCAATGCTGGAGTAGATAGACTGTCCTGGGAGGATCTGGTGGCTTAGCCAATGTGTAATGGGTCTAGCCCAGGATTGAAAACATTTGCCAACTAATAGCAAATGCTGGCCCTATTCAGCTTTGAACTGTAAAAATCAGGCCCCATATGAAGTATGCCAATGAAGTAGCCTTAAAAAAAAACTACTATTGCCGTTTGTTGAGTTCTGTGCGATATATCGCTACTACATGCCACATGTGTAGTTTACATCACAAGGAGCAATTTGTTCCATCTGTCTAACCGATGATATTAGTAACATAACTAAGCTATTAAAAATCTTCCATGTAGTTCTAGAATAACCATTCTTTCATGGTAGCATTGTTTCCTGGATTGCATTGGCAGTTGTACTTGTTGACTGGAGTTGAAACCCAGCAAAGAGCTGAATCTAATTTAATGAAACAATTGGCTGGTGCATGGAATAGGGAATGCCTGCAATTAAACCCTTACAAAAGGAGTTTGCAGCAATGAATGGCAGCAGGAAAATGGTTTAATGAAATTATTTCTAATAGGAGAACAGAGACATGTGAGCGTGCATGTGAAGTTACACAGATCACAAGGCTTTCTGTTTAAGAAAAAGTATGTTGACTGGGGCCTGGTTTTAGAAGTTAAGCAAATAAGCTTAGCTGCTTTTCCCCAATCACACTGAAAAGTCTTTACAACATTTCTAAAATACAAAATAGCAAACAAACAAAACCTCCAGCACCTGGTTTTACTAGTTAATAAAAAAGAATTAATTTGAAGCAGCTTGAAGATTTTGGCAGGTGGTTGTTTGGCTTTATTGGCATTATATTGCTGGATTGGGGCAAGTGAGTATAAAACTGGCCAGTGCCTGACTCTTTATTTGTCAATTCTCTTTTTTGATTGGCAGATAATAGAGGGACGTGGGAACAAGAACATGGCTCTAGCTGTAGGCAGTGTTTAAGTAGTAGTGACCCAAACATAGTCGGACTGGCCCAAAGTGTAGCAGAAAAAAAAATCTGATAGGCCTCAGTCATATAGCCTCAAAATTAATTTTTGATTCTTCTGGTGGGCCTAAAGCCATGCTGCCTTACAAAAAAATACCATTGGTCTAAGCATGTTGTGTTCTGGTAGCATCTTCACACTTCTGGTGGGCCCAGGTCCTCATTATGACCTTGGGCTCGATGGGAGCTACATGCTTTAAAGAGATGACTAGTGGCAGGATTTTATGACTGCTGTATAATTTGGCATTGTGGCATATCAAAGCTACCATCTCCCATCACATGAAAAAATGAGGAACAGATGCATGTATATTTGTGTTTTTAGTTTTTTTCTGAATTTTATATTCACCACATAGTTCTCATTATTTTTAGACTAAAATAAAATGAATCGGGACAGATTTATGAATGTGGTAAACTAAAAGTATGTGACCCACATTGGCATGGTGATTCAGTGTCTGGCATTTTCACCTTGCAGGACCAGGATCCCAGCTTTGAATCTTGGCCTTGACACTATTTGCATGGAGTTTGCATGCTCTCCCTGTGTTTGTGTGGGTTTTTATCTCATGTTCTAAAAACACCCTGCAAGATTATTAGTTTTCCCAAAAGAAATGCCCTTAAATTAATGCAAAGCACCTCATAATATGTTAGTGCAATATAAATACAAGATAATAATAATATATTATATATAATCATAATAATTGTATTATTAATAATAAAAACCAAAACTATATTTAAGACAACCGTAGCCTTGGGTGCACTCCTTAAAACCCTATTTGACGTTCAATAAAACTTTACTGTCATAGAGCCTGTGACTAAGCCCAATTGAAGGGTGACCCATGTCAACAGAGGAGCTTTGTACCAGATGAAGTATAACTATGTTTGTAATAATAAAGTTAAAGAATAGGAGATGCTGTGAAGAATCCAGAGCTTTTGTTGGAGTAAAGACCTTTTCTGATGGAGCGAGGCACATTCATTTGGTCGCCCACAGAGCTCATGGAGCCGAGTTGCCTTAAATGTTGCACTGTTTGCATTGCTGTGAAATTTTATTTCCTGTCCTGATATTACCAGTCACCAGAACAAAAAAAGAAAGAAACTCTTCCAGGAAAATTTTCACTCTCTTCTATACACAATATATAATGGTTTCTCTTCTGCAATAGAATAAATGAACCTGTCTGATCACAATTTTTTACTTACCTTTGCCTGTCCTCATGCTATTATTATTATTATTACTAAACAGGATTTATATAGCGCCAACATATTACGCAGCGCTGTACATTAAATAGGGATTGGCAGTGATCCCATATTTACCTGGTTTTCTTTCAGCTATCAGATCATCGGCCATCTTGATTGATCAGGATGGTAGAACGTATGCTCGTGGGAGTGTATTCAGTTCCAGAGGATGTCCCTAAAAAATCTCGGCATCCCACACTGAGCTGCACATAGGCAGGTAAGTTTGTTTTAATGCATAAGATACATTGCCTGTCCCTTCCTCAATAAAAATTATGCCACTTCCTAATTATTAATGGTGGAACAATTAATTAGGTATTGGGGAATCCAAAAAAATACACTCCGGGGCTAAAATCCCCCTTTACTTTTAACACTTTATTTGAATGTTTTTAGTATCCAGCATTATAAAAAAAAAAAAAAAAAGCAAAAAATAAATAAATAAATATTAAAATAACATTTTAGTTACAACAACTTTTTTTTTTATTATTCTAAAATGTAAATGATTGGTTTTCTCTAAATAATTCTGAATGAAGTGTTGACTAAATTTAGTCAATTTAGTCTTTCGAATTTGATTGCAAGCAATAATACATGGTGTTCAACAAGGAATAAAAATAAATAAAAGACTAAGTTACAAAAAAGGAGCACAATAGGCATATTTATTCCATGCTCATTTTTTACACACTTTAAAAGCTTTATATATATTTACGAACACTTTATTTCTTTTAAGTTATTTGCAGAACATAATGACATCCCACTGAGCCAACCAGTACAACGTATTCTCAATATTCCTAAACGCCTTGTCAATAAAGAAAAGCTGCAATAAAAACCATTTATTTTAAAATACATATTTGCTCTAACACATGTGCATTCTATTCTTTCCTATAAAGCATAGCTACAATTATTATTGGTTATTTAATTGAATAAAGGAAATTAAATTCATTTACTGCATGGGTACGACCTAAAAATAAGCCTGTAAAATATTTTGTAGGACCACCTATGTTATATGTCGGCTCCTGGTGTGCGCCTGAAATCTTTTTTTTTTCTTTGGAAAAGGGAATAAAAAATAAAAAAAAGGACAAATGTGTTCTTTTTTTTTTTAGGGAACTGGTTTTACAGAAACATGTTTGTCTTAATTAAGAAAGTCAACAGACTTCTAATGGAAGGGAATGGGTATTTTACTCTGTGGTATCTGCAGCATCAAAGCTTTGCGTCTCTTGCCAAACCAGTCTTCCTTCCTTCCTGTCTACGTCCCAAGTCCAGGTGATTGCACACAGCTGAGCAGACGTATTTCCTCAAACCTTTTACTCATAAGGCTCCAGACTTACTTTTTTCACCCTTTTGTCCTTTTTTTTACTTGTATACACTCTGTTTTTCTTTTCTTTTTTTCCTTCCCTTTGTCTTTTTTTGTCTCTATCTGTGTATTTTGCCTTAGGAATCTCAGGGATATTCACGATGCTGAAGCAAATAATCTGGAATTAAATAAAAAAAAAAAACCTCTACATTCTTGGAGTCTAATCCTAGCAACAGGACCATCACCATCTGTTCAGGAGACAGAAATGCTTTTCTGTGCAACATTTCAATCCACTTCTTCACCTGGGAAAGCAAGCCTTGTCCTTCTACAAACCGTGGAGCTTGTTTAGTGAAATATAGTTTTAAATGACAGTATAAGAAAGTATTTTATTTTGTAGTTTATGGCTTTTTTGAATCATTCATTTTTTAACTGTTTGATTTTTTATGATCACCTTAGCCTTATATTAATTATGAGCATGGATACTGGCATGTAAATGTAAACCGTGCAGCATTTAAAATTTCTTATCTGGGGGAAGGGTAAATGTTATTCCTGCAGCAATTTGCCCTTCTTCTTCAAGTCTCTTTAAAGGGAAATCTGACACCTGATCATTAATTTCAACAAATTGTTACCGTAGGGATCTATGTGTATTTAATGTATTCTGTGCATGATATTTAACTGATAAAACCTCTGCTGTATAGACATTCAAAAGGCCTGAGACTGCTGCTAACACACCACAATGGCCCTAAAACAGGATGTAATTCATTCTTTTACAGATCAGAACTATAAAAAAGGTAATCAATACAATAAAAATCATTCCTGGAGAATACCAGTGAGATGCCACACCACAATTGCAAACATTTCATAAAGAATCAAGTATGATCTAAAACTAGTAAAAACATTATTTATTTACAAAAAAACATTAAAACCTTTTTCATCAAGTACATCTAGACATAACTATATAAAAAAGCTATAAATGTACATATCTTTTGAAATGGTGCTGGGGAGCTCCAATAGGACTAGGAGTCTTGGGGAGAAAGGGGATCCTAAGACTAGAGTTGGGCTTTAATATCCCTCATTCCAGAACTGACATTTGCTTTCAATTCTTCAACTAAATAGCATGAAGTTTGCTTAATTTTTTACAAATGCCTTGCAAAATGTTGCTGTGACAACATGATGATAATATTGGTATGCACTTCATGCGGTTTTGTTGCTCTTACCGAGCCCATTTACACCATTTTGCTGCTACATACTCCACCTACCTGACTCTCTCCTCTACAATCTATTATCATTGCTGCAGCCAGACTCATCTATCCTTCCCACCGCTCCTCTTCTGCAGCATCTCTTTGCAGTTCTCTTCATTAACTTCCATTTCACCCTAGAATCAAATTCAAGCTCCTGTGCTTTGCCTTCAAATGCCTACACAGTTCTTGTCCCACTTACCTTTCTGACCTGATAGATAAATACACCTCTAGCCGCTCTCTTTGCTCCTCCAATGACCTACTGCTGACTTCCTCACTCATAACCTCATCACACGCACAGCTCCAAAACTTTTCTAGAGCTGCTCCAACTCTTTGAATTGGTCTTCCTCGTCCTATTCGGCTTGCTCCTACTTCCTGTTTATTTAAAGAACTCTTAAAACCCATCTTTTCAAACTTACCTACCCATCTTCTACTGTCTCTTTACCTTCTTACCTACTTATCCATCATTCCATATCTCCCTCTCTATTGTGTGTTACTTCCCACACCTCCTAAATTGTAAACTCTTCTGAGCAGGGTCCTCTCCTCCTGTGTCATTGTTGGTATCTGTGATTTTCTATCCTTATTTAATATACAGCACTGCGTAATATGTTGCTGCTTTATCATTATAATAATAATAACAATTATAATAATAATAATAAAAATAAATATTGATGTTACATATATGTATTGTCTAATGTGCCATTCACTCAGCAAGGCACCCCAACTTGCAGTTTGGTGCTGCCAAAAATGACAATTCAAATAGAAAGGCTGCCTTTGCACAGTAAAACATTAACAAGACATAACACGTGCACAAATGTACCACAATGGTCTAAATCATATTTGTCTTTTAGGCATACCACTGCACAATTGTTATGCCAACATTATTAAATATAGTGAATCAGGCCCATTGTGTCATAATATTACAAGGATCTAAGCACACAGCCCTTATCTTTTGTGTCTGTTCACAAGTTTAAAGTACTGTGTGTAGGCGACAATTCTGCTAAAGGTACTTCGACATTCTGCGCTCAGGTTCCTCCATGCATTGCTGTAACATCAGGGCATATGATGTTACAATATTCACAATGATAACATACAGCACAATTTCATTCTCATCGTTATATACTCTGCTATTTATGGATTGCTTTACACCTTTGCAGCTTCCATCCTGGTTTCCTGTGTCATGAGATGATGTCTGGAAAGCAGTAATGACATATGGTGTGCTTCACTGTTCTGCATCCCACTGCAATTTTTTTTTTGGGGGGGGCAAAGAATGCTGCTTGTTTCTTGTGCAATGAGTAACATGTACATTAAAACCAGGCTGGGATGGATGGAAAGGGGAAATAAAAATAGTTGCAAGTTTGGAAGAAATTTATTGCCAACAAAATTACTGAGCAGGGGAATTTAGATGGAAGCTGACACTGTCTGACTCCTGGGTAGTATACTGGTGTCATTGTGGTCACATTGTTACTATTGGAGATGAGTTTTGTTTTATTAAACTGGGGCAAGGATGCAGCCAAGCAGCAATAAGTATTATTGTTAGGCTGCCTTTATTGAATTTTTATGTTTTTTTTCAGCTTTTTTCGGACTTCTGATCTGAATCTGATTTTTTGGGGAGTGTTTAATAGATACCATTAGAACATTTAGGTTACAGCCCAAGTGACCCTGTGTCGCCAGACAACAAAAATCATACTATAAGATGTATGTATTCTACAAATTTTAGATATGTTATTTACCTATAAAATACTTGTTTGTGTGGACATTACAAAGCCTTGAGACTGCTGCAATGTCAGCAGCTCTAATATTACTATTACACAGTATTTATATAGTGCCAACGTATTACGCAGTGCTTTACAAAGTCCATAATCAAGTCACTAACTGTCCCTCAAATGGGCTCACAATCCTACCTCAGTCATTTGTCTTTATTACAGTCCAAGGACAATGGCCCTAATTCATCAAGCAGAATCGGAT
>NC_092864.1:37656688-37671810 GCF_032062135.1 Pyxicephalus adspersus | reverse complement strand
GGAAACCGCGCTCGCTGGTCGCGCGTACTTTCGTGCTTCCAGCGAGCGCGGATTTTATTGATGAATCAGGGCCAATTTGTAACTCCATGTTTTTGGAAGGAAAACGGAGTATCCAGAGAAAACCCATGCAAACACAGGGAGAACCTGCAAATTCTATTCAAATAGTCCCCGGTGGAGATTTAAAACTGGGACCTAGTGCTGCAAAAGCCAGAGTGCTAACTTCTGAACCACTGTGCTGATATAAGCTCTTCGAAATTCAAAGCCACACTCAAGTGGCACAGAATTGTATTCTGGTTTGCTCCTCCCCTGGCAGCTCAAAGGTTATGAAGGGAGGGGAAGGGAGGAGAGAAGAAGCTGGGCCAGCACAGAGTAATAAAACATTCCCAAAAGAGGAGATGGCTATGCTTGAAGGTCTGTGCCAAAGCATTGATTTTTCTACTTTGGGGGGAGTCCAATTTTGTAGAAAGTCAAGGGAATAAACTGTAAATTATGGAATAACAAATGCTGTAAAGAAGTATTTGAACTACTGGATTCTTCTGTACTTTAACATGCAATTATTTAAGTTGGTGACAGGGGCTCTTTAATTTGTAAAAGATATGTGTTAAACTAAATTAAATATAACTTTAAAAGGTGTTTTGGTGCATTTTGATTGAGTCATCTGGCAACCCTTGCATATTGCTGGTGGTGGGATCAATAATAAAGAACCAACAGATTCTGAATTTTAAACCACACTGCTATGTTATTGAATAGGTGATGGCCTTGCAGAAAGTTTTGAAAGCTTCAATAGTACAAAGAAAATGTCTGTTATTTTTGCGTAAATGAGACCTTGCAATTTGGTTTCCACATATTGGCTGGATTGGGATAGATTTTTGGACTTTCTTTAAATAACTGTTAAGCAATGATTTTGATTGATCTAATATATAGCTGTACCCCAATGGCTACGCATACATACAGTACATGTATATAAATGTAGTCAGTAAAGCTGTGGTCACACAATGGGGCTGACTTACCAAAAGAATTTGGGATGTTCACTTAGCAGTGTAAAGAATCCCCTTACTGGAGTATATTCACTTAGACTAATCTAATGTGGTGGAAATACACTTTGCAACTAATATCAAATCATGTGCAAGGAAATCTAAAAAAACTGGAATTTATCTTGCACATGATTTAATGTCAGTAGAGCTTCATTCTACTTACTAGGATAGGAAACAAATCTCTTGCAGGGAAAATGCATATATTCCTTTAGAAAATCATTACAAATAAGTGTACAAATATGAAACAAATTCAGAATGGACCACGTCACTCGCATCATTTATCAACAATACCAAATATATAACTTTGAACACACGTTTGTGTTTATTTCATTTTGCTGTTGAGTAAAATGCTGCAAAATGGCATTCCATAGAACTTTGGCTTCTACTTAACTGCTGTGTTACTGTTCCAGGGAAGAGATCTGAAAGAGCCTCAGTGCCACATTGTCACAGCTAAGGCCCTAAGGTCAGAGGGGTATTTGCCCATAATCACAAGGCCTGTTTATATATGCAAATATGCAGTGAGCTATTCTCTATGTACAATACGTCATTCTATTGCTTTCACAGTCAACCCATCATGGGGCCCATGTGAGCTCTCTTTTGTTTTTGCCACAAATAAATAAAATGGCTAAATCTGAGTTTAGAACATTTTGGTATATTAAAAACAAACCTGTAAAGAGACCTCAACTTACATATTTTATTAAAGCAGACCTTTAATGGTGCAGGGCTGTATATATGTGCATTTTCAGAGCATAACCAGAGTTTTCATATGATATAGACAATGATTTCAGCATCCTTCAATGCAAGAGCATTGAACCTTGGAGGTTTCAAGCACATGAGAGGTATACATTCAAACAAGTGGTTATATTTTCATTTTTATAAAATTAGTGTTAGAATTAAAAGGGAGGGGTCATTTTGGGTTTATAGAGAGAATTAGTGTTAGGATTTGGGTAACAGTGAGAGTTTGTGTTGTGGTAATATAGGTAAATGTTAGGGTGAGCTTAAATATTGAATTTTAGGTTAGGATTTGGGTAACAGTGACAATTAGTGTTGTGGTGGAAAAGTTGTGGTGAACAAGGAAGGGTTAGGGTTGCAAGCAGTGTTGGTGTTTGAGTTAGAAGGAGGGATAATGTTGGGTTATGAATAATTGTTATGTCAGAGGTAGTGTTGCAGGGAGGGTCACTGGTAGAGTTACAGTAAGGTTTGTGTAAAGGTTAGTGTTAGAGGTAGGGTTAGTACAATTACAGTACAGTATGGCTAGTGTAAAAGGAAGGTTAAGTGTCAAGATACATGTTAGGGTTTATATTCAGGTTCTTGTTACAGGGAGTCTTAGAGTTGGGGTAACAGGAAGAGTTAATGTGAGTATAAATTTTGACTTTGGGGTTATATAGAGAGGGAGGGTTGTGTTAGGGATACAGGGAGGAGGATGAGTTTTAGGATTGCAAAAGGAATTTAGGAGAGTTACAAATGATGGTAACTATTAAAGATAGTGTTACAGGGAGGGCTAGTGTTAGAGTTACAGGAAGGTAAGGTTAGTGCTAGAGGAAAGGTTTATGTAAGGTTACATGGGGGTTCGACTTTTAGTTGGTGCACCAGAAAGCGTTAGAGTCAGGGTTACAATGATGGATTGTATTCAGACTTGTGTTTCACTGAGCATTGCTGTTAGGATTACAGAGGGAGTTAATGTGAGTATAAGTGCTTTATGGTTACAGGAATAAGTAATGTTGGTGTTAGGAATACACAGAACTTTAAAATTAGAATTACAATGAAAACTAAAGGAGGGCAAGTGGTAGAAGGTAGAAGTGCAGGTTACAGGTAGTGCCATTGTTCTGGCTAGTGTAATAGGGATGGTTAGTGTCAGGGTTATAGTGGGGTTTAGTGTTAAAGGCTAGGTATGTGTTGGGGTTAATGTGCAGGTTGGAGTAAGATGGTTTGTGGTGGTTACAGAGAGGGTTAGTTGGGTATTAGGATTAGAGAGAAATTATATAGTAGGATCCATCATAGGTGATAGCAGAGAAGAAGAATACTGGTTATAACAAGAAAGATTCAGTGTCACATTTGTAAGGCCGCTTCAAAAAAAGGTTTCACATCTAAGGGAAATACTTCCTTTAGAATACTTCCTTTCTTTTAGTTTCCAACGCTAGGTATCCCCCCTGCGGGAGATAGTTTAATCTGCTATACACATATGCCCATATTACAGACCTGCAGCTCAGGGAACTCTGCACAAAAGAGACATAAAGGCCACAGGCAACAAAGTATAGCGCTTAACAGCAAAAAACTAAGTTGTGATGCCATACAGTCGTCCTCGCTCTCCTTCTTGTTGGGTAATGCGGAGTAATTACTGTGCCACTTCTCATCTATTTTGTCAAATGCTTAATGACGTATAAACCCAGAGACTGTGACTGCGAGCCCGACAGGCCAAGCACATAATGCTTTGTGTCACATTCAGCTTGCAGAGAAGAGAGGAATCTCCATGTTGTTCTTGGTTGTTTAATGTGTCACATTTAGGAGCAAAGTATTGCATTATTCGGAAATGGATTGCAATAACTGCGTGTATTTACTGAATTATACTTACCGCCGCTCTCCATGCGTGACAGCTCGGAGGATTCACCGTGATCCTATCCCAGCAAAGCTGTTCTTTGTGGATATTACTGTATTGCTGGCAGCAAATTCATATGTCTGTTTTCCCCATGAGACTTTGTATACAGAGTATGCTTTAATACATATTAAAGGACAGCTCCATTCATCCAACCATATACAAAGCCAATATAAAGGATTTATATATATACTGTATATATATATGTACAGATTTACCTGCAAGTATTGCTATAACGCACAAAAAAACTCAAAGGTAACCTAAACTAGGCCAGGCTGTCACATAAACACTTTAAACTGTCCTGAAAATGCAAATTTTGTTTTATTAGGAAACATTTCACCGTATTCAAAGGAAACAAGGCTCAGGTAGGTAACATTTGGACTTGCATAGTCCCATTCTACTTCTATTTGCTATGACGGTGTGTGACCTTTGGATTGAGCAATCCCATGTGGTACCCTGCAAGGTGCCAGCTGCTCAGTCAATTGTGTTGCAGAACAGCTGACAAATGGCTCTCGTTCTCTATGGGGCTGCAGCCCTAGGACGTTACATGTAGCATCAGAGGCAGCAGGTTCCTAGCATAAGGAAGCAATAAATTCACTGCAACCTCATGGCCAGTTTGAACATAACCCTAATGATTTAGAGGGGGACTGAGGCCATGACTTTGGCCTTGTTTTCTGTATCTTTTTTATAGTGCAAAGAGATCTATGCGGTAAAGTCCCCTCAAGGGGTAGGTCCATAGTGCCCTGCACTCAATGTCCTTAACATCCATAATGCATTTTTAAAACCAGGAAAGGTTACATTTTTCACTTAGAGCATGTTACCACCAACTTTCCAGAAATGTGGTGCTTTGCAATAAACTCAAAGTTGATGGATAACATTACAAATAGGTTTACTTATTATACTCATTCAAGATTTTTACCACTTGGGGTATTTTTCCATACATCCCACTGACCCCTCACCCAGCAATTTTGATAAAGAATACCATCCTACAGGGTTTTACAATTAGCTTAAAAAGCTAATAGACAAAATTTGTAAATGATCTGTAAAAATTAAAGGGTATTTATATAACTCTTTCTGGCAATGTAAAACTCTATTTTAGAAATGTTTTCACTTCTCCCTAGTCATCATTAAACACAAAAGAACGTCCAGAGGCAAAACTGATTACTGCAAGAGCCAGTGGTGAATAGTGCAACCAAAGCTACTGTTCTTTCCAACTCAATGCTGGGGAACCAAGTAAAAAAAGTAAAGAGTAAATCTTTTAGTTTCACTGAGTTGTGTACCTTTTCCTCGTTTACTTTCAAGCTGATACTTGAACCCCCAGTTTGAATAAAGCAAAATGTTTACTAGAATTATTACAAAATTAGCATCTCTGGGTCAGCCTAAGGGTTTGTTGGGAGATAAGTACATGGCCCAGTTAAAGTTTTTGCTTCATTACATCTTTAGCTGGTTTTGGTATGTTGTAGCCCTGAAGAATTGTGTTATATTTTCTCCTCCTATTTGTCTTTGAAGCGTTAATACCATAGGTAAATATTCATCTCAAATTGTAATTAACTTTCTTCTACTGTTAACAGTTTCAATAAACCTGCTCTTTTCTGATTACGCGTGCCAAGGAAGCAATCACGATTCCATCCAGAGTTCACTAGACAAATAAGATAATTTTAAATATCACTAAATTATTCTATCCTTCCTCCTCTTAAAATCCTAAAATATTTATTTTTCACTTAAAAAAACACTTATTGACTGTTCAAAATGGAATGCTGCCAATAGGCTAATATTGCCAAACATAGTAGATTCTAATGGGCTTCAAACCTGCTCCAGAGAAAACACATTTAAATCTACTTTCAAGTTATTTATTTGCTTAATTACACTTAGGGCTTATGATGAAATGTCAGACTTAATTGTATACAAATTACGTGACTGTGCAGTGATCCAAAAGGTATCTGAGCCCAGCCCAGTCTTCTTAAACTTTTTTTTTAAACATATATATATATGTATAGCAGTGGGTTGATGACGGGCATGCAGCCATTCTGTAAACCACCTTTTGTTAAACAGATATGTAGAACTTTATGAAACACTTCTGAAATAATGTCCCAGGGTTGGAATATTATGTTGTAGACTTTACAAAGGAATCTCTTGAAAATACAATATGAATTCAAAAGCTAATGTCTTTACTGTGGTTTCTGGGCACCATGTTCTAGTGAGGGCATGGAAAACTAGTGTGCTCCACCAATTGAAGGATTGCAGACTTTAAGATGCCTTGTATCCTTTCCAAAATAACTAAAAGAGAAATGTACTTTGCCTTGACCAAGCCAAGATAATATATTGGTAGGCACAGCTTAATGATATCACCATACCATTGTTCCTGGCAAGTATTGGGATATTTGGGATTGTGGAAATGAGTGCCGAATCTTCTATAACCCACCAGGAACCTTTCAAGATGTTCCTCCACAATCAGACGAACAAGCCCAAACAATGTATAGATTTTAAGGCACTGCATACCCAGCTCTAGCAGTAGGTATATCACTGGGCAGAGAGATATGGAACCACCATAAATTACTTCTTTTGTTGTTTCTAATAAACATGAAAACTATAGTCTACTTTTAATGGAAAGAATCTTAAGTACTTTTGTTTAATACAGTTTACATTTGTGCTTGCTTTCTGTTCCATACTTTCTGGTATTGTTTCCTACATAGAGTTGTTGAGCTATAGGTGCTCCTTATAGTAGCTTTATGTCAGACCAATGCTGTCTATGTGTAAATATTGTCTTCTGTTACACTAATTACAGGGGGAGCTATCAAGAGACAGTTCATGTTTTTAGTCGGTTGTCAGACCTACATTAAGGAATGCAAAAGTAAAACACCTGGAATTGGTGAGAAGTCTTTGTAAGTCTCTTATAATTCTGTCATTGTGTTCCATATTGGTAACACATGTCTGAGTAGGTTATGAGCTTGAAAATGTGTCAATTAGCAATGTAGAGTAGGGACTGGCCAGAAAGGGACCACAGAGTTGGCCCTCTTTAACATGAATTGCAATATATGTGAACCAAGCAGTGTATAGCAATGTGCAGAAGAATAGAGATCTATCTAAGGGATTGTCAAGCTGCAGGCAGCATGGTAGCTCAGTGTCTAGCACTCTAGCCTTTGCAGCTCTAGGTCCCAGGTTCAATCCTCAGCCCTTCACTTATTGTTTTCCCCCCAATAGACTGGTTTAGACTATAGGATTGAGATATGACTATGGTAGGGACATTAGATTGTGAGCCTCTATGAGGGACAGATAGTGACATGACTATGGACTTTTTAAAGGGCTGAGTAATATGTTGGCACTATATAAATACTGGATATCAAAGCTAAAACTTTTTTGTTCTTGGTTTTGGATATAATGAGAGCGTTTTACTGGTATTCGGGGTTTAGCCTTCCTTGCTGTCTAGTAAAACATTGTCCACAGGGCAGGGAATAAGAATAAAGTTTTCTAATAGAGCTCTAGATAGCAGTTAAAACAAGGCAGAAGTTCTTCTCCATCCCTACATTATCCAAAACAAGAACATTTTTTTTGGCTGGACATTTTATTTCTATTGTTACCCTGGATGAACAAACTTTTTACCATTCTGATCTACTGACGCAGCTATTGATTGCTTTTACTGTTTTGTAGTTTTCAGCTAATCTACCAATGTTCAATTCATTCTGGGTTTAGTACATATTCTGTATTCACTGAATCTGGTTCAAGTTGAACATGACCAGATTGGCAAGGCAAACAACAGATATAGGGTTTACTCCTACAAACTAGAAGCCAATGAGAAGGCTGCTGTACCCTCAGGCTTACAGCTGCTGCCAGTCATTGGTTGTGAGCCTGTTATGGTGCACAGCGGGTTGTGTTCCTCCTGGCTGGTGGTTATTATGGGGCTTAGCTGCCCAGTGCACTCTAACAATGGGATCACAACCTTTGTTTTGACTGTGGGATATGCAGCTGAGTTTGACACATTTTAAGTGAAGCTTTGTAATATAAAACCAAATGTCAGATGTTCAGGTGAATATTTGCCCAATTCTGAATACCAATGGGTCAACCAAAATCTAAACATTAATGCTACAGTTTTGTTTTAATTGTACAAATCAGACTGACAATCACCCTAAGTAGATTTCCTGAAATATTTTATTCTCAAACTGAATATTGCTGCACAAACAATTCCTTTCTACTAAAAACAACAATTGGGATTGAGTGATGCAAGAGAATTTCCTGATTGTGTTGCCTTGAGCACTAATTTCAGAGATCACTTTGATAGAAACAAGCACATTAAATGGGAGGTCTCAGAAAATATCGATGCCTCTACGGCCAGATCACTGGACCCTTTGTCCATCACCCTGCTTGGAAAGATCACCAATCACAACTAGTAAAATTTGAAAAAATCAGGAGGATTCATTAAAGTGCCAAACTAAAAAAATACAGAAAATAAGCTAACTAAATACAAAAGAAAATACAAATGCAACAAATACATAACAAAAGGTGAACTTGTTATAACAGAGACTAAATTTCCCTAACAACAATTTATATTTTGCTGATCCTGGCAAAACATTTATTTAGCCTCCATGGATTGTTTTCTGCCCTGTCGCATAGAAAAGACAAACTGGCAGTGTACGTTGTGTGCTCCTTACTCCAGCCCCAGTTAGATCTGCTGGTTCGGGGGAATTACATAAAGATGACAAGCGAGACAGGGGAGAGAATAGATGCTGCTTTGCGTTGTGGCCTCGGGTCCTGTACGCAGATCACATCTCAAATGAAGCACTTCAGAAATGCCTCTAACATGTTTATGCCATTATATACCTTTCTGAGAAGATTTTCACCAGGTTACAGAGAAGTTCAATATTATGACATATTTGGGTCACGTTTGAATGCCCAAAGTTCATACTGATTGTGCTTAATAGGAAGAAGGGCTTTCTGCTGAGTTGCAAACAAAAAAAATATGAATTCTGATGCAGCCATGCACCGTTTTCTAAAGAGGTTTTAACTCAACGTTAGGTTCAAATGCTGGTGATGTTTCAGAACATGTTGATGCAATGAACTGACTGGGTTTTATGTAGTATATATATATATTTCTTTTTTAAAATGGTGCCAAATATAGTGAATATTATATATATATATATATATATATATAATTTATTTATTATTATGTTTTATTATTTACCTGTATTTATAAAGCACTGACATATTACCTAGCGATTTATATAGCCCAACATCATGTGAATAACGATAATCTCTCAAAGAAGCTCACAATCTAATGTCCTTACCATAGTCATATGTCATTAATACAGTCTAAGGTTTATTTGGATGGATGATGGGGAAAACCTGAATACCTAGAGGAAATCCACAGAAACACAGGGAGAACATATAAACCTTACAGATTGTGTGCTGGCCAAGATTCTGACCTAGGACCTAGCTCTACAAAAGCAATGCTTCTTATTTTTAATTGTATTTCATTAGGAAGTGACATAAGTGCAATATTGCGTGACACCTGTGGGAGCAACACATTGATTGGGAAAAGAAGGGTCAGCAATATGAAACAGGGTTGGAAAATAGGACAGCAAATGGATAACCTCACCATCATGGATCAGTCACAGGCTAGAGTAAGATATGGACCTCCATTGTCCTCCTATGGTTTCCATTGCTTAAAGCCAACTTCACCCTTCTCACTAATCTAATCCCCTTTCCCTTCACATATGTACATATTACTTTTTTTTTATACATACCTACTTTAAATTTCTTATGGCAAGCCATGTGATGCACTGGGTCCTCACCATTGGGTGGTGCAGAAGAAATTATTGACATTATGATGTAATCAATGCTCCTGGAATCACTTTACTGATAGTACAAGGCTTTTGCCAGAAGAGATGGGCCAATGACTCCCTCCACTGTAGAAAGTGATGACATTAGAAGTAATTCTACCAATAAGAGGATCAGCACTTGATCTAAGTTTGTGAAAGTTAGCACTAAACAAAAGTTGCATTTTTTATTTTTACATTTACTGAACAACTTGAATTAATAAAGCAAAACAAATGTGTGCTTTAAAGTTTAGGTAAACCCTAATCTGAATAAATTCTACTTAAAGAGGAACTAAACTGTAAAGTGGCAAATAAAAATACACTTACCTTCAATCCCGCCAGCCAGTCCGATCCATCCAGGAGTGTCTTGCATCAGGTCCCGCGTCGTCCCGGCATCCATTCTGGAGCCGTGAAAATCGGGTGACGTGAGATAAAAAAAACAAATTGCCAATCTCACTGCGCATGCGTGAGATCGGTAAATTTTTCTTTTTCTTTGCGCGAAAAGGCTCCTGCGCAGAGGGAGCACCCAGGAACCTCCCGGGATGCATGATGTAGGTATCCTGGGAGGCTTTGCGCTCCCATTCATTCTCGATTGCCTAGGCGATAGGGGCCTGTGGTGCACTTAATAAAAAACAAACAACAGAATTTTTACCTTACATACTTACCCCTTTATGTAAAGTGAATTTCTGAGTTTAGGTAGGCTTTAAACAGTTATATTTTTACATCTCCATCTGCCAATTCAGGCCATGTTTTAGCCACGACCTGTGACATGCACTTACTCTAATACCAGCTTTTCAGCCAATCATTGCTTTTCAACCTATTTGTTTATGATAACAATGGTGGACCATGCTTCTACATTGTTATTATGGGCTCTTGAAGTCTCCAGAAATGCGGCATGTAATAGGCTGACAACATAATAATGCAATCGAGAGACAGTTGTAACTTCAAACTTTGCAGGATCTCGGGCTCCTTTCTAATACTTCCGTATGGCCTACAACACAATTCAAATCTAGGAACATTGCCCTGGCAGATCCCCAGTGACTGATGCCCAGTTAAAGTAATTTTACTATATATAAAACACTATATAAAGTAATCTAAATACAGACACCCAAGGTAGGATGCCAAGTCATTTTTGTTATATTCAAGTAGAACACATTCTCCTCAAACCGCAGCTTACTCTAAATATCTGTCAAGTAGTTTTGCTACATGATCTTCATGTCACTGCCAGTTATTTTTACAAACCTCATATGAATTACTTTCTTTAAAGTGGATTATTAGGAGTAAGGAATTTTGAGGTACCTCGAGGTGAAAATCTTATAACTGGTATTTACTGTAGATATATTAAATCCTAAAACTTTCATTCTTTGATCAATTCTAAGAAATTAAAAAAAAAAAGGTGCTGTTTATGTTTATGAGCCATAAACGAAGAATCTCAGGACCAGTGCTGAGGGGCTTTTTTATCCTTAAAGTAGTCTTTGACCCACCAAATAAGTTTGGATGAATGGAAAACAGTCAGGGTCAAAGCAGGTCATATGTAGTGTTGTTCAAACTAACTAAGTTTGGTTCTTGTCCTGTTCTGCCAAATTGGACAAAAAAATGAGTATTCTAAAAATTTAAATCCAAACTTCAATAGGAAACATACCCTGGAGGATGAAAAGCAATGGTCACCACTAAATGTCCAAGGAACATTGTGTTTAATAAAAAAAAGAAGAAGGGAAATGTACATCCATACAGGACAGTTCATCCTTGACACTAACTTGGTCAGCAGTAAGTTCAAGTACATAAAAAACGGAGCTCCCCTGGTCCCATGGCTGTACAATCAGAAGTTCTTGGCTCTTTAAAATGTCCTATCCTTAGCTATCTCAGGGTAAAAGTTTTAATTTATTATCAACAAATTCTTGAAGAACCAAACCAAATGACCACTATCCTGGTCATGTTTAACCCAAATCCAAGCAGTAATCCAAGTTAAATATATGGTCAATGAGTTCCCATGATCTCCAAAGCATGTCAACTGGATCTCAAATTGGTTCTATTGACATAGACTTAAAGTTCATCAATTCAGGTCTTTGGACCAACTGGACCATTCATTCAGGGGTCTGCAACAACTTTCAGGGGACAGGAACGGGAACAGGTCTAAAGTTGTTAAACTTGCTTAATGTGTTTTGATATATTTATGCTGCTAAATTGTATAAAAAACTTTATTATGAACTCTAGTGAAATAAAAGGAAGAGTGAGCACTTAGCCTACACAACTAATTTATGTTTTTCTATGGTTTACACTTTTGTGGTCCCATTTCGTTTTGCAAGTTTTCATGATCCCATGATGTACTAATGTTGTACTAATGTACTAATACACACATAGAAGTAGCAGAGGGGTGCACCAGCTACAAAAATGCAGGCCATGGAGCAATGCGCTAAAGACAAAAGTTCCAACTGCAATCCCACTTACTGGAATTGCAGCTGTGTTGGTTGGGTGGAAAGAGTGCTGAACAGTCAGGAAGGTCAGATGTGTCGGGGGACAGAATTGTGACACCTAGAAAAAAATTGAATGTATGGATAATACTGAAACATTTAGAGATCCAAGGAGAATCATAGACTGACCCCATACTCAAACTAGGTAACTAGTAAAGAATAACTAGTGGATCTTGTCTTTAAATACCACAGAGATACATTCCAATCAATAAATATGAAGGTTATGTATCTTAGGTTGACCGTCTGATGGCAACAATAAAGAGAATAGGTGAATATGTTCAGAGTACAAAGAAAGGATCCGTTCACACAATACTCCATGTGATCCCCTTAATATTCTAACTTTTATCATCGGCATCAAATGCACATAAACAAAACTTGTATTTCATGTAAGGCAGGCGGGTTTCTTTTCAGGGTAGATAACAGAATATTCTATATTACATTACTGCTATGGAATTCTTTGTACTGAAATCTTCAGACTCGCTTTTTTCTCCTTTATGTGGGAAGATTCTCAACCTTTTATTGTTAGCCATTCACAACTTGTATATTCATAGTAATCTGTATTGGAAATGAACCAGTGACTGATTGTATCTCATTCTGTGCTAATAGTGCTAATACTCTGTGCAATTTAGTATGAATGAGACAAAAACCTACGTTTGGAAAATTATAAATCCAAACTGCAAGACCCTTTAACTGTTCACAGCAGATGACTGCTACCTGCTGTGTATAATGTCAGGCTCACAGGTAACACTGCCGGCCATACAGAATCATATTTACACCAGAGCAAAGCTCATGATTGGTGAGACTGTCTGGGATATAGGCTTAATGTCAAGTAAACCAGCAGAAAATATTTCCCATGGCTGGTTGGATTATGAAAGCAGGACCACACAAACAATCAAATGGGGGCTGTGTTCCTTGGCATTGGTTTTACAGTGCCAATATGCTATAAAGTAAATATATGAAATGGGCTCAGAAGCAGTGCTTTAAACAATACCGGCTATCAGACTGAGGACATCTAGTGGTAGAAAAAGGTACTGCAAATTTTGGGCTTTAAGGTGAATAATGCCGCAAAAGCTGGTTTTCTTATAACGTTATTGGTCTATACATATGTCTATTGTTACATTTGGCTGCTTCAACTTTCCCCCATCCCATCTCTTTTACATTCAAGAGAATTGACTACTATTTGTTCTTGCTGTAATAAAGAAAAAATTGAAAGTTATTAAAAAGAAAATTGATATTTTTGTTTAAAATGTTGTCATATTTAAATACTTTGGACCCACTAACACCATGGGGTCTAATTAAACTATTTTTTTCCAAGATTCATACATTTTACTATAAGAATAAAAACTGGCCATGTGGATACACTGGTTCTATCAGAAAGAATAGTGTGATGGGATCAGAAAAAGTGCCCTTGTTCTGCTTAGTTTCAATCATTATGCTTCAAAGAGACTGTGCCATTAGATCAGTAGTTTTAGCAACAATTCTTCCATAGGATACATATGTATTTTCATGTATTTTAGGTAAGGTATTCACCTGTAAGTGTTTTCCTTTTATAGATATCAAAAAGCCGCAGACTTCTGCTGGGTGCTGCCAACTTGGATATGATTTCATCAGCCCCAGCAGACTCACAGCTGACACGCTATAGTATTCTGCTTTGCTCCTCCCCTGGCATCTCCATAAAAGAATATGTAAGATGGTTAGGGGAGGGGCAGAAAAGCTGGGTCAGCATAGGCAGTTTTTGGAAACTCTCTAAATAAGAACGGGCTAAGATGTACAAGGAGGGAAGGAGTTTTGCTACACTTTTTTAGGAAGTTACAAACATTAATTGCAGATGGATTAAAACTGTTTATATGAAAATGAAAAATACTGCAAGAACTCATTAAAAACATTGATGTTTCTGGGTTTTAATCTGCAATTTTATGTTGAGTCTCTTTAACACACATATTTCTTTTTTGGTTAACAAAAATACATATGCAAAGATGGACCATAAAATGGAAAATCTGAATCCAGTCCAGAAAAGATCACAATCTCAGGATCTCAATTATATGGTTCATATATATGTGCTGCATTATTATTCTAGCTTCAAGCATCCTCACAATTCAGCAACCTTCACAGCCTCATCATGGTAATATGGGGGAAAATGCTGCTCGTTTTCTCCACCCCCCATAATCATCAATCCTACCAACTGGATAAAACTCCAAAGAACTGATTAATAATAATTCCATGTGTTGTGTCCTCCTGTTGTGTGATCACAGTGTAGGACTGATACAGTAATGCAAACAATAATATATTTTTCCAAAATGTATCAAAGGGTCTTTTTAAATATGCTTACCCATAATGCATTCAACATTCACCCAAAATTAACACTTTTTTACATTGGATTTATTTGGAAAAATGAACAGTGGGTAAAAGTTGATTTACAATTTTTCTAATTTAATCCAATGGGACAAATGTGTGCAACTTGGGTAAATCTTGGGGAAAACATTTATAAATTGTCCCATAAGTAACATATATGCTCAGTGAAACTAGTTGATTTAAGTCTCACGTATGTAGGGGGAGCTGACATATTCTAAATAAAGGCACCTGAAATGTTGTGGTTTCCAGGAACTCCGTTAGGTAACAGTTCATAACAGAAGCTCTTTCGCAGTACCTGATGGTCAGCCATTGATCAACTGCACAGGAAAGCAATTCTCAACCTTGGCTTCCTCATCTGTAAGGTGCAATGCTTTCTTCTTTAGATCGTCAGGGAAATAACTCTACCCTTCTTTTCATCAGTAATATTCTAGAATCATTTTAGAATTTACAGCTCACCTGTCTGTTATTGGAAAAATAACGGAGAGGGGAGAAGAGATCAAGCATTCAGCTTTTAACTGTATGTCAAGGCAAAATAATAATATAATATTATTAGTACATGACACATGCACATTTCCCTATATCTTGTTATTGTAAAAATGTTGCGAATACAGAAAAAAATCTTGTAAGAAATGCACAGTGTAGAAACTGTGATGTCCTTTGCAGCATTCATCTGCGGAACAAGTTCCAGGGTAGACAGAAAACTCAAAGACAGACAAATGATACAAACAAATGTAATGGTAGCATTGTATAGGTCAAGATATTTGATAGGTTCAATGAGCTCCCTTCCAGCATTGATCTTTGCTGATGTTGCATGCTTTTACCTGTATGTCAAGGCAAAATAATAGTAATAATTTAGTAATCA
>NC_092864.1:37554307-37652424 GCF_032062135.1 Pyxicephalus adspersus | reverse complement strand
ATATATATATATATATATATACATTATTACAAAATGAAAACTTTAAAGGGCTCTATTTATAAAGCAAAAAAAATGAGTATCCGACATAAGGGATTCTTCCAGGTCCATGTGTTTTAATTGCAGTAATTTATTCCCAGCAGGGAATGTTTGAGAGGATGTCAGATTCCCTGTTTTATAAATAGAGCCCTTGAAGGTTTTCATTTCGCAATAGTAAATATTTTAAAAAGAGATAAAACTATAAAAAAAGCCATTATCCTTTTCTATTGATTTGACATTTTTGTAAAGACCGTCCAGTTCCTTTGGATATCATTTGGAGATCATTTTTAATAAAAATCACTGATCTCTGCTTTGTGAAGACTCAATTCCAGAGCGCAGGGAGACAGAATAGTTCTGATTTTGCGCACGTAACTTATTGACAAATTATACTAATCTCCCGAGCAGCCTTGGTCTTAAGATGTGTGAAATATTCATTACATCGAAGATATTACCTACTGCCTGCAATTCGGAGAATCCGCTGCGCTCTTAAAAACCACGCATTAAAGGAGAGGTAAAAATTACACGAAACAGATGTTAAAATGAAGCTTTAACTTCTTCCATGTAGTTGTATGTAAAATAATGCGTGCAATCTCCGAACAGGCGAAAGCTAAGAAAAAAATAAATAAATAAACTAACTATAATTGCTTTTGTCAATTTGCTGGGGGAATTTGCCTAATTTTAGGCAGGAATTAATAGAAACTGCAAGAGCTTCAGGTGCTAAGTTGCAGACCCCTTCTCAAGCCCGAAGACTTGCGCCTCTATCTTATCAGCGAATAATTCTTCTTCATTGAGGCAAATTAGGAACTTGACTGTGTTAAAGGAGGCCAGACCTCTGCTAGAGGCAAGGAGGGCTTTAATAGCAGAAATTCCTCTCTGAGCGAGATGCATGAAGCCAAACATTGTGTCCACCACAAAAGACACTCTGTATTTAGGATCCTTTCTAATTTAATTAGCCCAAGAGGTAGCGCATTAATTTGCCAAGAATTCTTCTGATGCGAAAGGCCGCTTTTTACTGGAATAAAGGGGAGAAAATAACCTGCGTGTTAAAGTGGCACGCTAATAATGAAGGGGGCTATTTTTATGTTACAAAATGACATGGTATTGAAACAAGAGGCCTTTAAAGCTTGCAGGATCTGTGGTTATGTCTCCCAGGACTCCAGAGGTCAGGATTTAAAAGTTTGATGCAAGAGGTGCCATAGATTAAAAGTATCAAATATATGGCTTCAATATTATTGATAAAAAAGGGCCTTTTTATTGTAGGGATATAGATGGTTTATATGTTTTATTTGTTTTGTTTAATGATTAGAAATGGAATTAGATAATTTGCGACTGTTCAATGTCCTGAAAATGTGTTTCAAGGGTGGCGTATGAGAAGTATGAATTCTAATTTTTACCTATAGTGGACCTTCAACTGTCCTCTCCAAATAAACACATTAGCCATCTTATACTAATAGTTGTGTACAGAAAAAAAAATGTAAAAAAATATATTAAAGCTATATTACACAAATTACAAATTTACAAATACATACAATTAGGAAATCACAACAATATAGTCATTAAATGAAATAAACTTCATTACTCTAAATATACCCAATTCAAAATAAATGTTAAACTTCTTTTTACCTATACATTCTTAGCTGTTCCGTTGTTTACAAAGCTCACTAGCTCAGGTTTAGATTTACACAATAAGCCTCTTTTGTCAGCAGTATGGAGTAAATTTAGAGATGGAGTTGGAAAGTAAACAGTTTCTGCATGTTCTGTATTTTGTAACCGTGCCATTTCTGCAGCCATCTGGATTACCCAATACTTCCAGTTTCAGGCAGTATATGTCCTGCTTCCCTTTTTCAGGGGAATATGAAAACACTAGGTGGGAACTTTGCAGGGTCAAGTTTTTCTTCAATTTTTAGGTTCCCGTTTAATATAGAATGTAATCATCCCACATGTCATCAAGCTTTCACATTTACTAAAATTTGGAGAGTAGTGTGCAGTGTCTTTCAGAAAGTTCAGATAGCATTTTAGGATCAACTGAAAACCCTGTCAAGTCCTTTGATGGCTTTTTTCCCCCACCAACTGCCATTTTCCACTAAAATGAATGGGGCTTAACTTCCTTTAGAACAAAACAAGTGGGCAGCTCATTCGTAAAGCACAAGGCTGTAATTTAAGGAATAGCATGGCAATGTGTAGACCATACCATAGACACCTTAGAATAATTTTTAAAATTAGACCAGGATTTCCTATTAATGGAATAGCAAAACAACTTTTGCAATGGAGATCTACTAGAATACCAGCACAGTGTTTGTTTTTTTATAAACTTCTTTTTATGAGCCACATATAATAAAGTAACATTTTGCTTTAACTGTGTTGAAGTCTTCTGTCTCCACATTCTGCTTCTAGTTATGTAAGGTGAGGAGCACCTTCCTCCATAGGCAAGCATTGCTACTTTTCTGTCCGCTCTACCATTCCTTCCACAAGCTCAGATATTTTTTCCCCCAGAACAGATTTCCTAATATTCTGATGTTTTTCTCACATCCATGATCCAAAGCTTCTTCTCCCACCAGCCCTTATCACCTATTTCACTGCACATTCCCCTCTCATGCATCAGCACACTAATATTACACATTTTATGTTCAGTGGAATGTAGCCGTGCACTTTTCTTCCGTGGCACACTGCATGTCTGTTCTACACCAAGGTATCCTTTATTCAGGCGTTCCAAAGTTTTAACATAGGATAATGTTCCCAATGTAGAGTTCATTTGTTTTTTTCACACTTTTATCAGGCTGTTATATTATAACAAGCAATTAAAAGGAATAGGTTTGATCTGGAACCATTATAAAGGATTAAAACACTGTAAAAGTAGTAAATGCGAGAGATAATGGCATGTATAGAGTCCAAATAAATTCCCTTTATCTCATCATTTGTATATGAACCTAATCAACTGAAAAACATCTTCTATAAATAATGAAAGAGGCGGAAGAGTATACAGAAACATTTTGGGGATTATAAATGTTGTCTAATTGAGCATGGAGAGGTATTTTAATAGCTCCAGCCTATAAATCTCAAATTTTATAATGCATGTTAATAAAGAAAACAGAGGGTGAAAAAAAAAACGAGCCACAACCCAGGGTAAACAAAAACCTCTCTGGATAATGACATTAAACATAAACCAGGACCTCATCCTCCTATTGTTTCACTTGATTCCTATCTCTTGGGTAAAGTCATATCCACAAAAGGGATGCAAAGGAATACAAATGGGGTGTTGGAGACGTTATGTGGTAATTGTGTTCCATTCTGATTCAAATCATTTAGTTCCAAAAGGATTTTTGCAATGCCAATGATGTTTATAGAGTGCTCTTAGGAACACATATAACTTTCAAGCATGGATACTTTTGGAAAGATCTTTGCCTCATAAGGTACTTCAGTGGCCTGATTATGGCCTCTTTCATATGTGTGGTCTAAAAACCATATGCACCCAAAAGCAGTTTTTAGTGTCAATCTCAACTTTTGATGGACACTTTAGTCATGGAGTGGCTCACTGTACTGCAAAGAAATAGTGGGCCATCTCCAGTCTAAGAACAACCACAATGCAACCGAAAATCAACTGCAGCATACTGTGGTTAGAATGCATCCCCATTCAAGTCAATAGAAGTAGCTGGATGCTCAAGGGTGGGCAGAAACTGTGTTGCATCCAGGACCTGAACCCCAAACCACCACAATGTTACCGCAATTGCATGGAAACGTGTGCACAAAATAGCTCCCAGCCACTCCCATATGGTTTAGTAGAAACAGTTTGAAGAATGGCTGCGCATGTAAAGTAAACTTCTGTGGTTCACCCCATTTCTCAAATTACTCTTTGTCGTCTCATCTAATCTCTAGTTATCTAGGTATCTTTGGACTATCTATTGTTCTAATTTAATCTGAGCAAACTGTATTGTAAGAGATGGGAATGATAAACATCGACTGCCTTGGATGTAGCCAATGGGGCCCTCATGCAGTGGGACACTTTGCACCTCCCTATGTCTGGATCAAAATATATTAATACAATAGTATGGCACAACTAAGAAAGATGCTTAAACTGAACAAATAATGATCAAAAACCAAAAGACTGGTATGTCTGCCCCATGTATGTATATATCATTACAAACAATATATGGAAAAAGAGTTTTTAAACATGAACTCTGCCTTTTTGCATGATTTACATGTTTATTACTTTCATGTATATCCAAACCAAAATAAAAAATTGCACACAATTGTTTCCCTTTAAGTGCAATGATAATAAAAACATGGAATTGTCACATAATAACTGACAGAACAATGTAACCAGTTTATGAAATATGTCCGTTGTGCCTCTCGTGGTCCCAGACCTGCTCTATCTGCAGCCAGCAGACCTGGCAGGTGAGAGATTTGTAATATGTCCTATGTTGGTATTTCCTGCCGCTTATGCAATGTGTTTCCTATAGGTGTGGCGTTAATCTAACGTGTCTGTCTTCAAGGGCTAAAGCAAAGTGGCCTTAAGAAACTGAAGATTGCAAGGGACAGGATATGAATGCAAGGCTTTGTTTAACAGAAAACACCTGCAATTTGCAAATTTCTGTATAACTGAAAATGTGAAAATAATATTAACACAGAATGGTGAATCATACACCCCTAAAGCTGAAGTTTGGGGTAAAGCTGAAGTCTAGTGATGGGGTACTTTTTAAATGACGAGGAGGATGCAGCAAGAGGGGACAAGAAATGGCCAGTTGACATATGTACAACTACAGATCTGGATCAGCTGGTGGATTTAGGTGAAATATGTCTTCCTTTACAATATAAGGATAAGTATATGATGTGGATTGGCTTAGAGGGTGATGGAAAGGAAATAGTTTTAGCCCAAATATGGGCTTTCACTGAAAATAGATCTACTTTATAGGCAATTTTTTCTTTACTCATTCTATTCTAAGTATATAAACAAATAAGCAACACATCCAGTATGTTGTATTCATTGAACCCTAATTATTCTGCATATGAAGCTATTCACCAAATATCATGGAAGTTCTATTGACCGACTCATAGTAAAAACATTTTAAGAATGTGTCTCGAGGTATTCACAGTTGGTTATCACTGGCAATGTTTCATATCAGCTGTGAATAGCCAAGAGAAAGTATCCTCCTACTCGTTCATGAAATATTCTTATCAGATCAGTCATGTCTCATCACTGTCTGGGGATGTCGTCGGATTTTAACCAAACCCAATTACAGCTCTGTTCAGCCCCTGGAAAATATTAGTCTGCAAGATATGGTTAAAGTGTATGTGAAGCCAAACCTTGGATAGAGTAAGGGAGAATCAGAACCAATTTCAGGTTATTATTTGTGCCAATGTCCCTGCTAAGTACTTATGCATTCTTTTTTTTTCCTGGTGACCATTGTCAGCAAGGCAGAACCTCATGCCATTTTTCCATAAATCACAGTAAAGGTGTTGGTGGTGGTGGCCCAGCATACTTGCACATTATGACACATTATGACACAAAGCTACCTCCTTCTGATCTGTCCTCTAGCAACGATGGGTCCCAAATCTCGCCAATTCTTCAGAACCCCTTTGGTCATTGATTATGTAGTTTCTGAATGTTTGTCTACTACATCTAACTCTGTTCTTGGCATGCTAAAAATAGAGATGGGCTTGGTGCAGTGTTTATAGAAAGAAAAACTAAAGAGTAGAAATATGGTGTTTTTGAGACATAGTATGTCCTTTGTCAAAATCCTTACTCCTGGTGACTTTTTATTAGCCTAACTCTTAAAAAAATAAAAATTACGCATGCAGAAGAACACCTCCACCCCTTGCAACAGATGAATGCTCATTTTTGTCCAGGGGATGTAAAAAGGAACTTTACTTGCCTTATTCCCCTGCTCATGCAGGCTCATTTTCTTTTTAACCAGCCATGCAACTTCTGGAAAGCAACCTGTGCTGTGGTTGCAGGTTCTGACTGCATCTTCTACAACAGTGTTTCTCAACCACGCTTGCATGGAACCCTTGGGGACCTCCTGAGGTTGCTAGGGGTTCCTTGAGCAATGGGTGGTTTTCTGCCCCTCAGGTCTGTTTAAGTGACGTCAATGATCTTTTTGGCTTTATGTAAGGGTGACATTCTTCCCACCTGCTACCGGCAATGTAACAGGCATTCTTTCTACTGACTACTTTCTACAGACCAATGGACTGTGAGCTGTGGATATACTGTTGTAATTATAGCTAGAGTTTTCTGAAGACCCAAAAGTTATTTCAAGGGTTCCCCCATGGTAAAAAGTTTGAGAAGCACTGCCCTACAATGTAGCCCTGCATTGCTCATGCATTGCTATCAGTATGTGATGCCAATGGCCCACCAACAACCCAAAGTGTCAGGGGGAAGAGGATCCGAATAAGACAGGAATATGGTTAGTATAGGCTAACCCCTTGTTTTCTAGAGCTTAACAAGTGTGGGGGTAGCCCCACTGCAAAGACCAGTTTCCTGGTGTTCAGTTTTAATAAAGAATGTCTAAAAAAAAACTAATCAACACATAAAATTATACCATATTTATGCACATGATTATATACAGAGTTTTATATGGCCTGAATTTATGACGTTCCTATGCTCTGCATGTCATTTGAACATGACGAGGATAGAAGTCAAATTACATGAGTATATATTTTTTGCTTATGACCCCTTGAGGAAAATCTTCCTGTAAAATCTTTTTTTTTTCCCTTTCTTGATACTTTACCATAGAATTCCCGGAACAGCATTGCTGCTGGGTAACAGTAATACCTAGACTCATCTCAGCTAAAGCCAAAGACACAGTCACTGAAGAATGTATTCCCTTCCAGTAAACAGTGAAGATAATTTACAAATTAATACCTTTGTGTTAGTGGAGTAAAAGACAGACAGGAAAGTCGGAGTCTGCAACATGAGGACTAAAACATAAATATTTCTCTGTGGTTTACCAGTACAGCCCCAAATGCAATTACTGTAATGTTGGATTTTACATTTATTTTGTGTCGCATTGGATGCTTGGATAAATCTTTAGTGCAGTGACTCCTAGCAAGACAAGAATAACTTTATTGGGTGAATTCTGTACACAAATGCCAAGAAGAATCATCAAAACTCCAGTAAACTATAACACCTTAAGCTAAAGCTTAAGTGTACAAAGAAGGAACTTTCTGGACCACAGCAACCAACCAGTTTCCAGCTTCAATGTTTTGCAGTGTAGAGCTGAATATAGAAGAATTCTGATTTGTCTTTGAAGACTTTTATTTTTCCAGGTCATGGTATTGCTGTTAGTAGTTACTTTTATCTGGGCCTGCTCTGTAATCACAAAGATGTATTGCTTCTCCCTAACTCTAATAACTGTCAGGAACATACCTTAGCATTACCAGCCATTCAAGTAACTCACTCATCTTAGTCCAATCACCATAAAATATGTCAATCCAGAGGATTATTGTCCAAGAAAATGATGGGGATCATTAATGACACTCATTGGAACCACCACTACCCATGCATGGCGACTGATTCTGATTACGGAGCTAGTCTAGTTAAAAGGTACTACTGGCTAAGGATTCTGAATGATTGGGCAACTAGAAAAAAATATTGATTACATATTTTTAATTAATTCCAATGGCAGACTGAAATATAACCATGAGAACACTTGGTCCTGATTAATTAATAATACCAATAATGTTGAAAATGTTTCACCACTCACTTGATACTTTTCCTGATGGACATAGCCAACATTGGGCCCCGTGCAGAACTGACTAGGGGCTTTGTGGGGGCCTATGTTGGCAGAGGAGGGTCCAGAGCCCTTTTGAAGCACCCCATCTCCCTATGTCTGCCCCTGGCTATGAGTAAAATTGTCTTTTGGTTAAAAAATGTCAATATAGTAAAAGGTGGCAAAGAGGAGATGTGGCTTGAGTGCTTGAGAAGACAGAAGTGCAGAGTACTGTTCTTTACAACAATAATTCCAGTGTAGAAGATTAGCCTTGCAATCGAGGAAGACAAAATCATTACATTTGTATCCTGGTTGAAATAGTGACAAGTATGAACTGGTGACAGCAATAAAAACAAAATTAGTATACAAAATTAGTTAGAACCCCCTGTTGAGTTTCTATTGCTGTCTTTACTCCCTCTGTTCATTCTAGTGACCGTTGCTCAGAACAGAATGTGAAATTTTCAGAAGGAGCTTATCTATAGCAGCCTCCATATTTCATTTATGATAGACTTACTTTACCTCTGTATCAAATATTCAACACACTATATGTAATATAGTAAAAAGAAGGAAGACAATGTAAACCAATGCAGAGCCTCTAATATTGAACAGACCTTATAAAGATACATCTTGTTAGCTATTAATAAATGGGACAAGTCCCTACCTATGAAAAAACACTACAATGCAAATATATTTCATGACTTCTAAAGTTGCTTAATTAGATCTGGGTCATATTTTTAGAAAATTGCATTTGCGCACACACGCGGCTCTGGAGCTCTTTGGCAGTAAAATAACTTCACAAGAGTTATAGAGACAGCTGTGACAAATTTTGCCAAAGTCTTCCTCTCATGTTGTGACACTTTTTATATAAAAATAAATCTGCATATGTTATTCATCACTTGGCTGAATTAAAGTGCAGCCCCGTTACGTGATCTGTATCTGCACATCTCCAGCCATAAGCAGGCCGGATAAGGGTTTGGTAGAGGATTGCGTATGATTTGTTCTGGATATTACCGGTGATCCAGAAGGATACTAAAATTGTGTTTTTCAGATGAAAATATTTTCAGGAGACATTGAGAGGACAAAGTAATGGGCACCATTATAACCTATGAGCAACTTACAGATGACCATTTCAAAATGACTTATTTATCATACCTTTTTTTGCACTGTGTTTTGGTGTAGAGGTGGCCATCTTGGTAGAGAAGCAGGGTTGTGCTTCCTCGCTAATGTAAAAACTTCCAATGACAAGGGGTGTAAAATTCAAAAAAGCACAAATCTGAGAAATGGCCTAATGAAAAGAATAGGTTCCTCGTTTGAGGTACAGCTTCCTCTCTAGCAAGGAGAACAGTGAGCAGCTCAAAACTGATATAACCAAATTTAATCTGAACTCTGATAAGACCTGCTGTCTGACGTAGTAATGCTTTATACACATCCCCAAGACTATCCCATTCCCCACCCCCACCATTCTCAAAACAACTGCTTATACCTACATTCTGGTATATAGATGCCATAGTCTTGCCCAAACTATGTATGGGCTCCCAAAAGATGGTCTCAGGGAGGTGGACATCTGTGTCTTCATAGTAGCTTCTGTAAGTTTCCCCTAGTACCAGTCAAAAAGATGAGTAACATTGTTGGTTTGCCAAGTAAACCATCATCCATAACTTGTTAATTTGTACTGCCTTACTCAAGTGACATCAGGGAGAGGGAACTACAACAGGCATCTGTCCCTTTCCACCTTTATTTTTACTTCTTCAAGGCTCTGTATCTACAGAATAAGTGCTTATGCCTTAAGTGCATACATAAAGCCATCCCCCTGGCCAATCAGTAAATAGCCTCCTAATCATCGCTGGCTAATTATCTATCTCAGACACAGCACTCAGCATTTGTGCAATGTGTCTCCACTAGTGCTTAGCCCCCTGGCTCTGCTGAGCATTTCCTATAACCTGTTGGTCAATTCAGTGCTTCCACTGTCCAGCTTCTGTGTTAACCCCTTGTTGCCCAGGCTGTGGTTTCCCAGCCAGTTCCCTTGTGCTGTTCCAGTTGTATGGTTATCCCTGTGTCCCTGGTGTTTGACCCCTGGCTTGTGACCTTATTCTTTCTTGCTGCCTGCCTCGACCCCGGCCTTCCGTGACGATTCTTCTGTCTAGTGATTTGGTACTGCTAATCATCCTGCCTACCCTGGTGTGCCCAAGGACCGCACCCTGGCAGTAACCAGCAGTGCAACATCCTCACCACTAGAGGCTCTGGAGAAGACCTGACTACTGCTTAGACGCTGTGCCTTGGCCCTTCTCCGGGCTCACACCACTTCTGTGCAGGCCATAGCGCCCCCTAGTGGCCATGTCTCCCCAAGTGTGACACCTTCTTCACCTTTTTTTCAAGGAAATTCTGCCCATCTAAGACAAAATTAATCTTGAATGAGGTTCCAACTCTTCCCAGCTCAAGTTAAATTAAAACATAAAAACTTTTTGATAGGCCCATGTCTAAACCCCACTACTTTGCTGCTCTCCAGCCACTGCAAGCGTTTTAGACTGCTGAGTTTGTAGAATATGTGATTTCCTGCATACACAATGGTTTTTTTTCTGCCAACTCATACAAGCCAACGCAATAAACCACAACATGCAGTAGGATAAAGAAGTATTCTACCCATACAACCTTTTAAATAAAATGCAGAAGCTGGGGAACAACAAAGAAATAGAGTTTCAAGACAATTGCCACTGGAAAGGGAAGTTCATTCTTCTTCTTTTAACAGGTATGGTTTTGGATGTAGGTGACCCCGTGCTCACAGGGTCACTTTAAGAAGCAAAAGCCAGAGATTTACAACCTGAATGTCAATATGGATCTGTTATTAAATTTATTGGAAGATTTCACGCTAGGACTTTGATTGCTGTGTTATCAATTGTAAAGGGAGATTAGGTAAATGTCTAGTTGGATAAATATATTTAAGGAGATTGGATTTTGCCTGCGTTGGAGCAAATGTCTTCTTACCTATTCATGACGTGAATCATTTAGTTCATCTCTGTGTTAAAACAGCACGCTCCGGTAAGCCTGCACAATATTTTTCAGCTGGGAATCGATAGCGAGTGTCTTTTTATTACCTGTGTCATATAAATAGCTGCTGGCTGTAGATTCCGTCAGGTGTACTAATCGCAGTTTAAATCAATGTCACCAGGATGAGCCAATGTTAAATAACTTGTGCGCAGAAAGCCAAGAGTCATTTCTCAAATCTTCCGAGCATTTGTTTAGCATATATTATTTAACGTAAGTACTTCTGCTGCCAAGACCGTTCTCACATGTGTAACCTGCTGCACAGAAAAACTATATTTAGCATGCCTGACAAAATTACAACCTGAATTAAAGAGAAACTTCAGGCAGAAAAAACTTCAGTTGTAATAGCAGTTGCTTACCCATAACATCTTTCATGTCCGTGATGCTTATTCTTGGTGTTTGCTACTCTAAATGCTGTTCTTATGAAATCTGAAACTTATTCTACAATGTACATTCTACTTTTATAAGAGCCTCAAATTCACATTTTATCCATGCCTGAACTTTGCCTGATCTTTGTGTGCCATGTCAATACCTAGTTGAATAACGCCAGTGTAATTTGGCATATCCAAGGTTATAAATATTTTTTTGCAATCTACAGCCATCCTTCTATTTGGTAGTTTGTTGACCAAGGCAAGTATATCTGGTATAGTCAGATGCAAAGCTCCTAGCTTTCCAAGATAAGGAAGTGGGCATAGTTGGAGAATTATTATGGCCTGTTGTGGGCCAGCATTATTATGCAAATAATGATTGGTTCTTTTTTTCATCACTGCTCTCAATTTATTGATACAGAGGTGGAATGAAAGCTCTGGTTCTGTACAACACTTTGATAGTCACATAATACATTTTAACCAGAGTAGTTAGAATTGAATGGTACTGGCACACTACACCCTTGTTTTAGGTCCATACTTTACCTATGCCCATGGGTATATTGGTATCTGTCATCTTCTTACAGGTGACAGGGCTATACCTCCTTGCCACCAAAGCAAAGAACCAACACAACTAAAAAGAAAGCATGTTAATACTAAAACCACAGAGTATTCTTTTCCAGTACTTGTACCCAGCTGGCACATCTTCATCTTCTTTCTTTCAGGCTATCACACAGAGGATCATTCATTGTGTTACCTCAATTCAACTAGCACTTACATTCCACTGAGGGAAAAACTTCTACTATGAGTTGACATAACCAACTTAATTGCACTTGTGTGGTTGGCTTGCTTTTAAACTCCAGAACATCCTAAGTCACCAATGCCTACATTTGTCCCTATGGGGGCTCCCATTAGCACGATTCCAAAGGTCCTTTTATTACGAAAAAACAAATAGAGACTGACTTACAGAATTTGCTGGAAACCTGAATTTTTACAAGGCTTCATCAACAAAGGTCCATATGTTTAGCAGATGGAGATGGTTTACTTGCCATCTTCTTAGTTCCATTGGTTTGCTTGCTTTACAGGCATCATTGGATCTTACAAAACTTTCAAGGAAGCACCAGGAATTCTCATGATGCTCCTCAGGCTCCATCCATCTCCAGATGACGTCTTAACATGAATTGGAAGGGCCAGAGCTGACAATACTTTGTCAAAACTATCTAAACTTTAATTTTTATAGAACCCCCCCCCCCAAAATAAAAAAAATTTCAAAAACAATTATCAATTCCAAATCATAATGTGCCTGATTGTCCCTATACCTGAAATCAGTGCACTACTTCTGAATGATCAATGGCCATGATAGACAACTTCTCGGCCCATCTTCCATACTCCTTCCTCCTTTCTTATAGAGTACTGCTAGAGACAAGGAACACACCACAATCTTTCTTCAATTCTACTGATCTTATTGAGGAATAAGATTTTATCAGGGGATCAGGAACAAGCTTAAACATAGAACAATTTGAAGCTCTAAAACCCTTTTTATACAAAGACTAGTAGAAGTCTCCAGTTGGTGGAAATTCTGTAATATAGCATCGCCCACTTCTCTGGGTATTTCCTTCTCCAATTTTTACATTACCCCTGGTTCTGCAATGGAAAGGGAACTTACTTCACGTGGCTCTTCAAACCAAGTCGTCTCTCTTTGACTCGTTCTGTAGAACACCTCATGAACCCACCAACCAGTTTCCTTTTCAGATTGGAAAAAATACATCCCTACAACTGCAAAACAAAACTGTTAACTACAGAATGAAGAAATGGTTCACAATGTCGTAAACATGATCTATTTGCAATTCTTCTTGGTCCATAACACAAAGAAGCAAAGTGCTAGTGGAGTCACATGTAGATCTTTCTTAGCCTGCTAAAATAGATTGAACAAACCATTTCCTTTACCTTTCTAATCCTAGCCTCAGATTATCTTGTATCCTATGTTTCATGTGGTTATGACATCTGATTTTTTAATGTCATACTAAGGTTAGTCAACTGACTGGAGAATGGAATGGTAGCACTGTTGGCCTAGAAGGACACTCTGCTTCTACCATGACTCTTGGATGGTCATCACCTGGTTGCAGAAAATACCATTTGCAGCAATAAAATGGAAAAGAGTAAAAATTTCTGCAGCTGGCAGCACTGTACTAAGGATAGGTAAGTTTACGTATGTTTATATTGTAATGCTTTACCATGCAAAATTCATGAAGGTGCATATAGAAAATGGATCAAAATGATCAGGAATGGAAACACATTTTAAAAAGTTTGCACCTCCTGAGTTCCTGCACTCTATTGTTCATTATTATCAAATTATCCCAGTTGTATTACATGTTCACATTTCACTTACAGAAAAGCTATGAATCTTCACAAGATTTGAAAATCGAATCATCGTAAACATGTCTGGGCAGGTAATACCACGATATGTGCGTGCATTGACTGAACAGCTTGCATTTTCATTCCTGAAAGGATGTTATCAGTGACAAGTAATCCCAGCTATGCACAAACTGCTAACGTTGCACATTGTAGCCGGCCAACTGCACAGTGCACACAAGGTGAACTCATCTGGAAGAGCCGGCAGGAGGCGCCATCACTTGTTTATATTATGCAGTGTGTTTAATTAGTCTAACTTAATAAATGACAAGTTTATATAACAAAGAATCAACACTTTGCTACTGCTGTTATTACTACCCTGATAGAGTCAGTTCTATTTATTTTATCTCCAGCCTTTTTTTGGTCTTGCACAGTTGTGCAGGCTCCTCTCCTATATTAAAAATGCTTTGATTTCACTGCACACAGCAAGCTTCTTGCTATGTACATTAGAATCTGCAACAAGTCATTTAGAGCTTCCTCATTTCCTGGCTGGGGTTATCAAGCATCTAACCATTTCCTCCCTAGTCTGATTGTCACTGGCCAGCCTCTTTTATTCATTGGATTTCAGTTTAGTAGATGGATAAATGGATTGCTGGACATTGCAAACGCATCATGTCCAAGAATGCTTGGTTAATATCCATTCTTCAGGACATTTTGATATTTGCTGCTGGCCCACCCTACTAACCATCATCTGTCTGTATTGCATGGAGAGGCCAGAGACCTACATTGCATCAGTGATTATACAATGAGTACAGAAAAAAAATTTTTTAATCATGTAATTGGGGGAAGGAAATGAAAAATAAAAGCAGAATAAACTGTAGAGTCTGTCACACTTCCAGCTTAAGCAAATCTTTCAGAAAGTGTCTGAGTAGGACTACGGATTTGGCATTTATTATGTGCTGTGTAGACTTTCTTTTATTGAGCTCATCTGGCAGCTTACCTGGTGAGTTAATGTGACAAAGTTGTTTTTGGAAGTATAACACTTTCAAAACGGCAACTAAGAAAGTCGCTTTGTTCTCCATCTATTTATGTGCATGCAATATAATCTCTGACATGCTGTAAAGTCCTCAATAAAGCAGTGTCTTTTAAATCACAGTTATGGTTTCAATTCTTCTTGTTCTCCATACAATTCCTAGTGCTACAGGGATTTTAATAACACTCTATAAGGTGCTACCATGTTTGGTGCAGCCCTTTTAGATTTTACCTGGAAGAAGCATGTTAGTACCATAAACAATATCTAAACACAATCACATAAAGTAAACTCAAAAAAAGTCACCAGGAGGTAGTGCTAATTAACAAGTCCCTGTGGCTCTGCGTGGCACACCGAATCAACCCCCAGAGACAATGTAACTCCTGCAAATGCACAGAAGTTACATCATAACTTGCCACTCAATGGCTGAAGCGGATCACCATCTTCTTCCACCATCACTATTCCGTTGATTTGGCAATGACAGGTTCTGGATCCTTCATAACTGCAGGAAAGCTGCAGATGGGTAAATATGTGCCATGATCAAACTATGGCAGAAACTCACAAACAAGTTTAGTTCTTCTTTAATTATCATATATTTTTTATCATGATTTTGTCAATTTAAAAGCAGTTTTTATTCCTTTTAAATATTTTTTGCACTTTTTGATATGGGGAAAAATGTGTCTGTTGGCTGGAACTAAAGATGTGTAGTGCTGACACATATTGTGTAGGCATCGTGCGCTGTTACCACTGGATCAGGAAGCCGGTTCCAGAGCTATGATGTGTAGCTGATGCTGGAATGAGTACATGTAGATCTTGAAAATGAACCGTCATTTTTAGTGGAAGGTCTGCTTTATGCAAATGAAACATTTTTTTTTACCTTTTTTTTCAATTTTTTTTTAAAATTTAAGCCCAAAAGAAATTGACATTTTTTCCTCTCTTCCAATGAAAAAAAAAATAATCCTATAATAACTAAGCTTGCCTACCTCTGTTCTTTACCCATCACAAGTTAGTCATCATTCTATACCCCCTCCTATTGTATAATACTTTCCCTAGCACTTAAATTGTAAGTTCTATTGGTCAGTGTCCTCTTCTCCTCCTGTGTCATTGTTTGCCCTTTTCAAGTATGAATGTTTGTTATCTACAACTCCTATTTATTGTGTAATATATTGGCACTTTATTTTATTAATAATAATAATCCAATGGATCATAGGGATAAAACTACTATTAGAGCTTCTCTGCCATAACTTAACCAGTCATCCTGCTCTGTCTGACCAAATCCTATTCCATGGAAGCCATTGGTGTCCCTATCCTGGCCTGTTGTGGGCCAGCAAGCCTCAAACAGCTGTATGCAACTTGGATAGACGTCTCTATATTTTTGGCCACATGTATTTTATAAACCAGCGGCTCTGGATTCACGGTCGGCCACCGGAGAATAAAAGAATGATTTGCAGGGCTCTGCCCACCGTCTTTCAGTGAGGAATAAACGCCTTGTCTTTTACTTTTTAACATAAAGGGAGACAGACTTAACCCTCGGATCTTCCAGAAACTGAAGCACATCTGAAGCAACTGTAAAATATATGAAACACTTTAATCTTTATTTTAAATCATGTCAGATGCCAAAATCCAAAGTACTCATCAGTTTCCTCACCGAAAGATGAGCAATGAAACATTTGTTGAGCTTCAATAATTTGGAATGTCTTCACATGCTCCGAACCATGATCATTTGTAAATTCAAGGACACATAAAAATCTGAACAGCTTCAATTATTTTAAATCACCAAGAGTGGTATATAGAATGATTTAAAATTGTTGTAGTGATTTACATTTTTTAAGTACTTTCAAGTTGGAATCGAGTCAAGCAGCGTTGCAGAGTGGCTGCTTGAGACATTTTCAATGAATTTGGAAATGTTACGCTTGTTTAGTAATATCGTGTTTGAGAAAAGAAAAAAAAGAGCTTTGGCCTGTTTATTGATATAGCATTAAAAAAAAGAAAACAACATGCACTAATCCACAAAGAGAAGCAAAAAGTTGCCTTTGTCCATTATAAGCAGTGCAAATCATGAAAGGTGATTTGTGATTGGTTGCTGTGGGTTAGTGCACTTTGCATTTCTAAATACTTTTGATCCTTTATTAGCATTTTTTTATTTTAAAGTGAACTTATCAGCACCTAAAAAGTTACAACACTTAGAACTTCCAGTGTCAGTATTCATTGACTTCTTGTAGACAGGACATTCATCTCTTTGTGAGTTTGGCACCAAGCCCCCCATCCCCCCCCAGCCAATCATCCAATGCCTAAACATCTACTGGCCACTGAGGTTCTAGATGAGACTATTTATTGGCGGGGCTTTGTTCCCAAGAGAACAGGGCTTTCTGCCAACTTGAACAGCAGTCTAGGTCAGCATTCTTTAAATTTTATATCCCTGAGTAATCCTAAAATAATTTCAGGACTTCAGGACTCAGGAAACCCTGGCTAAAACTTATTTATTAGGGGTTAGTGGGCAAAAAACTTTTAAACTGCTGGCCAGGGAAAAAATGCCCTCCATCCAGTGGTGGCTAGAATTCCAACTTTTTTTGATACATCTAATAACATCATTAGAGTCATGCAGCTTTCTCTACCAAATGGTCTTGGCTCCAGAACTATGCAGCCATTTTCAGTTTGATCCATCAACCACAGTTTGAGGAACTCCCAGCAACTTCTGGAAAAATCCTTGTTGAGAACTGCTAATCTAGGCTCTGCCGACATCATATGCCCACAACGCTGACTCTGTCAAGTGCATAGACTATGATCTGAAATTAGCAAAATATACTTTATGCTATTACAAGTAGTGATGAGTAAAAATAGCAGATTTCATTAAAATTAATGCAAAATGCATGAGAATGCATTAAAGTTGAAATTGTGGCAAATTGCACAAGAAATCACTGGAATGCAGGAGGAAGGTAAAATAAAAGTTAAACAGTTTTAAGTGCTTTTCGAATGGACTTTAAATAGCTCCTGAAGGTTACAGGAGCTTCTAACTAATCTGAAACTGTAGCTTATTTGCTAGCTGAAGGACAACCAGCATCATCTAGCCCAGTTTTTCTCAACTGGGGTTAGGTGGAATCCGAGAGTTCCCCTAGGGTTGATAGGGGTTCCTTGAGAAATTAGCAATTTGTGATTCCCTGGTCAGTTTAAGTGACACCAATGATCTTTTTGGCTATTTATAAGTTTGCAGCCTTCCCACTGGCAAGCAATATGAGAGGCATTCTTCCTACTGACCACCACAATAAATCTATTGGGAGTTGGATATAAAATGTATAGCAGGGGTTATTTGAGGGTACCCCTATGTAGAAACACTGCTCTAGCCCTTTCTTCCCTTGCCTGCCTCAGTCCTGGCCTGTCTTGTTGGATCTATCTATTGGATTTCAAATCTTTCAGTCCTGGAATCTGAACATCACATGTGAACATTACATACATGCATATAATTAAAATAAGCAGGTTGTGGAGGGGAAAGAGGAAGGAACCACAAAGTAGGGATGAGTGAGCGAAATTTTAATTGGTGGATTGGGCTGGTCTCGCTTACACGAATGAGGGCTTGCCCACCCACAGCTGCATTGCAGCCCCGGTACTCCTCCTCCTCTTGATTTCCTCGATCTTCCGATGAGTCCCCGAAATGGGTTCGTCGTATGTTCGTTAGTGGCATCTCCTACAGTGTCAGATACAGTGTCAGAAGTTTTTTATAGCACCATTTATCCTATAGTGTCCAGATATTAAAATGTAGCACTATATGATTTTCTCCTGTTTATTCAATTTTGTGCATGTATAATTTTTTTATTGACCAACTGCAACCCTGAGTACAGCCAGAGGAAAGTCTTAGAACAGTTAAGTAATTAAAGAAAAGTCAGTGGCAGCTACTTCTCATGCTGGCCTGAGATTGGCTTCACTGAGCTGAATTAATGACAGCACCAGTCCAGTTTCATCATTAGCATCTGATCATTAATTATAATCCACTGTCAATAAAATCTGAAACCTCCTCATGAATACAGGAGTATTTATTTAAATTGTTAGTGCAACAAATCGATGTCCGTTTGAAGTTGCATGAAAAGACTTCAATTATCAGAGCATCCGCAGATACAGCCTGCTTTACTTACGTGCTCTTTTTTTTTGCTTTTTGTCATCTTTTTGTATGTTGAGCTATTTATACAAGCTAGATAATTGTCATCTGAGACAAACTATCATGACTGTCTCAGGTGTAAATCTACAGCATTTCCCCAATGTTGTTTAGCTATCTGCCCCTGTGGATTGTTACAGGACCAAGTTGGGACGATCTTTGGTGTTTCCTATGGTGGAGGATGCAGCAGGTCTTACTGCTTCATGCTTGTCCTCTCCTCTTTCATCTCCATGGGCTTGAACAAAGCCATGTATACAGTGCTTTCCCTCCTCACAGAACTGAACAGCGCTATGTGTAATTTCTTGTTCCTTCTAGTATCACTGGAAATGATCATGGAAGAATATTTCCTGCAACAAATATCTGACATCTGTACACAGCTTAAGTTTTGTGGCTTTTTTAAATCAGATCAAAACCTTATAACTTAAAATGATTTATAAGCCTTAACATGGTAACATTTTTTCAAATGTTGGACAAGAATGGGGAGAAAAAGAAAAATTGTCCGGGCCCCCACATTCTCCAGGGCCCCAATTCACAGAATAACAGGGTGTGTAGGGATCTGGGCCACATTTTGTCATAATTTGGTGGTTTTATTTTCAAATACCTGCCTAATCCTTGTCCTGTGTTTTAAACAGTCTGCTAATCCACCTGCATTGTTTCCATTCATATGTACCCCAGATGCAGACTACAGGCAGTAGTGTCAACACAAGCATTGCAGACAGGAAGTTGACTAATGAACCTGTAAGGTCAGCATCATTGAATGGGCTAAAAAAGAGGAAAACAGTATTTTAATGGGCAAAAATATGCAGTCAAGTATGATATATATATATATATATATATATATATATATATATATATGACAGGAAACTGCATTAAAGACTGCAGGGAAATGAAAGTCAATAGGTTGTATAGAAAGAAACCAGGGACTATAGGGCCCGGGAGCCCTCAAAGGGAGTGGAAGGGTGAGTTCCTTGGCCCAAATCAATCCGGACTGAGTAATTGTGCACCTGGAGAGAGAGGAAATTGATCAGCAAGAGGCTGAGGGAAGAGGATCAGCCACTGTGTTGCAGGCTGGAGTGTGCTTAGAAGGCAGCCAGAGGGTTCCAGGCTGCGAAGGGAGCCAGAATCTGTTCAAGGCAGGAGACGGGAGCCAGACTGGGTTTCAGGCCGCATGAGAGGAGACAGAGCTCCAGAAAAGTCAGCGGGCAAAACCAGATTGGAACTGTGAGTGAAACAGTGTTGATTTAGTGTTTGTTAGTAAGAGAGGCCACCTAAGTGAGGTAGCCAGAGGCCCAGTCCAGCTACTGTTTGGTATTTTGTTGTAAAGTTGTGGAGTGTGCTGTCACAGTTGGCTAAAGAAATAAATCCTGCTGTTATTTTGGACTTTTGGAGTCTGCTACCTATTATCTGCCCTGTAGACATCCCGTTACCAAGAGCAATCCCCAGTAATATACCACTATATATATATATAGTGCATATAGCAAATTCAATTTCATGAAGTCAAAATTTTTACAGCCCATCATCTAGTAAATATCCACCTCACCCAATTGGTGTCCTCCTAAAACTGAAATGACAGCCTTTCATGGAATTCATTAAAAGGAAGGCTACTCCTAAAACACAATCTAAGTTCATATAAAAGACATACTAATAGTATGCAGCACTCCCTTTGGGTTATAAATATAATCTCATTGATGCTCCTGAATTCATCTTGCTTGAGTAGCACTGTGAACATTTCCAAACATCCAGAGGGTTGGGAAGGATCTGTCAAATTCCAGAGATTTAAGGAGGCACGTGGGAGGATCTATATGAAGAAATGTGCAGAAATATGGAAGAGTCGGTAATTAACCCAGGTCCTCAACTATTCTTATCATCAGTCTGTTCGGCCTATTTTAAGGAAGGAAGGAGAGACAAACTTACAAATAATACAACTGCAGGCTCCAACATAAAGAAACTATTTTATCTCTGGCCTCAAGATTATCAAACTGAAATTTGTTAAGGACTTCCAAAATCACAGGTGCATTCTTTTCCTAGATACAATTCAGGTTTTAAAAGCAACCCTCTGAGAAGTTGGCTTAGATGGGTTGCTTACGAATTTGAGAGGATTTGGGCCAGATGTAATGGAGCTCTCCAAGACTGGAGAAGATAGACTATCATGGGAGAACCTGGGTGATCGCACATGTTTATAATTCTGTACCAGATAGATATATTACAGGTTGGTTGAATCACCAAGGTTCTTCCATGATAGTTTATTTTCTCCAGTCTTGGAGAGCTTCAATAAATCAGGGCTTTTATGTATATGTTGTGTTGACCTTTGAAAAAGATTCCCTTTCTAAGAACTATATAACTCCTATGTTTATCAATGTGGCCAAGAGAGAGACCCATTCTACAAGATTCTACAGAGAATATGGAAATGCAAGACAATTTGGCTTGTTACCAAATGCCACCAGTAGCAGCCCTCTAGAACCAAGCAGGAGCTGTCATCCCCTCCTAGATACCAAATATGCAAAATTTTCTAGTGCCCACCTACTCTCTTCATCAAAATCTTAGGGAGAACATTTCTTTTTTACCTTTTCTCCTACCATTTCTGACCTGGTTCAAAAAATTTACAGCTTTTGTGATTGGTGGCCTTTACTACTTTGTGAACCACTGACCCAGAATGAGGATGGAGCTCAGGTGTTCAGCTAATTGCTGCACAGGTATCTGCATGCTTGTTTCAGGTGGATTACCTAGCCTACTAAAACCAAAAGATCAGCTTTACATCCAGGCAATGTCCATTATTTGAAATAGTAATAGGTCCACTTTAGGTGCACATGGTGCCAACAACCACATAAAAAAATGAAATATGCAACACCTTCATGTAGATCACCACTGATAATAGAAATTGTATTAAAATTACCAAACTCTTCCATCTCCTTTATACTATCACAGATTTATACAGCATTTGGCCTTGGCTCTCAAGGATAAACATATAAAAGCTGTTCTCTAGGCAAATATATATTTGATATCATTACATTTTAAAAGACAACTGTTTAATATATCAAGGCTTGCAATTATGCTAAGCCAGTGATCCAAGCACCTCCTCTGTATGTAATTATTATGATGTTAATATTGCAACCCTACAGCAACACAATACAGAATTTTAACCCACTTCCAGTGATAAGATTCATTTTATTTTCCTCTACTGTCTGCAGGGTTGGACTGGTTTACAGCAATGGAGTGGAAAAAAAACCTCTGCTTGGCCACAGTTTATTCATTTTTTGTGCTCTCTGGTTGTCCCCTGGCCATACTACCCTGTAAAAAATGCCACTGTGCCAGGAAAGTTATGTGTTCTGGTCAACTATTCTTCTCACTATATTGAATGAGCCCCTGGTCTTGAGCTTGACTCTGCTATCAGCATTCCCCTGGTACTAGATTGGCAGCAGAATCTCAACATCTCACATATTTTCCCTTTCCCACATCTACTTTGATGAGTGTTACATGGTGCTAAGCTATACTCAGACTCAGGTACCCATACTAGCTATAATCAAATTGACTTTTTTTGTATTTTTGTTACAAATAACTGAATTAAACTACAATCTTCTAATATATTCCTGTAGTTGAGCTTTAAAATGTGTACAAAAATATCTCATTATACCTAACATTAAAAATAAAGAATTGTAGCAAAAAAAAATCCTGGTATTTATGCCAGCAACACCTTTTGACAAATGTTACATTCATTATACAGAATTTCGGCGAGCTCACATTTAATTCCTGCTCGGCATGTGTACCGAAATCTACGAGACACAGAGAGTCAGGTAAACATGCTTTAATTACTCGTTTCAGATCTTGTAAGATGGAAAGGGGGGAAAAAATAATATATTATTGCGCTGCTCTCCTCTGCCAGACTTCCTAATTAGTAATTATCTTACACAATGCTTGGAGTTCTGCTAATTACACAAATGCAGTTCATGACCATCCATACAGTATGGCAGTACACAGTATGTTAATTCTGTCTTACCTACAGTTTAATGGCAGGAGGTCAATCCTACCCACGTTTTTCAAAAACGTTGTGTTCAATTATGTAATCGGGAAAGGTTATAGATAGCTGTTAACTGTTAGAACGAAATGTGGTTTCTTGTTTTGCGGACAGGAGAGGGACCCGCCATCAGCTTCCCTTTTCTCTCTTGCAAAATCTCTGTTCTGAACAGGTGTGTGCAATCGTAAACCACAGTGATGTGCCCAAACTGCTCTCTAAAAATTCCACCCGGCCCACCGTATCTAAGGCTATGCATTGCACAACTTTTTTTTTGTTCTCTTTTCACTGGTCATGCCGATGACTCACTACCTCGTGTTACTGTAGGTGATTTTTATGATGTTGACATTGCGTGCTATGTTTCCTGTAAAGCAGTGACCTGTAGCAAAGCCCGGAGTACCTGCCCGTATGGTCTGCAGTACATTGCTGTTGGACAAGATGTGGTAGGAAATTTCTACCTTGCTGTTTACTGGAGCTGTTTTGAAAAGGAAATTCATGTCAAAACAAAGATTTCTGTATAATTATATTATTGAACAATGAGCTATAACACAAACAACATTTATGTGCATTTATGTTTTCATGAAAATAAATGCATTTGTAAATGGAAGTTTATTAGGTGCATCTAATTGTCTTTAATCTGATGTAGTCACTTGCATTGTAGCCCTTGGATTATAAGAGGGCAAATGAGGCCTGCCGAATGCACATGCAAGAACAAGAAGCATGCTGATAGGTGGAAGGGGAAGAAAGATATGCTTAGCAATCTTGTGCTGCTCCTTCATTGTCCAATCAAAAACTTGGAGCAGGGGGCGGCTCCTTTATTTTACATTTACCCTACTAATAAAGTTGCTGTAAAATGGAACTAAAGTCTTTGGACTTTGGAAATTTGTGATCAGGCAGTTGTTTATTGCAGAACAGGACAGGTGATATCGTACCTGCCTGAGCACCACTGAGCTGCCAAATTTTACTGAGCTACACATTGACGGTATACCCAGCAGTCCCAGCTTCCATTTTGAGTGCCAGGACTGGCCTGTACAGCCAATCAAGATGGCTGAAGATCAAGATACGGAAGGACAGAAGAGGGGAGATGGTGGCACTATGAGTACAGGCCAATATCAACTGTGTTTAGTTCCCCATTAATTACAGTAGAGAAGAGTAAGTACATCAATTTTACTGTGCTATACCATTGGAGCAAAATCCTAACTCTTGATTTGAATACAGGTCAGTGGCCTTATTTATTAAAGCTTTTTAAGGCTGAGGAGGATACACTTTCATCAGTGGAGCTGGGTTATCCAGCTTTTTTAGGCTTTCCTTTATTTTTATTTGGAATCATACCAGTAACACATTCCATGTTCCAGGGTGGCAACGGTTACAGTTCTGAATCTATAGTGGAGTAGAGTTGTCACCCTAGGGAAATGGAGAAGGTGGGGGCCCTTGGCAAATGCCCAGTTTGCTCTTTCCCCTAAAACAACCTGATCACCCGCTGGATAGCATGTGCAGAAAGAGAAGCTATCTGCAGAATCTTCCATATTTCTCTCAGTAAAGGTTCCCTTTAAAGTTCTTTCCACAAATTAACAGAATCTCACATTTACCTTCAGAAACACTACATTGTCCTGTTGGCTTCTGTGAGGCTATTTAAGGTTCAGCCCCTTTACAGCGCAATTATTCTACTTGGAGAGAACCGCAAATTATACAACTAGTAAACTGCTTCTAATGCACAAACAGCCCGAATTCAGTTTACTTAGCTGTGGAATGAGGATGAACGAGTGTATTTAGTGGCCATCTTGGGTGCTGTAGTTTAATTTCTTCATCAGGTGTTAATTGTCACAGCTGAGCCAAACAATTTGGCTTGCGACTTTGATATCATAGTTAAACGTGCGTTTCATAGCCGGTGACCAGCTGTTTTATTAAAGACTGTACAATTCGGGGTGTTGAGAGTTGTTCTATAAAGAGGCGCACACGGCAGAGGAAGCAAGCTCTAAAATGTGCACACGTGAAAATGAATTTCACAATAATCTGTGCAACGTAGTGCAATTGCCCAAATTAAAATTAAAAAAATATAAAGCATAATTCTGTTATATTGGGTGATGCCTAAAGCCTAATGGAATCCAGTTTAGATTTCTAGGAAGACTGACAAATTTGTTTAGATCTCTCAGTACAGTCACAATGTATGATTTAGGTAGCTCTGCAAAAGGCTGCTAGTTATTATATACATATTATATATATATTCTACTATATACTACTTTCTACTAATATGCATTTATGAATTAAAGTGTATTTAAACAAAAGAACAAAAATGAAATATATTTCAGGTTACCAGTCCTTTGATGTTCTGGCAACATTTTTTTTAATCAAGATTTATTTTTCACTTGGTAATCCTGCTGGTAACACTTTCTTTTCATGTATGAAAATGCCCCCCATATTCTTACATCTTCTACAAACATTATGCAATTATGGTTCATACAATTCTGAAGACCCCATTGGTGCTTGTTGAGAGGTGACATCAGAGACTAGGCTCTAGTCCTTGCAGGAATAAACAAGCCCCAACTCAATGACATCAGCATCCATCCTAAAGTCCACATTGGTGACAGGGGTACAGTATTAACCAGTGACATCTTTTTTTACACCCAATGGGCTCTTTGAGTGGTGGCATCTGAGACTGTTCCCCAGTCCTTGCAGGTATAAACCAGCCTAAACCCAATGGTGTCAGCATTCATCCTGAAAACCACATTGGTTATCTGGGTACAGTGTTACCAATGCCATCTTCTTTGACACTCAATAGGCTCTTTGAGCGGTCACATACACTAGCGCCCAGTCCTTGCAGGCATAAATAAACCTCAACTCAAGGGTGTCAGTATCCATCCTGAATACCACATTGGTGATTTGGTACAGTATAAACCAGTGCCATCTTCTTGAACACTCAATGGGCTCTTTGAGTGGTGGCATCAAAACCAGCCCCAATTTTTTACAGGCATAAACTAGCCGCAACATAATGGTGTCAGCATAGCTTGGGAGCCCTTTGATCTCACTGTTTTTAAAGTCCTCAACCATGATTTCCTTCTCAAGTACCAGAAGGTAGAAAGATGCCATCATCTTTCTATCTCATTGTAACTACTTTACCATTCCATGGTATAAATCTGACAATGCAATTCTAGCCCACAATCATTCTTCCAACTGCACAATGTTTTCACGCAGAACAAGATGAATGGATGCACCATCTTTGATTGGTGGAATTATTGATTTGACATCTAGTTACTTATTTCTGTAAATGCCAAGAATCCCTCACAAAGCCAACATGTTGCTCACACCTCCATCTACCTGTGTAAAATCAAATCCATCCACTAACCAACATATGTTAATATTATTATTCACTAGTATTTAATAAGTGCTGACATATTATGCAGCACTTTACAAAGTCCATAGTCATGTCACTAACTTTCCTTCTAAAGGGTTTACAATCTAATGTCACTATGATAGTCATATGTCACTAACACACTCTAAAGTCAATTTGGGGGGCAGCCAATTAACTAACTGCATGTTTTTAGAATGTGTGTTCTTCTGATTGAAGAAAAATCTTACCAGGTGTGCCATTTTGGTAAAATAATCCCAGAACAGAAAAAAACATTCGGAAATTAATGGAGACAGAATACGTTTTTTGAGCTCTAATCCTTTGTCCCATACTCATTGTCTGGTCCGATTCTATTGGAATTCTGGGTCTGATGCCTTTTTATAGGACAAATACTTGGCCAACATGGGTTTCCATTGTCTACGAACAAACATGTACTATACATGTTTATTTGTAGATGATGGAAAGCCCTCAATGTAAATCATTTTCATGTGTGTGTCAAATTTGTAAAAGCCTGCAAGCTAAAAGAATACAGGTTACAGAGACAGAAAGACTTTCTGCTTTAATTTTTTTTCTTTTTCTGCTGAGATTGTGACCACCACATGTGCTTGTAGCAGCCAAGGATAAATCGATTTGGCACTCAACTAAAGAAATCCCAACAACAAACAACTGATGCTTATTTAGGAAAAAAAATAAATAAATAAAAATAAAACACAAGTTGGTCGGTGTTCAAAGAGCTGAAAAGGTGTTTACTTTAGTCCCGAGCTATGAAACGCATTAATTGATGCCGCTACACTCACACTCATTTGCATTAGTGGTTATGATATACGACAGCGAAAACATGAAATTAAATTGAAATTGCATAATCAGACATTCCTTCATACTAGGCCAAACATAATTACCTTTATAGATTCTGTCACCAGAACACTCCCTGTAATAGAGGCTGTGATTGAGGGACGTAATTTACAATCACAGAATAAAGACAAGTGACTGATACTGCTAATGTCAGTGAGGAGGTATGGTGCAGTCAAATATTCTGTGCAACAGGATTCCCCATGATTGGATGGTGATGTTAAAAAATGTGCAGCTTGTGTGGCAGGTTAGAATGTAACTGGAAAATGTGTGAAAGCATAAGAACACCTCAAGAGCAAGTAACTGATTAAATATTATGATGATACTAATTATTAACATTATTATTTATATAGAGTTCATAGTCAGATTATGAATAGGGATTTCAGCGAACCGATTTCGCAAAACCATCGGAAGATCGAGAAAATTATTACGGTCCCCGGAACTAGAGGTTAATTAACCTCTAGTGCCCCGGAATCGCAGTGGATTCCCAGGGCTGCAATCATTCTTGCAGCCCTGGGAATCCTCCTGTTTGCGATCCCCGGCACTAGAGGTTAATTAATCTCCAGTGCCGGGGATCGCAGAGGAACTGCAGATGAACTCCTAATGGAGAAACTTCATTGAAAGTTCACCTGCAGTCACAGCTGATTGGAGGCTCTTGCGTGCCTCTCCCAATCAGCTGTGACCGCAAAGTTCCCACGCTCTCCAGACTGATAAGGCTGAAAAGGTGACCGTGGGAACTGAACTGCAAATGAACTCTCAATGGAAAAACTCCATTGAGAGTTCATCTGCAGTTCCACTGCGATCCCCGGGCACTAGAGGTTAATTACCCTCTAGTGCCCCAGGATCGCAGTTTATTCCCAGGGCTGCAATCATTCTTGCACCCCTGGGAATCCAATTTGTGATCCCCGGCACCAGGGGTTAAATGGGAACATGTCTCCCCATTCAAAACCTCGAGTGCTCTCTGATTGGCTGAGGAAAGCGGGGATCGCACACTGAGCTGGCGCTGCATTCATTGATCAGCACAGCCCACGATCTTTTTTTTTTTTTTTTTTTTAATAAACATTTTTTTTTTTTGATTCGAGCTTGATCAGGGAATATACACTATCCATTCTTGCCTACAAATTTGTTAAGCAAGAAAGGCCAAATTCGCACGCGAGATTGAGTTTTAAAAACTCGCTCATCCCTAATTATGAACTGTATCACAGAGTAGCTCACACTCTATTGTCCCTGTCGTAGTCATAGCCTAATGTGTTTCTCAACCTTTTTAACATGGTGGAACCCTTGAAATACCTTTCAGGTCTTGGAGAACCCCAGACAATAACGACTATACTCAGATCTCACAAGATTTTAGTGTGGTGGTCAAAGTAAGAATGTCTCTTACATTGCTGGCTAATGGGAAGAATAACTCCGTTACAGATAGACAAAAAGATCATTGGTGTCAGTTAAACTGACCTGAGCAGTACAAACTGCTCATTGCTCAAGGAACCCCTAGCAACTTCTGGTGGAACCCTGGTTGAAAAACACAGACCTACTGCATCCATTATCAACCAGGGATTCACGGAACACCAGGGTTTTTCCAGGAGTTGGAAAGGGTCATTTAAACTATGGCTAATAACCTCCTATTTGACGATCCCTTCGTTTTAGGGGTCAACATGACTTGGTAGAGCCAACCGCATGACCTTAATTATATTTTTAGTTGTACATAAAAATAATATTCTAGTCGCCAATGTAAGTGGGACATTCTTTCCACTGGACAACAATTTAGGAGGCTTTTTTCCTTCTGAACCTTAATAGGTTGATTCTATTAAGAGTTCCCAAGACCTGAAATGTATCGTAGGAGTTTCTCAAAGGGTTGAGAAAGACTGGTCTAATGTATTTAATGCTACAAAAGTAACGACTCTCTGCCAAAAGTCCAAGATAATTTATGAAGTTTAAGTGGTATTGGATCTCACAGAATTGTTAAGTGGTTTTGTAGTGAAATTCTGAGGGTACAGTTGTTTTAGGGGTCTATTTAGAAATGTTCTCTTCCAACTTTTACCCAAAATGTACACGTTTCAAACATGCAAATACACTTTTGCTCCTTATTTTTTTATTTTAATAAAAACCTTAAATGTGAACAATGTGTACATTTTTGGTAAACATTGACAAGAGGTATAACTTTGAGATGTACAGGAAACTCGGCCTGCAAATAATGCGTTTGACATAGAAAGTTCAAATTTGTTTTCCAAGTAGGATGGAGAAAAACCAATATGTTTATCATGTGGCTGCAGTCAATCTTAAGTGGAAAAAGCAAAAAGTAGCTTTTATTCCAGAATGAGCCTGGTGTTTAAAAGTGGAAAGAATAAAGTTTAATGAATATTAATTCATAGTCAAGATCCAAGAAAAAAGGTTTGTCTATTACCTCTGAATATTTCAATAAAAATACATGTTTCAGGGACCACAGAAACTCCCGCTTCATCAGGAATATAGTATATAAAGAGGACAATAATTCAGGCTGTGGTGCATGGATGGATCTGATTGTCTAAACAGATGCAAAACTAACAGCAATTCATGTAGACAGCTAGGTCAGTTCATATACTATAGTCTGAATCATTTACTCTTCAGAAATCAGAGAGCCTTAAAAAAGGAGGATTTCTGTTGTTCACAAAATACTCTAAATATTACCAGAATGTGATTTATTTGTAAAAGAAACTTTTTATTTAAACTGTAAAGCCTGACTTCTCTGTTTCTGTTTTCTACAATTGACCTGACTCTGTTTCTGCCCATCTGGGAGTTTTGAGTGGTCCCACCCTTATGTGTTCCAGCTTTGCTTTTGCAGCCGCCATGAAAGATTGCTTATAAAATCCTTCATAATGGTTAAAGGTGTGAATTTTTAATTGACACAAATTTCATGTAATAATAGTTCTGGGGCCTATAAACAAAGTTTAAAATTATTGGCAAGCCAAAACCTGTGCACCAAGTGAAATGATCCAATAATGTGAATACAAGAGTCGCCTATTATAACAATGGAGGTACATCTGTGCTTTCCATTATAAATATGTTACAATCAGCTTTTGACCAATATACTGTAATACTCTGTTATTGACACAAGTTCTGCACTTCCATAAACTTAATGATGTTAGATGGAAAAGCCAAAAAATCTGTTAAGTACATTTTTATGACTGGAAGAAAAACAATAGTAGAATAATAGATAGTAATAATAATATAGTAAAAGAATCTACCACATGCTGGATATCTGTTTTACAAAAAAAAAATATATTGAAATAAAATAACCCATTGACTTCAGCCACATGATAAACATATTGGTTTGTCTCCATCCCACTTGAAGAAAAAACTTTCTATGTCAAATGCGTTACTCAATGCAACACAATTGCGCTCGTTTTTCATGTTTTGTCAGCCGTTTTAATATGACACTTTCCGGAAACATTAAATGATTATCCCGGGCCAAGTTTCCTGTAGATCTCAAAGTTATACCTCTTGTCACAATAAATTCTATCAAATCAAATAAAACGTGTCTGTTCTGAGGACAGCTAAATATATAGCGTAGTTTATGTCTGTGCTTTCAGAGGTTTAGGGAGAAAAAAATGGCTGCGGTTATAAGTGGTTTTTAAAACAACTCTCGGTAGCTTAGCTATGGAAAAAGTATACTGTGTTTCATCAAGGATAAAAGTTTTGATGAAATACAAAATGGATGTGAGTGTTCAGAATTTGTGGTTAACATTCCAGATGATAGTCATTAAAGAAGCAGTAACTCCTAAATCTGGGTTATCTTTTATGTAAAAGAGCTACCACTGAGAAATAAACATTAGCAGGTCAGAGCCACCCAAATGTGACACATTTATATTGACCTGAATAGTTCACTACTTGGTGCCTCTATTACAGGGACTCTCCTGCATTAGTTCTCTATTACCAAAATTCCAAAACAACGCCATTACTTTGCAACTGGCTTGCATTATCAAATGTTAAAGTATAGCATGGGGATATTCACTCTGTATTTGTTACATAGTCAGGTTGAAAAATGCATAAGTTCATCATGTTCAATCCTAAGGAAATAGGTATACTACAAATCAGCATATCCCAGATGAAACCATATATATAAATATACATATATAGTTAATCATGAGAAAGGCAAAAAACCTTATATTGTCTTATAATGGCTCAATTTGCTCCTACAGAGGGAAAAATATTTCCAGATCCGGTGAGAAAATTGGATGGTCTTTAGATCAACAGTCTCTGTAGTCTTTATTTTGAAACTTTAATATTCAGTTATATTTTGGTGACTCTTGTCATCAGAACAAGATGTAAGGAAGATTTCTCCAATCTTCGTGTTTTATTAGGAAGTTAAGTAAACTCTCCCCAACTAGACTTACATACTTTTTAATTGTACATTTTCTTGTGCCCATCATGGAAATGTGACATCAGTATCTGTCATTTTGGTATGCACTGCAGTTGGATGAAACTGGGATTGCTGGTGGGATTATAGTGCCAATAGAGTTCCTCAGGTGTCTGAACCCCAGCAAGAAATTCAGTGTTCCGGCAACCAAACAAGAGTGGTACACCAATTAAATTATGTTCACCCTTTAAAAATTCCCTTATTTTGTGTTGCTGATTCTGAATGTTTGTTTTGTAGCAAAGGGCAGCTTGGGGTTACCTAGAGTAGAAAAAAACAGTTAGCTATTTACCCAAAATGCCCGAACATTAGATTTAGTGCCTATTGGATAGCAGGGCCATTCATTCTTTGATGAGGCAGCAGTAGTGCTTATGAGACTCCAAGGGCCAGAGCCATAACTGATCTGTCTTTTACACAACAGAATACCCAGGTTTGGAGAATTGCTGGAAACTCTATAGAAGATTTGGTCTAAAATGTTGCCACCTGGATCACAATATTTTTAAACATGAAGATAAAGTGTACCTGAACTCTGGATGTCTTTTGAAAACAGTAGATATTTATATGTTCTATTCAAAAGCATGATTCAATACATATGTTTTCTGGTTTATTGGTTTTGCTTGCAAGTACATTCAATTATCATAATTACCACTGTTTGTGAGCAATGAAAACAGCAATGAGCATGTTCATTGGCTGATTGTCATCAAAAGCAGGACAGTGTCTGTCACATCCAGCCAATAAGAAGGCCGGATGCCAGCCAGCCGGCCAGCCAATAAGAAGGCCGGAAGAAGATAATGGGGAATCTTATTTGCTGGTGGTGTCAAAGGTGAGCCTGTCTTTTGATGACTGCTAACCAATGACAGTAGTAATGGTGGTGAGATATTGCTGCCGCTCAAAAAATGCTGCATTCTGTTTAAACTGAGGTGTATGTTGGATTGCGCAACTGGCTTGAATACATATGGCAACACAGTTTTCTGCTCAGAAAAAAATTGGCATTCATTTGATTGCAGTGTCCTATATATCTCTGGAAGACAGAAACATGGAGTCCATCACTGTCCTGATTCCTTAAATCTCTTCCTACCTGACTTTTAATGGGAATATCAACTTGCTAAATTCATGTAATTACTTTTAGTGTTGTACTAAAAGAAAAAACAAAGAGAAGTCAGGCATTCATATGAGATGAAAATTGCTTTTCTGGAGGGACTTTAGTACACCAATACCTCTGTTGAGATTATATTATTGTCTAGGTCCCTGTTCAGAAATGTTTTCTTTCAGTTGTCTTTGAGATAAAAAGTTTGGGACACATTCGGCAACAGAAACCTGGACAGAAAGTTAAATCTGACAAAGGCTGTAACCTCAGACTTTCTGTTTTAAATAGGAAAAAAGATGGAATTTCCCATAAAGCAGGCTTTCCCTCAATGTCCATGCATTTATTCCGTTTTAAGGCTGGCTGGCTGACTTACCATTTGACTGCATTCAATATCTCCCAAATGGGCATCATACTAATTCCTGACACAGCTGAATCAAACATCTGCATTCTACCTTTGAACACATCACAGCAAATGAGAAAATCAAGGTCGTATTAGCTTCACTTTCAAGCATTTCCAATGTTTAGAAAACGTCTGGATCAAGATCCGAAATGATGTGTGTTTGCAATTTGCTGGGTTTTAGTGACACTGTGTGCTGGAAGCTTCAATCTTTTAAAGGGACCCTGTTGTTTAATTAGGGGTATACAACAAGCTGTTGCCTGCAATACAAGAAGATGAATACTTACCTCTCCGGCAGATGATACATCCTCTATCACATTTGCACTGGGTGATATGGCTAGCAGGAAGAACCACAGTGCCCAGCACCCAGAAATGGTGTCCAGCACTCAGAAGTTTTGAGATTGCAACAGCACACACATATGAAGAACATAAAGTCTGAATTGTTGCATGAAAGAGAGGTAAGTTTTAGGCTTCTTGTACAAGTGATAGGGCCTGACTCCCTTGTTCTTCTATTGTAGCAGTAAAATGAACACACTAAAGTTTGTGACCCCTTCTCTATACTCCCCTATCATTTGACTCACAGGCATAAAAAATGGTGTAAGCTCCAAGTTGTATGTGTTTTGGAGCTCATACAGGATTGATGAAGCCTTCTTCCTCATCAAGTGACAGCATTCTGAAATAAAGATTGCCTGTCTAGGCCCCCAGTGTAGATCACTTTTTCAAAGTATTGAAAGTAACAAATTATGCTTAAACAATACAAATGTGCCAGGATAACAACATGCAAAATATAGATTCATGAAACGCTCACAAGACATAACATCACACAAATGAATCGTCTTTGCTATTGACTTGCAACCTTGGATATATAATTTCCTTGCTCACTGCAGAATTATACCTTCTAATGCTTTGAAGGTCACTTCTTAGTGACAGTACAGGACTGTGAGAGATTACAGACCTGTAACTAGCAGAAATATTTATCTATGTGACCTTGGGCTCAATCTCTCTGCCCACCACCATTCTGGAGAAGTGTAAACAGATAGAAGACGTCTCTTTTTGATGTATGGTATGGCAGGAAATCGTGTTTTCTTCTACAATAGTATGCTATATGCTTTAACCACAAGGTGGTTCAAAGACCAACACTATCCTGAACTGATGTTTAGATTTTAAGGGTTTGCTGGTAATTTGAAATACAAGTAGAGGTGCTTGGAAGACAAAAAATTTTGACTTTGATTGAATCTAGCCATATCAGTCAAGACGTTTACTCGGGATTGGAAATTCTTATTTGTAATTTACATCAAGTTGGAATACAAATTACTGACAAATTTCACTGACTATACTGACAAGTAAAATATGGCATAGCCTATCTAGAGTGGCCTACTATACATGTCAATTTTATTTATAGTACGGTTCAGCCAATCCAGACCTTGAGCAATGACAGCTGTCATTGGCCATGGTCTACTCTACCTGTCAATGGTGGGTATATTAATGTCCAAATGGAAGTCAAATTGATCAAATTCTCATTCCAGGTCAGAGTAGCTTTCAAAGTGGGAATTGGGTTAGATTTTCATTTTCCGTGGCCACTAAAAACAACTTGTTCCAAAAGCATTTTTAAATATTACCTAGCACTATTGCACATAGTGGATAACTTAGCCAACAGTGGACCCCTGTGCACGACTGACTTGGGCAGGAATAATCATGTCTGGCACAGCAACCATAAGAAATGTCTACTTTAAAAGTCCTACAATGCATTGACTCCTGTGATGTGTGCCCATTCTCTCTGCCTTTAAGAGACAAAACCATATAAATACTAGGGAAGAGGAGGAAAAGGAAGGGGATTATATCAATATGTTGCTGGAAAGACTAAAGTTAAAAAAGAAAGCATTCTCCCAACTAAAAACATTTTACAGAAAAAACAGAAAAGCCAATTTTTTATATAAACACAAGATTCTTTCAAATAATATACATTATTTATAAGCAACCATATTCCATAGTTCTTTGCAATAAGGTACACACACCTTGTTAACAATACGATAACAGGATAATAAAGGTGTGAAGGTGCTGCTCATTACAGCTTACAGACTAATAGGCAGCAAAATAAAATGTACAGAATAATAAAATGACATTGGTGAAAATTGTGATGTGTTTATACCAAGCTTATTACTGAAAAGCTCAAAGACTGGGGTTAGACTTTAAGTTAAATCAGACAATCTGTATGGAAATGGTTTGACTTCCGTCATGATAAAATCTTAATAGCTATGGACAAGACCCTGGCAGTTCAGAGAAATGTGAAAACATTGTACCTGTATTGTGTGTTTTCACAGAGTGAGGTTTTACTGATTTAACTATGTATAATTTGTCACTGAAAACAAACAAGACGGAGAATTACTGGAGGTCTCAGAGCCTTCTGTCTCTCATGTTTTTCAGCTGTCATGAAGATGGAGAGAAGAGTTTGAGACATGTGTGTTGTATTAGAGCAGGTTACATCAGGTCAAAGCCGATGATAAAATACATTTCAATGGACTGAGGCTGGTTTAGAACTGACGACAGATTTCACCTTTAATAGGGCTAGATGATATGTAAAGAAAATGTGCTAATGTGTAAGATAATATGAATGAATTCTTTATAAATAACAATGGTTATTTTTATTTAAAAAGGATGTCATCAAACTAATAAGATAAAAGTATTAAGAGTCTGTCTGATAATATTTTGTCTTTTCTGATTACTTTTTTTTCTTCGTCATCATCATGTATTGATATTAAAAAAGATATTAAAAGATCCGCCACCTCCTTTAGGAGGACAGCATACCTAAGATGTTTCTCCACACTCCATAACCACCAGGTCCCCATTACCACCCCAGAGGACCTCAAGCTGCCCCAATCTACAAAGCAAAAAAACCCCAATTACCACCCATGCATAGTGGAGGGCAGGTGGGAATTTTGTTCCCCTCACTATACACTAAAACTGATCCCCACTTCCTGTTCCTTCTCCTATTTTGTTCCACCCTTTCATATCCTACCACCAATCCTCACCACTTTACCTGACCCTTCCCCTCAAACAATCCTTAATGTATGCTTCTCCTTCACCCCCATTAGTCATGCCAACCTTCCTCCTAGCCTCCTGTTACTCGAACGCCTCCAGGCCTCACTTTATATTAAACTGAACAATATCAGTGGTAGCTGGGCATCTTTGTGTAATGGAGGCAGATAATGCGTGGAGGGAGAGCGTGTCTGCTGGGTGCAAAACAGAGATTCCTGTAAAAAATCACAGCACTGTCCTTTATGCAGAATGACCCAGGTAACATCCACAAATGATACTTAGCTTGCCTAGTTCAAAGGGCTGAAATTCATTGAATGAAAAGCCAGGCCAGCAAGACTTGGAAGGAAAAAGCTAGACAACGCTGAATGTCTATCAGTTTAAAAATAATCCAGGCTGTGTTTGATTTGCTGTGGCTTCTAACACATAATGGGTCTGATTATTTAAAGCTCTCTGTGAATGAACAAGATAGACTATCATAGGGGAACCTGGGTGATCCAGCAAACTTGGATCTGGTCCAGGACTGAAAACATTTGCCAACTAATTTTTAAGAAATCCACCCAGGTTCTCCCATGGTAGTCTATCTTCTCCAATCTAGTCCAATTCACAGTTTCCTTATTCTTTTCATCATTCTGATCATATCTGCAATCAGCACAGTCTGAAAAATAAAGATTAATGAATATAAATAGAAAATACAATGTATTACATAACATGACTAGTATAATGACTAGTATAATTGCCTCTTTTACTCCTTTATGCTGAAGAATTCTGGGAGAGGCAGAAACAGTATTAGGAGGCAATCCAGTATATTGCATGCACATGTGCTGATAAGGAACATGCTGAAAGAAGAAAAGAAATTACCTCAATATCCTAATTCTGCTCCTTCACTATCCATTAACATGCTGTGGGAAGGAAGGTGACGTGTTGCTTAGCTGCAGTTAAAAAAAAGTTAGGTCACCAGTCTGGCTGCACAGTGTACTGGGTTTTATAAGTCATAAACTCTCAGATACAGGGTATTTATTTTTTTACCTGGATTTCAGTTTCAGATAGTATCAATGACAAACAGATCTTCATATGGTGGATGAAAGGATCTCTGATCACTCAGCAGCCAGCCTGGTGACTGCTCGTAATATGTATGTATACAATGCTATTTCATCACTGAAGGCTTCCAAGAACATAATGTGCTCATCAGCTGTGTGTGAATTTGGAGATCTGGCATCAATTCCCCGTCTAAATCTGTACTAGAGATTGATGGAGACTATTAGGCTACCGGTCCTGTACTGGGTCCAGTGCAGTTAAGGGCCTGATCTGCTCATGTACATAAACTATTAAAAAAATGATGGTGACCTGCTGGATCTTTTATTCTGCTTAAATTGGTAGAACCCTTAAGAAATACTTCAGGAAACAAACACAACCAATCAAAAAACCACAAAGTTCAGAAAGACTATTGTTAGTGTTTTCAATTAACTCTCTATTGCTCTTGTATGTGGGCTACAAAGTGGTCAGCATTTATTGTGCATGTCTAATGTTCCCAGCAGATGAAAAAGTCCCAGTTCAAGCCTAGAGTCCCATTAGATCAACCTTTCTCATTTTTTTATCATGAGGAAACCCTTGGAATAACTTTCAAGTCTTCAGGGAATCCCTGCTTTAGTTACTATATCCAAGACTCACAGTACATTAGTGTGGTGGTCAGTAGGAAAAATGCATTCTACATAGCTGACCATTGGGAAGAATGTCACCCAAAAAATGTGTCAGGTAAATTAACTTGAGAGGCACAAATTGCTCATTACTCAAGGAACCCCTAGCAACCTCTGGAGCAACCCTCGTAGAGAAACACTGAATTAGATGCATGGAGCACTAGATAATGTCCAGTTGGCAAAGTGAACAATCTTTTTGATTAGTAACATTGCTGGCCAGTGGGAAGGTTGCCACCCTTACGGATAGCCAAAAAGATCATTGTGTCAGTTTAACTAACCCGAGAGTCACAAATTTCTCATTGCTCAAGGAACCCCTAACAACCTCTGGAGGAACCTTAGGTTCTCCCATAATAGTCTTTTTTCTTTAGTCTTGGAGAGCTTTATGAAATCAGGCCCAGTGTGTCTAAAAATGAGTTTGCAATACAATGGGCACCAAAATTTGACCCTATTTTCCAATGCAGTTTGTATTTGAACAAACCCCAGCAATTAAAGCCTAGATAAGGAGAACAGTGCTGAGTGGAGGGAATGTTACTCTTCCATACTATATTGCACAGAGTTTGACCCTACTCTCCAGTGCAGGGTCCAGGGTCCTTCTCTCCTCCAACAATTAAAGCCTATGTAAGGACAAATGTATGTCATAGGGCATTGCAGTGGGAGGCAGGAAGCAACATTTGTAATTAGAGGTAATTAAAGGTGTCTTTGTTAAAGCATAGGCATAGGCATTTGTTAAGCGAAAAACCCTACAGGGGTGCACAACCATAAAAATAAAAAAATATTACAATTGTGCTTAAATGGAGATTGTAAATAAGACCAATTTAGACTCCCTAGAATATGAACTCTCTTGTGTTTTCAGGTATGCCTGGAGTTCATCCATAAACATTACACAGGTCATCTATAATGGGTGGTCATCGGTGGGTGTTCAAGCCACAGTTTTAGTTTCACAACTAGGACAAGATTATTTATGTCCTAAACGTTAGAAAGTCTCCATGAGGGGGGTGAACAACTAGCCCAGGCTGACATACAGATTATGGAAATGTGATTGGGTACAAGGTCGGTGGAGGAAAAGATGCTTTCAAGGTCACATGAATTTCCAAAGACCATGATGTATTGCCAGAAGTTGAACAAGAGGTTAAATAGTTTTGGAAAGCCGACTGAAACCAGCAAACTGGAAGTCATTTACCTTGAACACATAAAAAAATAAAATAAATACAACTTGCACATGAATGTAAGGTCATTCCTTCAGAGGAATAAAGTGATTTCTACATTAAGACAGTCTCATTATGGTTTTAGTGAAAATAAGCTGTGAACATATAGAGATTAGCAAATAATGAAACATCTACTCCACCAGCAATTTGCCCAATCCATTCCCCCGATGCAATCATGGAATTGTAATCCACCGGCATGCTGCTAATTAATACCATCAAGTCCTTCCTTTATTTTCATTGTGCTTTTGAAAAAAGGCGGTATTTACCCAAATGATACCAGTATAGCATGTAAAGCATATGAGTATGTATATGGTTTGTAGACCAGTTTTTTCTGAATCAGGGTTCCTTCAGAGGTTACTAGGGGTTCCTTGAGCAATGAGCAGTTTGTGAATCTCGGGTCAGTTTAGGTGACACCAATGAGCTTTTTGGCTATCTGTAAGGGTGGCAGCCTTCCCAATGGCCAGCAATGTAAGAGGCATTCTTCCCACTGACCAATGTGCTAATGTACTGTAAGCTGTGGAGATAGTAATTATAGCAGATGATTTCTGAAGACCTGAAAGTTATTTCAAGGGGTTTCAATCAAAAATTAAAAAAAAAGATGTTTGTTTTACAAATACTTTTATTCATATATAAAAAGTTTTCTAACTTTCTAACTATTTGTTAGGTTTAGGTTAGGTTTTTATTTCTGTTTGTATCCCCATTGGAGATAATTATCTGCTTGATGATGGTCATTGCTATGTGTACCAATGACCATTCTTACTAGGAGTTAAAGTATGAGGAAATTTCGTATTTTCACCAAAACAGTAGATGAGGGTAATTCTTGCAATTGTTCCTGTGACACTTGTTTAAAAGGGGATTTCCCTAAACATAGTAAATCAGTGTACTACTCGAGTAAGAACTTAAACACCAGTCACGGGTGCCTACCTCCATACCTTCCGATCAACCCAAACAATTATGGCATCATACTTCTAAACACATTCCAGACATTTTTTGGCTTGTTGCTCTCTGTTCTCTTCTCATTTCATGGCAGGTCCTAAAATAGGAAGCAAAATCTTTCCAAAGTAACCCCACCATTTAAAAAAAGAATATATGGGCTTTAGGCATTTTCTTACTTTATCCAAAACAAAATAGGTGTCTATTTATAACGCAGTGAAACTGACATTCGGCCTGATTTATTAAAGCTCTCCAACACCGGAGAGGATACACGTTCCCTTGGAGGACCTGAACAGCAGAGCTGGAGTGCGGAAGGAAGAAGCAGTAATAGCACAATAAGCCAATCAAGTTTAGAGATGACACACAACATGCTGATAAACAACAAGTAACAAGTAGATGGAATGATTACTGTGCTGCTTATTCCCTTGCTGTCCAGTTATAAGCTGGGGCAGGTCCAATACAGCCTGGGCTTAGATGGTATGAGTTGAAAAAAGCTGGTCTGAAGACTAGGGACATCTAGTGGCAGTAAGAAGTACTGCAGAGAGATATTTGGATGAAAAGTGAAGATTGCAGCAAATGTTGCTTTTTTAATCCTTTAACCTAACTTTATTCACCCCCCTATTTTTATTTTGGTATTTGGCTATTTTTGAACTTTTTTTATCTTCGATTATCTCCTAATTTTATCTTGGTATATGTAATTGAATTTTTAAAAATTTTGTTAGAAATGGACTTAAATGTAAAAATAGTAAAGACGCAGTGTTTTTTATAAATATCGTTGTGGAACTTTCCCTAAATATTCCTGAAGGTTCCAATAATAGGAAACTTGAATAGTGAAAAGAGATAAATAGTGAATGGTTAAGACAAAGGTACGCTTTGAAAGAAAATCCCCATACGGTCAAAACATCCATGAAAATGGCTCATGTTAGCCGTCACAGGAATATGTAAAATTGATGAATAAATCAGTGGGCACACGATTCCTCGGCAGGGACCTGCTCAGGCAAACAGTTTACTAATTTGTGACACACTACACCCTCCACTGCTCCGAGCACCTTGAGGTTAGAACAAGCTCTAATCATTATTTGATAACACAAGTCGCTCGGCCTCACCGCCATAGAAACGGGAACACTGTAACTTAGCAACAATGCGTTATAGTCAAACAATTTCATTAAAGCATGGCACCTCTTAGCAGGTGGGTGAGTGTGACACTGGCGATAAGCATTACAACCTGATCAGCCATTGTGTTTGCCAACACTTCGGTGAGCCGAACCCATCTACGTACGCCTTTATGTACGCTCAATATTCATGGATTACAGCAGAACAAAATCACTTCTCTGGAAAATTGAAGGAGAACGTCAACGATTTTGTCTTTTAAATGTATTTTTTTACTTTTTATTTTAGTTGTTATCAGATCCGTTCGATCGATAATGAAATTTAATGTTATACATATTTCTTATAAATGCTACATAAAACTTTTTGTTAGGATGCAGTTTTGCATATTCATTTTTGTTTAAATGTTAATGTATAAAAAGAGGTTAATCCTTTGTCAAGTATTTATTTTTGTTCCTGCTGAGTTTAATTCTTTCTATATGTCCTATTGAGCAAGGCAGAAGGTAAGAGAAAATCCAGGAGTGCAAGATACTCCACCAATGAGTACGCTCAATCCTGTGGTAACTTTCTAAGAATTGAGATTAATTTTATGCTTTTTTGCAATACAAAATGCGTTTTATTTACAAAATAACAATGCAAGATTCACACAACTTTTACTCCAATAGGTGTATAAGTGCATATTAGTTAAAAGTTATATGAATCTTGAAAACATTTATAAATAGACCCCAATGTATCAGTTTGTATTTTAGGTGGTGATAGAAATGTATGCAATACAAAAGAAAAAAAAGAAAGAAAGAAGACATTGAGGGAGAGATAAAAAGTACATAAAGTGGGTAATGGGGGAAGGGGGGAGAAGGAAAAAAAGGGAAAAAGAAAGTTAGAGGAGAATAAAAGAGAGAGGGAGCGATTGAGAGAGAAAGAGTGGAAATGAGGGAGGAAAAAAAAGAGAGAGAGAGGGGACATAAACAAGTAATACATTTACACCTAAAATGAAGCTGAATAAAATAAGCTGAAGATAAAAGGTTAAATTATTATTTTTCAGCAGTGCAACACATTAGTATAATAACACAACAGGATGTAGGAAAAAAAAAACTTTGCATGATGACCAAATGATGGCCAGTTTCCCTGAGCTGTCACCAGATCAGGTGTCCTTGTTGGAGCAGTTTCTTTATTCTGGTCACAACTGTAACATTTTAAATTTTGCATAATTGTTTTTAAATTTTGGCAAAATTAACACAAAATAAATCTACCCAATGGGCCAGCAAAACTGGATAGAGTTTTAACATTTCCTCACTCGAGTTGTGGCTTTGGAAACACTTTAAGGAATGCTTAACTCTTTGATTCATTGATCTTTTATATCAGCACAGAGCTGAGCAATCAAGCTTTAGGTTTAAACAATCAAATTTCAAATGTTAAGAGTGCAAACTTCCATGTTGTCATCTGTGCCCAATCTCCATGAAAGTGGAACTGAGGTTGTAATTGTAACAAATTAACCAGTAATGAATGACATCATCAAGGGCAGATAGAGGACAAAGGAACTCCGCATTCACTCAAAAACAATAATCCCCTGTATGGGAGGCAAGTGGCGAGTTGCAATTTTACACTTAATCTCTTATGAGGACTAAGAGGTATTGTTAAAGCTCCAGGAAGTCCCGCGCTGTAAAGACGAGGTATATAACATAGCACAATGATCCCTTGCTGCCTATACCCCTGATCTATGACTCCGCCGCACTGTGCAATTAGGAGGGATCAAGTGAAATTTGCCATCTCATGTGGCACAGGACAGCCTATAAAGTTGGCATGTATTTTGCGTGTGATCTCAGTAAAGTATTATAATGTATCGTGAAACAAAATAAAATCATTTTATTCCTCTCTTTTTATACTCTTTTATATCCCTTTAAATCTGTTTTGTTTTACCAACAGCTGTGAGAGCCGGAGAACGTATGAAAAACACAAGCTATTAAAACCAGATCGAATTTCACTTTTTCAAAAGACCGCAGAGAACATTTACCAGATACTTGTACAGAGAAATTGTTGCTCCTTTTTTCTCTGCTTGAGAAAGTAGTTACTTTGAATAGGCTGGGTCTTAAACGGGGTTTCCAGTTGCAACATTTCATTTTTTAGCATTGGTTAGGGAAGTTGGAGTTAGGGAAGCAGTAGAAACTCTGTCAAATTCCAATTACTTCCTATAGCCCCATTGGAGAGATTTTCCCTCACGTTCTGTTCTGGTGGCCTAACAGAAAGAGTGGTTTAATTTCCATAGCTGAAAGTTCTTTGGATCTGGTTTGGAGACCCTTGCTATCGAATCGGCCTTTCAGGTTTCTGAGCTGCCAACAGTTTTCATCTTGCTGATGGTTAAGACCAAGTGACCAAGTACTAGCTAAATAACCTGGCGATACGTCAATCTTTGATTGAGGCTCAGAGCCTTGAAAGAAAGTAAGGGGATGTTTGGGTTCACATTAAGCACCAGCACAACTTTTTAGATATGTACTGTTTGAAGCTGGTGGTTAGGCTATCTATCACTAGTTTTCTGATACCCCTTGAAAGTTCTTCCTTACCTAAACTCAACATTTTCACTTTACATAAAAGGGTGGACAACCCTTATATGTAAAGGGAAAATGTTATTCATCGCCTAAGCGATCAGAACAGATGTCACGCATCCTGGGGGGCTCTGGGTGCTGCTTCTGCGCATGCCCTAATCTCAGACATGCGCAGAAGGGGCATTTTTTTTATTAAGAGAAAGAGATGCTGATCTCACGCAAGTGTAGTGAGATCGGCTCTCTTTTTTTTCCCCATTACAGTGGTCTGCGTCACCCGATCTTGCACATGCCAAGAAGATGGAGGAAGAAGAAGGACATGAAGAACGAGGTTGGTGGCGCCTGGCTCTTTCTTAGTGCCGCAACGAATTGGATTTCCAGAACGACGCAGAACCGGATCGTGGGAAGGACCAGCACCATCAAGGGACCTGCAGGATTAAAAGTTTAGTTTTTTGTTTTCAGTTTAGTTCAGCTTTATTATCATTACTTTCACTGTATTATCATTGCTACATATTGTCATCACTTCCCATTTGATACTTTCATATTGTCATGATTGCCCATTTGCTTCTCACGCATTCTAACAAGCATAATTCTAAGCATGTTTGTCCAGCTATTGTAAGGAATTTTTCTTTAGCCTTTGTAACAACACAGATTTAAATTAATTATCTGATGCAGAACAGTTCCTATCACACCACATATCCACCCATCTGCCCGTCCCTCACCAAGCTCCAATCGGACTCACTGCAATGGGCTGAGCCAGTGTCAATGGGCATACAACCTGTCCCCTGGCTAAAATCCAGTTTCTGTTAGACAACATTAAGTCCTGTGTAATAATCAAAATGGGCCCCTATATATCCATATACTGTTCTAGATGGAGGAGGACAGAGGCTATTTTGTTTAAAGAGTTTTACGTACATCACACAAAGGCACAAAGGCCTGTTCTTTGGTAGGTCACATAAATAAGCTCTCCTCCAATTCTCAAATTCTTCAGTGAGAGAAGGATATTCAAGGGGTTCTCTGCCTTTATTATTATTGCATACATACCTCGCAATGAGGTCCCACTGCTTTAATGAGTCCCTTTGTCACATGATCCTCCAGGCTTAGTGGCATAGATACTTATCCTGTCTTTAGTACCTTGGTTGCCTATCAGTTTATCAGTTGTCAGCAGAAACTTTGACTGAAAGAAAAATCCAAACATTTTTGCAGTGATCTTGGTGACAACCAAGAACTCCTCTGACTCCAGAAGTCCACACCAACAGCTGACAAATGTTCATGCTTTAAATGTATAAGCTTTAAAAAATGAAAGCTAACAACCCACACTACATGACTACCAAACATTTCACCTTACACATCATAACTGAAGGAAGAAAGGCAAAAGAGTTGTCCAAGTCAACCTACCAGGCTTAACTGCAACATTTCCACTTTTCCTGTTTCCATACAGGAGCCTCGTGCATATTCTCATGTGATGAAGCTGACAGAACAAAATATATCTTCCACTTTACCGTGAATGTAAATTTTCTCCCATTCAAATTATACTTATTTTTGCAATTAAAGAGCTGGATTTCATTTTCACTCACTTTAATTTTCCTACCTTTTAGTGAGCTTTAATTGCATAGATAAGTAAAAAAAAACAAGTAAATCATCTCAATTCAGAGACACTATGAGACGTCTGAGTTTTTTTTTTTTTATTAGTGCACTTCATGTCAATTGTACTTTAGCAATTATTGGCTAATGAAGAAAAAAAAGCTTACGGCAAACAGCTTAACTATAGACTCAGCTCCGTCTACCTTTGTAGATAAGTCTCTTACTTAATTCCCTTTCCCTTTGAAGTGTGCAGAAGTGACTTTCTACCTGCCAAACTGTAACTAAGGCATCGCTATTATTCTTCAGCAGTTAGAGGACTATCGACATTCACAATTCATGTTTTACTGGTAATTAATTATCTCTCGTCAGAGTTGATAGCTTTAAAAGTACTCCAAAGCATTTAATGATCCTTGCCCAGATTCCATAAGGATTGGACAGCTATCATGAAGCCTCCGGATGAACTCAGAATGCACTTTGCAATTTTTAATTTGTTCCTGTTGTGGGAGAGTGCGAATTCCACATACACCTCCCATGCCATGCCAGGCTTAAAAAGGGTCAAAACCCAAGAACAAAAATATATTGTAACCTACCAGTTCTTAGATGTGGTGTCTGCATTTGTTTTCCTGTTTTCAGCTCTTTTATTTTATTTTTGCCTGGTGTGATCTGCCTGTAACAAATTTACTCACAGAAAATATGGAGGAGCAGAATTTTTACCCTAGGCTGCTAGATTTCCATCAGTCAGGTATGAAGTGTTCAGCAGTCCCAATGAAAAACATGTAGTGTGGGTGCAAATCCTGCAAGTCAAACCTTTACTTTCCAACCATAGAATGGGCTGCTTTAAATTCTACTTTCAATGTACTTTTTTTTTAATGTTGACTAGGCCAGTCCATAACTCTAAAAGTTTTTTTCATTCCCTGGTGGATTTGCTAGTGTGGACAGATGGTCTGATATGGTCATCAAACTTTCACATGAAGCAGAATTCTTTATACCTTTAAAGGGGAACAAAACCCACAACATTCACCTATCCCTGTTCTGTAGCAGGGTGCCTCCATCTTCCTTCTTCTTTTCTTCGTGGAGATAATGTTTGGCAACTTGATTGGCCATGCAGGGATGACTTAACTCTTGCAGGGGTGCTGGAGTTCATTTATTCCCAGCACGCACAAGGGACGCCATGATTGCTGCATTTCCTGGCATCCCCTGTCCCTTTCTGCAACTTACCCCCGTCTAAACTGCCAAAGTGGGACTTTGGTTTCACCTTAACATTGCAAGCAAAGCGACCTCAGACAAGAATATCCACACTGCTATGCTTCACAGGTGGTATGAAGATCTTCTTCTAAAACACTGTCTTCCTTAGGGTAACCCTACTTATGCTGCACACCTTAGCTATGTTCATTTTCTTCATCTCCAATGATGTGTATGAGTTGCCTTGTTGATAAGAATTGAATCTCCCTATTGAAACAAGATAAGACAATCTTCTTAATGGGGTATCTTTGAAATATAAGGTAATAGTGAGTGTTTACACCCACAAAAAAATGTATCTTTTTCAGATGGACTGACCCTTTAAAGGTAGATGAGGTTTGCACATGAGAATGTAGGTGAAAGAATAGAAAACATCTAGAAAGGTGAAGTTTGTACCTAGTTTACTCAGCATCCAAGGTAACCCAGACACAGTCAGTGACCCAAGCACAAAACAGATAATATTAATCTACCTGAAATACCTGTGCTCGGCCAAATGAATAACTTGTAACCAAATGAAATAAGTAACCAGAGCTTCATAGATCAGCAGGCAACTGCCAACAATTCTGTTCTCCATAGTGATATGGTCTTTTTTTATTTTACTTTGGTTTTGATGTTTTTTTATTGTGCTGTATTGCTTCTGAAGTGTCCTCGGATGCAGTCAGCAAATTCATATTATAAATGAATGTCAAGTTAAAGAAAAGGGGAAATGAAGAGAAGGTGGTAAAAAGGAAAGCACAGTAAGGGGGGGGGATGAAAGAAAGAGAGGAGATGGGATAGATAGATAGATAGATAGATAGATAGATAGATAGATAGATAGATAGATAGATAGATAGATAGATAGAATGCAACAGATGTTATAGACAAGTAAATACAACAGGTAGAGAAAAAGATAAATTTAGACAAGGCACATAGTTGCAGAGGTCATACTAGGTACACAATCAGACCTTCCAGGTAAGTTTAGTTATGTATCAAACACGTAGATTAGGTTAATAATTTGAAGATGTAAACTTGTGTGTGTGACCTCTCTTTCCCCCCTGTGTCAGGTGAGAGGCCATCACTAAATGAATTCTATACCTGGTTGTTGGAGATCACCAGGACATCAATATGTTACAGATAAACCCACATCCCTGCTTTCATGTATTATCTCCTTCCAAGTAATTGGAAGATATATGTTCTGACTTTTAAACATCCACCTTTTTGTTTTAAGACCAGAAATAAGATTTAAAGATTTCAAGTTGAAGATAATTATTATTATTCAATTTTACTTGTCACAGCCATAATGCAAAAAAAACAGGGTCCAAAACAGGGTTGTCCAACTTTATCACTTGGGGGCCACATACAAGCCAAGATTTCTGTATACTAATCTTCATTTTTCAACTCTTTGTCAACACCTTAATTAATTTATTGCTCTCTGCTAGAAGAAAACTAAAATATGTGCAGATCCTGGCCATCAAAGACTTGAGTTGGACACCCCTTGTCTAAAACATTTCTCTGCACAAGGATTCTCTGTAGCTTAGTCATTCTAAATTACTTGCTGCAAGAATTACCATTAACATGCATAGAAGCACACTAATAACGTAGCAATAAAAAATCTAAAGAATATATTTATAAACAGTGGGGTAGCTATTATGCTGTTATTTTTCTACTTCCTATTGTCTGCTGACAAAAGCGGACAAAAGATTTTGCACCTGGGAAGACATGTAAAGCGTGTATAATGAGACCCAGTTTAATTTGCCTCTTCCAGTAATGTACATGTGAGCACAGTATCACCTTTTAGCTGCTGCCTTTGTACTGGTGTCTTGCATAGGGAGGTGTTTTCAACATAAACACATCTTTCTTTTTCTTATTGAACTTTGGCGCATGCTGTGTCGTTGGGGATTTTGGCTTTTTCATCTCTGAACTCCGCGGCTTCTAATAAAGTGAACTGAAAGATGCTAAATTCAGATTTGCATTATAAATATTATACAAATATATATTTTTAAACCTTTTGTTGATCTTTCATATCAAAGCTCCTTCTCACAGGCAGTCTCGGTGACATAAATGAAAAGGACTCAAAGAGCTGAACTTGAAAAAAAAAAGTTGCAAAGAATGAAATGAATATTTTTTAATGTTTTAACTGCTGACAGCTCATGCTCCAGTTTTGGTGTTTTCATGACCATATGGTGTTTTATGTCCAACACAGATCACACACGAGATTTTAGGTTCCAATTAATAATGAGCCATGGATACCTGTAATCTCAATATGTCATACTAGCATACAGGAAGCAATATTTTCCGTAGCCAGCACATCCATTGAGATTTCAAAATCAGACTAAATGTCCTAAAGTCCTTTACTAACTTCTGAAATGGGAGCATAGGTAGTAAACAGTAGTAAGTTAGCAAGAATAGGGTGTACACCAAAAATCACATACCACACTGACTTTCCAAGTCTCTATTAGGAACCTTAGAGACTTGTTTTACCACATAAAGCTACACAGGTGAATATGGACTGATTGTATTATACTAATGCCAATTGATTACAATTAGGGATGAAGCTTAGGTTTGGTGCTAGGTTTGAGTCATATCCTGCAGGTTTGTTATCTGTCTAGTTTAATGAAACCTGGAGGATTTAATCAGGATTATTTTTTTTTTACCTATAATGCACTACATGGCCTTCACATTATGGTCAGAAGTAGAAAAATGCCAATAAAAGCAGAACAAATGCCTGGTGATGTCAATAAACAAAAATGCAGAAAGGCCTGGAGCTACCAAGGGAATAAGGTAAAGCAGAGGGCATTTATGAAAAGGGGCTAAGTGACAACAAATAGTTTTTAGAAAGAGGGGTGAGAATAGGTTAAAGGAACAAGGTTAAGGGTAGGCTGAAAGGGTAGGGAAGGAAGGAGAAGGGAGTAGTTAAAAGGTGGGTTAAGCAGGAAGTGAGGGGAGTCACAAAATTTAGAAGAGCTTAAGTTTGCATAGGGGAGAGTGGGTCAGATAAAGGGGAGGTTGGGGTTCTTGGAGGGCATCTTTTGTGTGTGGTAAAATGGAATACCATCTTGGGTGTGGGATCTCCAGTGGTTTACCTAAATAGTGAGCTACCTGTATGGTGACGGTAAAGGGAGCTTGGCCATCCCTGCAAAAAAGCAGAAGATAGGTCAATGGCATCAAACTTATACAGTTATGTCCATAAATATTTGTTTTTTTCTGATTTTGCAGCTTAAGGATGGCTTGTTTCACCTGCATGGAGAGCTCTTTTGACTGCATGTCTATTCACAGCAAAATCTTCCACATACAAGCACCCCCCCTCAAATCAACTCCAGGCCTTTTATCTGCTTAATTGATGATAACATAACAAAGGAATTGCCCACACCTGCCCATGAAATAGCCTTTGAGTCAATTGTCCAATTACTTTTGAGCCCCTGAAATGAAGTGATTGTGTGTAAAAAAAAAAGGCTTTAGTTCCTCACATTTTTATGCAATCTTTTTGTTCAACCCACTGAATTAAAGCTGAAAGTCTGCAGTTCAACTGCATCTGAGTTTTTTCATTTAAAATTAATTGTGGCAATTTTACAGAACCAAAATTAGAAAAAAAGATGTCTCTGTCCAAATATTTATGGACCTGAGTGTAGAACTGCAGACTCCTAAATAACTTACAATACAATGGGTATGGGAACATAGCTTTACAGTTATTTCTGCTATGTAAGATTGTTCCTATTTACAGTCATTTAATTCATTTATTTATGGTTGGAGCTGCTCTATAAGCCTTCAATTTTAAAGTTTTTGTCTCCCCCCTACTAAGAATCCATTGGACTGTTTTGCTTTCACAGCCATCCAATATGACTGTAAGTTGTAACAACATAACTCATCCATGTTCTCTGAGCTTCCATTCTTTGAATTGTATTTTTAAGCCTTGTACTCTTGTTTCCCTTCAAGAAATGAACCCTTTAAGCAAACCACAATACTGTGGACGTTAGCCAGACCACCTGGGAATCAAACTAGGTTAAGTGTCTATCCCATAATTTAAAGGGAATAAATGTGAAATTGCTATCACATGCATTTTTCTCTCCTTTGGCCTTTTTGCGCAATATGTGGCAATGCAAAAGCGTGTGTTCACTGCCAGGTCCCATAAAATGTAAAGCAAAGTTCTCACTTGTGTTCTTGTCAGACACACTGTGAAATGTAGGAAAGGTCGACATCATATATACATTTTTTTTGCCCAATGTCTTGTACATGTGAATTATGCCTTATAACCTTGTGCCTGCATAATGTTGTGAGTCACTTTTACCATAGAATCAAACCAAAAGGAGGTAAGAGCAGAAAAGACTCTTTTTTTAAGAGATAAGTGAAATTGATAGTTTTCATTTCCTTGACAATTTATCAAAACAAGGGGATTTTCTGCAAAATTTGCTATTTTATGATATGCATTGAAATCAATGGTTAGATAAAATGACCAAGGAGAAAATAAAGATGTTTTTTTAATTCTTCATTATTGCATGTTATAGATCACATAGGGCTCTATTTTTAAAACAGGCAATCAAACATTCCCTTAAATATTCCCTGGTGAAAATCAACTGCTGCCATTAAAACACATGGACCTGGAAGATTCCCATGAGGTAATGTTTGGGGGAATGTTTGGTTCCCTGTTTTATAACTAGAGCCCATAATGTGGTGGTGTGCTACAATTCTTTGCAATGCAATGGTATAATACATTGAAGCATTTTCTGTATTGTCCTCTGAAATTGTATGGAGGCTATGGGCGTCTGTATGGACAACACATCCTAATATTTGTTTTCACGGCACACAAACAAACAAATGGCATAGAACATTTAACAAATATCTTTATTCTTTTGTTGGGGCTGAGTTGTTCTGTTCAATGGAGCTCCATTCAGCTAGTGTTAATGTACATTTGGTGCAATGAGTTTTAAATGACACATGCAAGGCTATGGAAGCCCCATTCAACTATCTGGGATCTGTCCCCCCCCAAAAAAAAAAATCATTATCATAGACCTATTTTTTTAAACTTATTTTGCATAGTTTTTAGGAGACATTTATCTGGCTAGTGATCCTGGTCAGTTAGGCACCGCAGATCAGTGTGCCTTGTTTATTCCCTTTGAGAACGCCACTTACAGCAGCAAGGGGGATCAAGCGAATAGCTATCAGTCCTCTGCTATGCAGTCTGAGGCATCCCTAGGTTCCCGTTATCTGTAAATAATCTATTGGCATCCCCTGATATGAGATCAGTTGAAGAAGATTTGGAGTTATGCTGCAGCTAATGAGTAGAGTAGTTCCTGGTCTCATTCCTGCACTGCCATTGGCTGCTGGGTCTTTAAAGCCATCAGTCACTAGTGCTTGTTGTAGTGTTTAGCTGGGCTGAAATGCAGCTGGTATGTTTATTAGATTTACTTTTGTTGACTCTGTCTGTTTCTGACCCTGTGATTGTGTGCTGCTCTGCTTTGTCTATACACCTGGAAACCTTGTGTAGTGGTCTGATTATCCATGATTGACCTCTGCTTCTGTATTTTAGACTTTCCACTGCTGCAATCTTTGGTCTTTGGCATTTTATGTGGGCTCCTGGTCCTCTGGTAGTCCTGCCCCAGACATCATCCCTTACACACAGTCCTGGGGGCAAACATGTGCTGGGACAATGCAACTAGCCTTCTGAGTTTGAGTGGGGGCATGCTATGGGTAAAGAGTGTGGGGTTAGATTGGGGGACTGGCATCTGAAGATCGCTAGTGCTGGACCAGGGACTTACAATATTAAGAAAAAACAGACAATAGAAAAAAATAAGTTAATATAATTAAATACACAAAAAGTGAACAATAAAATACATGGAACACTAAATGAAATAAACTAATCTACGCTGAATAACATCCCAGCCCCCCCCCCCCCCCAAAAAATAAAATAAAATAAGTACATCCTCTAAATTAAGAAAAAAAGTTAATTCTAGTAGGGTATCTAGCATTAGAGCATTAATGGATGAGGATTTCAGTGCTGGAGTAAGGGTAGATAGAGCCATACCATTTTGTATTGAATCCCAAAGAACATGGCAAGTAACAGTTGAAGAGTCTGATGCTGGGATATGAAAACTGGCCAGGACCTCACGCGGCATAGAGCTAGGGGACACACTACGCTTAATACCATCCTCAGTAATGGAGCCCCAAGATTGTCCTTGTAGTTCTTTTTCCAAACAATTATCAAGTAATACAGCAGCTGTCCTCTTTAACTCTTCAGCTCCCAACCCATTGAGAATTCAGTCGCCTCAGTATTGGGTCCTTAGTGTTGATGGACATAGCTAAGTGTATACTTTTCTTCAACTATACTTATACCTTTTCTACAAACCATCAGAGTACAGAAATTAAACTCCTAATATACTAATTTCAGAATTTAGCAAGCTCAGTGAAACAATAAATGAATGAATATGTTTGTGACTCTGAAGCAGTGCATATGAGAACTAAAACTTTTTCCAGTGGGGACATGTACCTGAAATTGTTCTCTATTCTCTCTATTTATTGTATTCCAGAAACCACAAAAATGAGAGTATGGGCCTGAAATGAAACATCCCAATCCAGACCTGTTCTAGTAATTGTATTATTAAATTAGCAGCCATGCCGTTGATATCCTCAACACTGACGGCTGGCAAGGCATTCTGACCTGTTACAGCATTTTGTCTATCTTACAGTGTTCAATTGAAGCGTAAATTGCCTCTGCTGGAACAGGATAGAGTGGCCAAGTAGCGGTGGGACACGAAGCAGCCTGAGAGACGGCCCAGCAGATGTCAACAGCAGAGCCCGGAGACACAGAAGCAGATGGTGTCACAGGCGATGGAGAGATAAGATGAATGAGAGCTTGCATGTTAAGATAAAATGTGGATTTCTATGTACAAAAATTAAGAATTAACCTGCATCAGATCTATGTCTCCTAATACTCTAAACTCTGAACATGCAAATTTTTTCTTAATGTCTAGTTTTAGTGTATTGTTCCTTTTCAAAACAAAAAGTATGCACATAATTCAGATCCACTGTAAATCCAAACAATAAGGGGTGCCACTGCCTGCATATATTATTGAAAAATCCAAACCCAAGAATAAAAACGTTATCATCTGTTACAAGAACTGGTTCAAATCTCGAAGGGGGCACTATCTTCAAGGAGTTTGAATGTCCTTCCCATGTTTGCATGGGTTTACTCCAGGTACTTTGGTTTCCTCCTACATCCCAAAAAGATTCATTTAGTTTAATTGGCCTCAAAAAATGGCCTTAGACTTTGTTTACTGACATATTACTATGGTAGGGATTGTGAGCCCCTTTTTTAGGACAGTTAGTGATATGACTATGGACTTTGTAAATTGGTGCGTAGAATGACAGTGCTATATAATTACTAGTTAATAATAATAACATGGCAATCTAAATATCGGATAACCCCTTTTTATAAATAGACCCCTTGGGCCTTTCTAAAGTAAGCTATACAGAGCAATTAAACAGTCTATCCTGGTAATTTATGGTGGGAAACATAAAGATTTGAAAAGGTCTTCACTAGAACTACCTTGAAGGAAAGGTATGTAATAATAGAAGAGGAGTTTAGTTGTAAAAGTACTTTTTTTGCCCCGAATGTTTAAAATAAATTTGAGGCGGGCTTTAAAGTAGATTGATATCAATGTTGGCTACAGTCGAATAAAGAAATAAGGGAAAAAATCAGTTTTCCTAAAGTGGTCTAGAATGGAAGAAACGATTTCCTTACTCCAATCCAATAACCTTAAAGTTTAGACTCCACAATTACCAATTAGGCTTGAGGCACCTGACTAGGTTATCCTTTTGTTCTATCCTGCCTGAGTTTATATGGCCTTGTTTTGGGTTTTTCATTAACAATTCAAAAGATATTCAATTAATAGACTTTCATCCAAATTGGTACTAGTAGAGTTGGTTTGTAGGACTGTAAGTTTCTTCTGTAAAAAATATTTTGGCTAACACATGTAATGTTTGTGTAATGCACTACAGAACAGTTTGGCGATAAATAAATATTCGTAAATGGTAACCTTGTGCAATGTAAAACTACAAAGTTCAGTTTTAATATGTTCAATGTTTCAAAAGTTTCCTTGGCAATGGCGTCGAGTTAGCCATAAAATTTAAAATGCCTTTGCCTTTTTCGACATTCATCTCTTAATTGTTCCTGGCTACAACATTACAACATTCTTTATGCATCTTTGCAAATCCTAGTTATGGCCACTGATAATTGGCCTGTAATTAGGAACATTTGTCATTCTTGGAATTTAAGTCAGGAACTGTTGATCCAGGGGTCTACACTGACAGTATCAATCAATGACGAATTTTAAGCTTTCAAGAGTTCATCAATAATTAACAGGAATCATCTTGATGCCACCTGGATATTTCAGGGGCCAGAACTCTTTTCCTTGTCCCTGGGGGCTTCCAGATTTCTGGTTACAAGGTGAAATTTCATACTGGTTCTTTAATGGAAAACATGATTAGAGATTAGACTTGGGTTACAATTATATAAGAGTGGTGATGAACTTAAGCAGCCTTTGCTGTTCTCTGCCTTGATGTATAGGTTGTGGCCAAGTGGCGATGAAACTTGTCCTTCAAGCCATTAAAACATGTAGCATTGTAGTTGACATTATACATATAAAAATATGAAAATCAATCAAATGAGAATCAGGGAGCAAAAGGTCTAATCAATATAAAAATTGCTTATAATTCCTTATATATTAATTCCTTATATTTATATAAAAAAAGATCAATGTAAAAATGGTGATAAGTGTGTTACTATACAACGATCATCTGCTTTAATGAATTGCATGGTGATAGGATTGGAGTAAACTGAGATACCTGAGTAGCTATAAATACTGAGGTATTTTCCTGACAATTTTTAGAATTAGGGAACCTATCTGGATGCATAACAAAGCCTATTTTACATTACAGGACAGATCTAGCCTCATATGACAAACTAGTACAAGTAAACAAAAACTTTCACAGATACAAGGTGAAGATCAGCAGACTAGGTTGTATTGACGTGACCCAGGTTAAAATCAGTTCTTGAGTGGGAAATACCCAACTTTATTCATGCATCTGCCAGTATGTTTACCAAAGATTAAGTGCCCTCCTCCAGATGTAAGCCCAAAATTTGATGCAAAAGTCCAGTGATGCCAATTTAAGAAGACCTACAAGAGTGTGGATCCACTGTTATGCTGGTATCAATCAATATACCCTTTGACACCAGACTATAATATTTTACAAGAAACTAGACCAAAAGTTCTGCTGCACACTTCCACTTCCCTAGGGTTGGGATCCTTTCTTCTCCCTGGTCTCCATGGGCCGATAAAATTGTCCAATGGTCTAATAAGCCCACATCTTGTATAAAAGATGTAAAAACCACAACAAACAAATTGGAAGGAAAAACAAGGACAAAATGTCATAGTATCAAAACTGAACTAAACAGAGCAGCACATGTGAATTTCATCATCCGAGCAGCAAGATATTTGCAGATCAGTGTACAATCTAAAAACATTTGCAGGTAGATATGTAAAGTAATGTTCTACAATAAAATTACAAGAGGTTTTCCCTGTTGTAATTTGTAAACGGGGCTAGCTAATAAAATTCAAAGCAAAGTTCAGGTTATAATATTTACTCCTCCACATTGTTTAGCTGCTGAAGTTTTACAGATGATCAACAAGTATGCAGAGATAACAAGATTGTGAATGGACTGCAGTCTAGTGTATCGGGCTCAGTGAAAGATACCATAGATATTGAATTACTAAATTCATTGACACAGGAATGTGAACTCTCCCTATATGATAGTGCTGGTGTTTGGTAATTGTCCCAGCACTGTCATATGAAGGAAATCACATGTTTTCCATACTTATAAGTACAATATATTTTATTTGACAGCTGAATTTAGCAAAAGGCAGTAAAGGAAGTGACAATGCACTGTTGGGAAAGAAAGGGTGAAATTGAAGAAAACTGGTCGCTTTGGTCAGCATAAGTAAAGTCCAACCAAGTAAAATGAGTAATAAAATATGACTGGACTACCAAGCACCAAATCTGGATCCTCCCAAGTACATACACTATATGGCCAATGTGTGTGGACACCTATTACGTTTATTTGAGGTTGTTAGACATTTCATTTTTTAATCATGCTCAATAATTTGGAGTTGGCTCTCTATCTGGTGATACACCAGCCTCCACTCTTCCAGTAAGGCATTCCAAAAGATTTTGTACAGCATCTAAGGGAATGTGTGTCTATGTAGCCAAAAGAGTATTTGCAAGGTCAGGTGTTGATGCTACGTGAGAAGATCTGTTCTTATTCAACATTGAATACATCCCGAATGGTGTTTAATAGTCTCTATGAAGGGCATATGAGTTCCTCCACTCCACACCAAGCTCATCAAGTTATCTATATATTGTGCACCTAATACTTGGTGAGTTGTCTCCATATGTTTGGCCATATAGTGTATAAAATCATGAACTACTACATCATTAAAACAACCTTTCAAAAAGCCAATGGCAAAAAGAGTGATGACAAATAACACCGATGTAATGATCTCCTCATGTCTGGAAACTCTACTCCTTTTTAGAAAACCAAATGCTGAATATATATGTTTTTGTCAAATCCAGGCATGATTTCCCCCCGTAGGAAAAAAGTAAATGTTGGGTTTTATGTTTATCATGTTTGAAGTGTTATACAAGTCCCAGCAACTTGTCATCTGCGTTCCCGTACAAACGTCTGTACACAAGTTACTCCCTTTCTGGACTAATTAGCAGTATAATGTCAGGTATCTCTACGAAACCAGACTGAAATATACATCCTGAGCGTTGGCAAACAGGAAGATTGCACGCCAAACCTGTCATCTACACACAGAGACGGAATTATGCACAGGAGTAAGTGATCTTTGCATTTGATATTTTAATGGCCTGACATCAAAGACATTTCTTTACAGTTTTCGTGTCCATAAGCGCATTCATCTTTTTCCCAAAGTTCATCATCTAACTTCTGTTCAGGTTATACTCCGCAATAAACTCCCATAGCTTTTAGATGGCGTTTTAACAGTGCTAGTTGTCTTCGTAGGTAAACATTAATAACTGTGAATGTCAAGAAGTAGGTATTTAGATTGGTACATGATTAAAATGATACATAATAATCCAAAAGCATTTAGAAACCAGCAAAAAAAAAACCAGTGCCATAGTGGATAATGAAGCGTTATGGAGAAGTTTATGAGAAAGTAGACATGTTTAAAGAATAATGACATTGTAAAGGAAGACAGAGAGATGATAAACTATTTAATGCTCATCATCAGGCAAAAACTTGCCTGCCTATCTTTCCCACCTACCCCCTCCAACTCATCTATCTAGCTCATTCTTCCTCTGTTTTGTAACATGCGGAAGCCGTGAAATAACTTTCAGGTCTTCAGAGAACCCCTTTTTTATTTCTATATCCACAGCTCACAGTATATTAGTGTGGTAGACAATAAGTAAATATATCTTACATGGCTGATGTAGGGAAGACTGTCCCCCATATAGAAAACTAAAATGATCATTGTATCTTTTAAAGTGACCTGTGAATCACTATCTGCTTATTGCTCAAGGAACCCCTTGAAACCTCTGCAGGAACATTAGGGTTCTACAGAACCCTGGATGAGAAATACTGTCTTAGCTTTTTTAGTTTTTCTTACCTTGTGCAGCAAGCTATACTCAATCCACCATATAGATCCCTTGACAGTACCATTTCCATGCCAGGGATGTGTCTACTTTTGGCTGGCCCCTGATGGCCCTTCTTGCTAAAACCAAAGCATATAGAATTTGTAAAAGGACCCTATAGCTGCACAGAAAATAACAATGCCTTGCAGTCATGTAGGCACAGGAAATAAGACAAAAGATATAGGATTTGAGCTGGATCGTTATATGACTGAAGATTTTGGTAAGCAAAAAGGGCATTTTTTTGTGGAGGGGGGGCAAGGGACTGGCAATGAATATAGGAGGTGTAGGAGATACGTATGTGTGGTGGTGTCCCTTCTGCAGTAAACGTCATATCTGCCTCAGGTTTTTTTACTTCTAGGTTTAGTTCCACTTGAAACACCAAATCCTAACTTGCTAACTAAAAGTTTTAGTTATTAATTACTCCTTAAATGGGTTGAAAGAAAATATCTTAACCAGTAGGTGGCACTGTGAGCGAAACCTGAGATTACAACTCCTGGTTTTAGAAACGAGAACTACTGTATGTAGGAGGTGGATAATCCTGTTTGTGGCTCATTGAAGGGATTGGGGGTCCACTTACTGGGTATAGCAGAAATTCTTTTATTTTATTTTCCTTGCTCCCTGTGTAATGAAATGATATACGCAAAAACATACATACCCCTCCTCCCCCATGTACTTCTCACCACCACTAAATACACTGATTTGACTGTATGTAAACAATTATCTTGCATTCCTAGGTTAAAAATAGGCATTAAATATTAATATAATAATTGAGGCATTTAGGCTGGAAAATTAATTAAAGCATTAAATCATATTACAAGCTAATGCAAACAAGAGACTTGGACAGGGAAACAACAGTTCTACAATAATATAAGCTTATAAGTCACCGACTGGTGGGGCAAGATGAGCTGAGGTATATTGCACTGTAACCACGCACGCAGGTTTCTGCAAGGACAGTTATTAAAGTTGAACGTAGACCAAAACTTTTTTTTCAGTTTTGGATAGATTAAGATTCTAGAGCTTGTGCAAGGTTTTCCCATGGGGACATTTTGCCCAGGTCATTGCCACAAGATAAACCTTCTAGTTTAATATTCAAATCATACCCTTATAAGACATACAACCTAAAAAGTGGAGGTGAGGTAAAGCATGCAGCCTCCCTTTTCTAGTACCAAATCAGGCCCCATGCCTTCCCTTAACTTTGGGGGTCCCAATGTTAAGGGACAGATCTGCTTACGTACATCTGGTCTCCTTTAAAAAGGGGTTGTTAGCCCCCTTTAATAAGGGTGAGACAAGATATCTGTCCAATTTCCCAATTACAAAAAAATTGGGACTGTACTCACTCCATAAAAATAAAGTTTAGTCTTTTAATATACTTTACTGCAGCAGAGAAAAAAACAAGTATGTGCTATGTGGCAGAGCTGTCTAAATCTGAGTACTGATGGACAGATTTATAACCTTTATTACAATGTTCCCATATTTGTTTCTTATCTTTAATATAAGGAGGTTCGTCTGGAACTCAGTTTGGATATTCTGATGAATATTGGATATTAGAAACTTGTCTATAAAAGTATTTTCTCTTGAAAAAAATGTTTCCCTATGCCTCTACTGCAAAACAATTAATGAATCCTGGTGTGTGAAAGTATTTCAGAATAAACAGGAAAACTGGTCAGACCTAAGAAGTGATGACAGAACAGTATTTTGAATTTGATTTGAAAAATATTGAACATTCTTTACACGTATGCATTATTTTTCCAAGACAACAGTTTCTTTCCTATTCAGCAACTTCAGCATCAACGCGAACCTCTCTTCAGACTGCAAATATAGCAATTATACCAAGTTATGCTTTTCTCCCTGTTACCACAGGCAAGTAGCCACGGTGCATCAGCAGTCAAAATAACCCAGCAAGTTAACAAGTTTCCTGTTGATTCCGCAAAGCCATAAAGACAAAAGATTTAAACCTCTGAGACACTGAAAAGTAAAATAGAAATAATAGAAAAAAGTTTGTTATAGGGGCTTCCATTATACAAGAGAAGAGGACCTCAGGGCAGCTGCATTCAGAATTTCTCTGTTGGTTAGTGTAAGGTGAGTGTGGTTTTAAAGTAGAACTATACATAAAAAAAAAAATTGCAAGAAAGAATTGTTTTTTTTTTTTTTACAGAAGGGTCAGGCAATGGTCCCTTTGCACTTATGTAGCTGTTTGCATTTTGTTCTAAAAGGTACAATGAGCTGCCCCAATAGCCACAAATGAATTAACTTATTCGTTCACAGTGACCCTAGCCTTTGCTATGTTTGGTCCTAGGTTCGAATCTTGGCCAGGACACTATCTGCACGGAGTTTGCAGGTTCTCCCCATCTTTGAGTGGGATTCCTTCGGGTACTTTGGTTTCCTCCCACATTCCAAAAAATATGCAGTTAGGTTATTTGGCTTCCCCCCAAAATGGACCCGAGACTGTATGAAAGATATGTGAATGAGATAGGGACATTAGATTATAAGTCATCTAGTGACATAAGGGACAGCTAGTGACATGACTACTGACTTTGTACAGTGCTGTGTAATATGTTGGAACTATATAAATAAATACGAAATCCCCCATGCATGTTTGGGAGATATGTCATGCTCCCTGGCCAATGGAGATATCCAAAGAAACAAGAAGAATGGGTGGCACTGGTGTCAGGTTGTTCTACTTTAATGTAGACTTCCAGAAGCAGTCACAAATGTTCTTTTTCAACAATCAATCTGCTATTGTCTCCATCAGGAAACCCACCCTGATCTCACACTCATTATTTACCTTGTCAACCAAGAACATTTAGAGCTGCCATCAGATGAACAGTGTATATATTGTTTTAGTTTTACTTAGCCAGATCCAAAATTGAAAAAGGCATTCTAATAATCAACAATCAGTAAACCATGTATTAGAAGGAAATTAGTGTATAGTATACCTGTGGTATGGAATAAATATGTATGCACACCCCAATTAGTAAAAAAACAACATATATCAGACTACCAGCATCCCTGCAGTGGAAGCCATTTATCTACATAAGGAGGCACGATATAGTAGTAGGTGTAATTCACAAAAAAGTAGGTGGAAAGCAATTTTCTGACTACAATCTGGTAAAAGAAGTACAAAAAGGTCAGAAAGCTGAATTTATACAGACAAACACAGCTGCACAATTGTTTTATGTTAACCCTCAGGGCTTTTTTGGTCCACATCCCTCGAAAAAGAGTTTATTAGGGCTGCCATTGCAAATAATCCCTCCAGGCCAAATTGGTGCTGACCATTAAGGCCAACAAGGTACCCTGCATCTGGATCAAATGATGCTGGACGCCCTCTTACATGACCCACAAGGTGGAGGGCACCTGCCAAGGATATAAAAGGTATGCCTGAGGACCTTGTTTGTAAAATAAAAGCAATTGTAGACTTGCATATACTTTATGTAAGGAGAGCTGCAAACCTTAAAAACAAACCCATATGGCCTGAGTAGTGGTAGAGTCTGGCTGTTACTAGTTTCCATTTACCGTAGGTGTATATTGGAGCGGCCATAGAGGAAGATTTGGAACAAATACTATGCCCACGTTAAAGTCGATAAAAGGAGAGGTTGGAGGCCGTTACTAGTTCCATGAATGTCCATGCAGACAAGCCCATGAGTTACCTTGAGATTGGGGATTAACTTCAGTCAATTGTATTGAGTCAATTTTTTTCTGAATATTTTTTAAGGATTCACTTTAATTATTTAATATATAAATTATTTCAAATCACCCAAAAACTCTTGCAAAAGACATTTTTTCCTCCATGTTAGTAAGGTCTTAAGATAAAATTCATAATTCATCTGATAATTCCAAGGGAGGGAAGACAACGCTAATCAAGCAGACAAAAGACATAGAAACTCATTAAGTGAAATCTAAAAAAGAATTTAAAGCAAATCATTTTTTTCCCACTAGATGTATCAGACTTAATTAGGTGAGTGGTGTTGATGGGGTGCAAAAGCAAAAAACAAAACAAAAAAAAATCTCTTCAGCAGAAAAGGTTTAGGTCCCATATAGGCTGCATTCTTTCTCTCTGTGGCATGGCCAGTAATTGAGCATTTTAAGGGCATGAAAATAGAAGAATAGAAACTGAGCCTTAGACAAAAGCTTTCAACTAAAATTTATTTTCCTCTCTCACCAGGTGCTTTTTTTTCTAAAATCATACGAGATATAAAGAAACAGGAGAACAAAAATCAGAGCGATGCCGAATATAAAGCAAGCCTAACAGGCTGCATCATTGCATGACACTAATCAGATGTATTTAGACAAGATTTTTTTTAAGAAAAAAAAAGGATAATCAATAGCTACACTTAAAACAATAATTCCTCTGCAATGAAAACAGTTTTGCACAGCATGATTCCTTAACCGCACAGTTTAAAACAAGATAATACTTTAATGCTGCAAACTAAAATATTTTAGTTTTATTTCTGTGCAGTTGCTTCTTTCTGTTGTGTATTCATTTGTTGAATAAAAAAAAGTACATCCATTGTAATTTATTCTTACTAGGTGCAGTTAACACCTGGACAAGGGAAGGCTTTCCCTGTTTGGATGGAAATATTTGTTGTAGTAGTTTTTTTTTTTTTTTTTTTGAGAAACTCCCATCTGCAATGAATGCAATCAATTTTCATGCAGTGAGTAGAATGAGGGAACCATTTGCATTTCAACTGTTTTAGATGACAATAGAACCCCCCACACACAACAATATTCAAGGATAATCCTTCTGCCCAGGGGAGGTTAAGCTCACTTGTCATAAATTTGTAAAGTTGAATAGTTAGTTTTAAAGTTTTTTTTCCTCATTAACATGCTTTGATCTTAGTATCTATGAAAGTAGCATCGGAAAAAAATAGGGGTTTTGTCAGCATCAATTAATAATACTATAGTAATAAAGATATTAGATCCCCGAGTGTGAACTGTTGAAACTTTTGGCCATAATCAACATTGCTCAGCATCAGGTTTTGTGCACAGGAAGGCTATAAGCCACTAGACCCTTTTCCATTAGCCAATATACCTATTCTGTGCTATCTTAGGGGACATAAGGACAAATTACGACCATCAGAGCACTGATTAAATACAGAAAATGTTCACAATTGTTCCAAAAATTCAATTTGAGCTGGCTAAGCTTTTCCTATTCTCAGGTGTTGGCTGTGCGTGTTATGCTTAAAGGGAGAGAATTATGCATATAGCTTTTTTTGGAGAATGTTGGTTTCCTGGCTGTTAATCTGATGCATTGGCTGCAGTGTTTTCCGAGTCTCCGGCCTGGAATGAATCTAAAGATAAGGAATATTTTTATACTCAGTTGCAACAAGTTTGCTCCAGGTTTGTGGCTCAAAAGTAATAAAGCCAGACACTGCCAGGATTTTTTTTAAAGGAAACCAGCAGTGGCTTGTTAAGTTAGTTGAATAAGATACAACTGCTACGCAACTTCAAGCAATGCTACCTGCTCAATATTTTCATTAAGACATTAGCATGCCGTTCTTTTGGTTCTCATAAACATTGGAGAGCAGTTACTCAATTCAGCCAGCTAGACCTGGCAATGTCTGTGGGTCGGTCCAAATCAGTCCAACCAAAATTTTGTTCCCAGGGAGAAACAAACCAATCAGCCAAGTAAGAAAAAATTGAAAATTTTTCTATACATTTACCTGGAGAGGTGGGTGCCAGAGTTGTCTGCAACACCCAGCTACTTATGGAAGGATAATTTCAGTACCATCAAAACCTCTATAAAAAGTAATTATAGTTATTTTATTACAATATGGTTATGTATTACACAAGAAATATCAGATATTGCTGAAAGTCTGTATTATATTGGCTAAATAAAGATTACATGGATTTGGAAGACAGTTTGCAGTCAACAAATGCAACCCTTTCTATTAAATATCTCTTTATAAGAATGGAAAACCCAGCTTATGGTTTATTACTTAAATGAACGGTCATTTGGTTCACGTGAAACGTAGAGGTAACTACAACTTCTGTCTCATGGTCCCTCAAGTGACCCCTCTGATCTTGATTCAAGAATGCTTGCTTGTTTCCCCCTCATTTCTCCAATGAGATCATAATGTTTTTATCAGCTGGAAAAGGCTTTTCTTCTCTCAAGATTTAGGTAAAACTGATTTCTAGGTAAATGTGGAGAAGGAGGGAGGGGTAAATAATAACTTTTTATGCATTTAGAATTCCAGTGCTGATTTCTGCACTTCTTTTTCAAGATCTACCTGCCATAGAGTGAGTAAAAGGGCTTTTTCTGTCTCTTAAATTTTCTTTTAATATGTTGAATATTAGTAGGCATGAATGAAACACCAAGGTGGGTGCAAACAGAACGAGTAATTTGTTCTTATATAAATTCTCAGTATTTAAGAGATAGTAAGAGGGATGTACCAGCATGAATTCTAGGTATGTTTTTATCACTGGCACTTATTATGATACACTTGGGAATTCAAAATAGTGCAAATGTAAGGGTGTATTTACCTTTTCCATATGATATATCTGCATTTTCATTAATTAGATTAAGACAATGATAATACCATTTCAATTTTATGGGTCATTGGTTCAAGCACATTACCTTTACTCATACACAATCAAGTTTGAATCAAGATCTAATGTTTGCCTGTTGAAGCGTGAAAGAATTAACAATTTCAATGGGGTGTACTCATTTCTTGACTGTACACACATATACAAAACATATATATATATACATACATATATATATTTGTCTAAAATTCAGTTCTAATCCTTTATTTCATAAAGGTTAAGAATTATCTTGAGCCGCCCATTCCGGTGTACTATTCCCTCGGCCTGCGTACGTTGTGTCCTATTTCAAGCCGCGGTTAAAAAGTTAGGAAAGTGAGACATGGCTGGACATCGGTATTTACCGAGTAAACCTGTTATTGCCAGTGTGCCTGTAATGAAATGATCAGGTTTCTGCCTGTCTTCTGCAAGAATGCAGTTATGTAAACCACACTTACACATCCTCCGTATTTAAGGTTTTTCCAAATTTGGTTTAGCCACCGCAAAGGGAAACCTGCATTTTTCAAGATGTGAGAGAAGGCGAGATAATGCAAGACGGCTCTTGACACTTTTTTATCTGAATCCCTGACAGTTTAGTTTGTTGAACATGGTTACACTGACCTGGGGAATAGATGTCAGAACATAGTTAAAACAAACAGGCAGAAAAAAAAAACACTCCTGTTTTAAATTAAAACTCTAAGATAAATGGTGGAAAACAATCTTCTACCTAGTACCATGTTCTTGTTTGTAATATATATGCCAGAGCTGCATGCCTAGCTTTAAAACAAAAAAGAGCTTTCCAGCCAAAATAAAAATTAAGATATACAAAGAGGACACAGCTTACCTATTCATTATCCAGGTCCATCAGACCACCCTATTGCTTATAGTAAAACCTCAATATTTTTTTTTTTGCTAGTTTCGGATACATAGGTCCAGCTTTATTAAAGCTCTCCAAGAGTGGAGAAGATAGACTATTACGGGAGAACAAGCAACCTGGAATGTTAGTCCAAGATTGAAATCATTTGCCAAGTAATACCAAATGATTTTAAGAATTCCATTTAAGGTTTGCTGGATCACCCAGGTTCCCCAAAATTAGTCTGTTTTCTCCAGTTTTAGGAAATCAGGCCCAGACTTATTAATGCCCATTACTGTGCTTTACACTAAGGCAGTCCATTTAATGCCAATGCACCAGAACAAACAAAGCTGACATGTATCGTTTTTTTCCAGTTCAGTGCACCACAATAAATGGGACGATGGTGCATCTGTCTTAGGTTATGTGTAGGAGTGCCATGGACATGTGTTGTAATAACATGCAACATTTATGTCCTAATATAGCACACTCAATAAGATTAATGTTTAACTTTCTTAATGTTAGAATGTGGTTATGTCCTTCCCTTTATATTGACAAAACTGCCCTCCTCAACATTATTTTCACTTTTAATTCCTAATGACTGTTGTCACCCCCACTAAAAAGTGTTAGGGGCTTAGCCAATGGGAGTGACTTGCCTTCTTTCTCTCTTTACCTCCTCCCTTCCACCAACTCATCTGTTCTTCCTTCCTGTCTTCCTCACATCATTCCTTCTTGACTTGATTTATAATATAATCCTAAAGTAATCTCAAACCCATAGATTCACCAATATATAATTTTGCACATATCAAATATTTTTTTTCTAATACACATGTTTATTTTTACATCCTAATGTTGGGATGTATTGCCCTCTTTGGCTGTGATCCCCCAAAGAAGCAGAAACGTCTCCGAAACTTGTTGGGGACTCATTACCACACAAATATGTAGAACACTGATTCTTAATAAGGGTCATTTTATAATACTGGACTGTATAACATATTTATAAGCATTGATTTTTGTAAGAAACTTTCATTTTGTTCATAATAAAGTTGCTTGTGTTTTTAGAATCTTGCATCTTGGATTTGCTGTAAAACTCGCCACTTTGTTTCCCTACCTAAGGTAAGGAATTCCCCTTTTTCTACCTTAATAATAATATCCAAACAGAGATCTAAAACTAGTAATAGACTATGCAATTTCTTCTGATGGTGCCTATGGTATTACAATCAAAATTTAAATTCATCTTTTCGTCCAACTATACGTTTTTATTGAACCATCCACTTGTTTGATCTGTAATAATAAAACCTTACCTAAAAACATTGACCTGACAAATAAAGAGAAATCCTTTTTGACAGATCAATTTCATTCAATGCTCATGCTCAAATATCTATAGAAAATTTGCTATAAAGCCTTATAAATAATTTTTGATCAGCTCAGCTTCTTCATTTATTTGATTAAAAATATATTTATAGTATTATAAAAACACATAGTATATGGCTATCATTGCTTTTCACCACCCAATTCAAAACTTGAACAACACAAGTTTTTGCTGTAATTTTAATTTAAAATGTCCTGGTTGCCAGTAATCTGGGAACACCATCAGCCAAGTCGTGAATATACAGTCCAGGTATTCACAAGTTTTTGCTGTAATTTTAATTTAAAATGTCCTGGTTGCCAGTAATCTGGGAACACCATCAGCCAAGTCGTGAATATACAGTCCAGGTATTCACAAATATACCCACTGTAGCTTCCCCTGGAGTATTCATAAAAAAACAAGTGACATAAAAAAAAACATCTTCAGTCTCTAGCCACTTCTCCAAAGGAACATGCAGAAAGCACTAAAGAGAAATAAAACTTTCCTAGGTGTCACTAGGACACTGACTCCAAACCTTCCTCATTATGTGTATACCTACTTCTTCTCTCCTGCACTGTTCTATTTGGGTGCTGGGACAGGAAAAGAAAGCTCTGTGAAACTTCAAACCATCATGTCAAAGATTGCACAAGGCTATTGACTCCTTTCAAAGAAAAGGGTCACCATGAATGAAAAATCTGCCCTTACCTCCCATGTATTAAGGATATATTGCTTGTTTTGTCCAAGGGAAGTATTGTTTAGTTTATTCCACAAACCTGCAGGCTTCCTCCCACCTGCAAGTGATGACCACTCCCCAAATCTGCTTCTCTGGTCATGCTTCCTCCACTTTTTTCAATGTAATCCTGTATAGTTTAGGATCAGTCTGCGCCTTTCAGTTAATTTTAACTGACACCAATGATTTCTTGGTAAGGGTATCATTCTTCTCACCAGCCAACAGTTAAAGAAGCATTCTTCTCTTTGACCACCATGCTAATATACTGCAATCTGTGGACATAGTATTTATAGCAGGGGCGATAATCCGATTCTGCTTGATGAATCAGGGGCAGTGACTCCAAACCTTCCTCATTATGTGCATACCTACTTCTTCTCTCCTGCACTGTTCTATTTGGGTGCTGGGACAGGAAAAGAAAGCTCTGTGAAACTTCAAACCATCATGTCAAAGAGTGCACAAGGCTATTGACTCCTTTCAAAGAAAAGGGTCACCATGAATGAAAAATCTGCCCTTGCCTCCCATGTATTAAGGATATATTGCTTGTTTTGTCCAAGGGAAATATTGTTTAGTTTATTCCACAATCCTGCAGGCTTCCTCCCACCTGCAAGTGATGACCACTCCCCAAATCTGCTTCTCTGGTCATGCTTCCTCCACTTTTTTCAATTTTATCCTGTATAGTTTAGGATCAGTCTGCGCCTTTCAGTTAATTTTGACTGACACCAATGATTTCTTGGTAAGGGTATTATTCTTCTCACCAGCCAACAGTTAAAGAAGCATTCTTCTCTTTGACCACCATGCTAATATACTGCAATCTGTGGACATAGTATTTATAGCAGGGGTTCCCTGAAGACCTGAAGGTCTTTAGAAGGGTTCCCACATGTTAGGAAGATTGAGAAAGCCTGCCCTAGACTAAATGAGAATTATAGTCTGCATATGGAGGAAGACCACTTTTAATTTTGTTAGCCTACCCTTGGTTTAGCTTCAAGAATAAAATCACCTGGAGCAAAGGGGGACAACTATTGTTGTTTTTCTAATTCTAGTTGCCTTACTTTGCCTAAATTCAAACATTTTGAGTTGCACACTCACAGCAAGCATGTTATGTCAAAATATAAGTGTCCAAATTCTTTATTTCTTCCAGCCCAGTGATCCATAAATAAGTGTTGCCCCAGCATCAACATGACAGCAAGGTGACCAACCCTCCTAAAAAAAAAACCCAGCATTTACAGATTACATATCTCTCTTATGGCAGATTTGCTATGGGATTGGGACAAGTTAAAGCTAAGGGTTAAACATAGGGGTCACAATTAAGTTAAGGCACTGAACAATGAATTTCCCCCATTTGGACTTTTTTGCTCTGTTAAAAATAATATGAAAAATGTTTTGTGATATGTGGTTGATTAGAGCAAGCGATGATAGCTTTCTGTGCATGCTGCATAGAGCACAGGAAGTTATCTGTAAGGACCACAGGAAAGGTAAGGAAGGGTTCTGTGTTCCTTGTAGATAGCGGATTGCTCTCAGGTATCTGTAAGGACCAGAACACCTTCCCCTGATATGTTATGGAGAAGAAAGAGAGGGTATAGTGATACATTCCTTTAAATCACAAATTATAAATATGCAAACTATACATCTGTTATACATTGGATACTATGAGCCTGATTTATTAAAGCTCTACAAGACTAGAGAAGATAGACTATTATGGGAGAACCTGGGTAATCTACCTAACCTGGAATGGAATTCCTAAAAATAATTTGCTTTAGTTGTCCAATGTTTTCCATTCTGAGCCAGATCTATCCTTGATAGATATTGCTGGATCACCAATATTCTCACATGATAGTCTATCCCCTCCAGTCTTGGAGAGCTTTATTAAAACAGGTCTTGAGTGTAGTGATAAATTCATTTAACTATTTTTGGAAGAAATGAAACAATATTGTGTTTTAATATTATGTTCTATGCAACATTAACTGCCTTTCCTATCCACCAAATTTCTTAACTAGGAAAAATTTTCTATGAGGACCTATTAGGATAACATTACTAAAGCACTGCCATAGATTACAGTTAAACTCCAGAGCATTAATAACTTGATATTACAATGCTGTCATTCAGAGTTCTTCTTTAACATCATCAGGGCTGCAGGTTGCCACACTTGATGTATATGGTCCCCAGTGCTGAGCAGTCAAGCAGGGAACAATGCAGCGCCTGGCCGCTACAGTAATTTAAAACTTTCTTTTTTGTAACACGCTAAACCGTCATAACCTGTCTCTTCCCATTTAGTTTAACCTACAACCACCACATACTGATTTGGCTGTGTGTGGCTTTCTCCGTTGCCATTTATTACTCCGCTCGACTCCTGAAATTCTGTTTGCAATTTAAGGCCACAAATTAGAAGCGTAAGTCATCTGTTTCATATAATCCCTTGTCAGGAATGAAAACACATTTTAAAGTTGTTCACCAAGCAGCCCTGTGCAGCCTCGCAGATAAATTAACCAGTTCTTCTCTATGCAACGTGCTGCGTTCTCAAGCTAAAACGTGCGTCTTAAACATTGCTGTAAACAAATACAAATCATTGCTAAGCTGCTTCATGCAAAACAAACATTTGGACATAGATAACTTACATAATAGAGTTTTAGTTTTTTTTAACAACAGTAAGTGGAAGTATAAGTGGAGAAAGAAAAGAAAGAAAGAAAGAAAGAAAGAAATTAAAAAATTTCAGAAAACCCACTTGGACAGCATAGACAGCCAAAACTATGTGCATTCTGCTTGCAAACATTTGGGTTTTTATGACCACTTACATGCTTATTCTCATACAATAAAACAACTGGCAATCCTGTTGTCCTTCCCTAAAGGATTTCGGTACTTTGAGTACTATTGGCCTTAATGATACCTCCACCCCAATGAGTGCAATGTGCCAGGTCAGATACTTTCCTTTGCTGCAATTCCAATGATCTTTGCTTTGCAGCCCAGCCTGGCACCGAACAGCCTTTCTAACATTATACACCAGAATGTTTTCCGAGCATGATGGCCATGGACACATTCATTCCTAAGAGTAAGCCTTAATCATGGTGATCTCCAGGTGGCCAGTGATGTGCCACACAAAGACGAAGAACTGATGAACTCTTGCTTAGCAATGCGAGGGCCCAATGGGGAAGTTTTACTATTAAGGTAACAGAAGAAGGCAAATTGTACAAAAAGTACAGTTGTAGTTTAGACAAATTGAACCCCTGCAGCATTGCCAAGCATTGAATTGGGGTAGTATTAGTGTGGCCCCTCCAATAACCCTCTCCTTACTATATCAACCAGCTTGGCCCATGCCTAGCCCTATTCTCAGGCAGTGTGACTAACAGCATAACACTGACCATAAGAAGTAGGAGCATGGTAAAGAGAGGGGTCCTGCATATCGCAAAATGTATGCAGACTCATCCCTTTTTAAGTCAATGAATAGAAGGGTGATATGTTCACAGGGGCTAAGAAGAGGGTTTCTTCTTCCTGAACTATGGAAGTTTAAAAAAAAATTACAGGAGGAGGAAAAAAAGTGTTTGAATATTAAAGTAGACCTGAAGTCAAAAAGTAAGGATTTGCTTGAAATGTTAACTGTGAGTAAGCAGTACCTGATAGAATACACCGCTTTCCATTCTCTCTTCACTCCTCCAATGACCTACTGATGACTTCTTCTCTCATAACCTTGTCCTTGTCGCGCGGCTCTGGGACTTTTCTAGAGCTGCCCCAACTCTCTGAAATGGTCTTCCATGTTCTATTTGGATTGCTTCTACCTTCTGTTCATTTAAAAGAGCCCTTAAAACCCATCTTTTCAAACTTGTCCATGCGCTTTCTTCTGTCACCTTAACCCTCACTACTTAGCCACCTTCCTATTGTCAGCTGCTTCCCCACCTCTTAGATTGAAAGCTCTTCTGGGCAGGATCTACTTCTCCTGTGTCACTGTCTGTCATTTTCAACCCCTATTTATTTGTACCAAGCTGTGTAATATGTTGGCGCTCTATAAATACTGTTTAATAGTAATAATACTAACAGAAGCCTGAAAGATTTATCATGTAAATATCGTATCCAATGCCTAGGCATTTCTGTGCCTGGAATATCATAGCTGTATATCTGCATTGGGAATATCTAAGGCACTACTGCCCTAGGAGAATTAGGGTGAAATTTGGTGATGTCACTACTGTGCTGCTCACAAAGCTTCACCTGAGGATCTGCAACACAAGGATCCCTCTGCTTCTGCTTTATTTAGTTTGCAAATTTGTGCTTCTTCCAACCTTTCGGCTCTTTTGTTATCATTTTCCTATCAGTCATCAAATTACCAGTCATAGGAGGGCTGCCCTGCACTTCTACCAAAATGTCTACCCCTACACAGATACACATTGCAGAATAAGGTAAAGAATATCAGTAATGGAATAAAAATCAACTGCAGGGAAACTTCTGACAACATTGCTTTGGCCTCTGTTTGATTTTTCTTGGGTCTATGTATAGAAGGTAGATAGGAATTGGTGTACAGACTAATAAATCTGAAACCTAAGGTGCCTTAGAAATAGTTCAATATTATCGTCTCGAGGCTTGCTGACAGCCTGCAAGCCACTGAGCAGCCACCATCACCAGTTTTATTCAAAATGAATGAGCATCCAGATGGTTTTGATGGACAGAAAACCACCCCCAACTGCTCCAATTTGTTTTCTATAGGGAACCAGCAGCGAGAAATGAAATGGTAACCACACCACCACTTCATTACCTGTATGCACTTACAGTACAAAGAGAAGCCCCATACTGAACCCCTCATTACTATAGTAGATTAGGGGGTCAGCGGAAGGAACCACAGAGTGCAGCAGTGAACCTAACACATCCAGAAGTCTTCTCTGCAATTCACAACAGATCGACATAGATTCTCTTCATGTTTTTAATTTCATTTCTATCAACAGGACCACTTTTAAAGAAAACCAGTCGGCCTTGTTAGCTTCCATATTTATTTCTTCACAGGTTCACTTTAAAGCTTTACTATAGCACATTTTTTTGTTTGAAAATTTTTAAAACAACCTCCTTTAAATTGTGTTGGCACAACATCAGTGTCCCAGTGCTGCTACATATAATAATATAATAGTATGTTGTGACTTTGCTACTTTTAGAATAGGATAATTAAATCCAACTCTTACTTGAAAAGAAGATCCAGGGCATTAAATCCGCTATCTAAATGAACAAACGTGAAACGAAGAAAATAGAAAGCCGGTACTGGCGCTTGGGGAACAGAGCCACCGCGCTTGTATGAGAAATAATCCCAACTAGCTTATTCTCTTAGTGCTGTTACAATATTGAAAGACTACCTGGAATTCCTTTCACTTTTCCCATGAGGGTGTCCTAATGTGTCAGGATTCCCTGCCGCATAAAGCTTTTAACCTTACTCCAGCAACAGATCTTCTTTTCATCTCCCTTATCCTTTCAGTTTTTTTCTCATCTCCCCTCTAGGGATGATAATGAACTGCCAGCGTTGACTGTAGAAACAGGCGGCCTTAGACGGAGGTTGTGCTAGCTCGTTAGATACCTGCGCTAAATGGCTCCTTTTTATCTCTTTCTCCGATGTTGATTGTGCAGCTTAGAACCTTATCCTGAATTCTTTCATTTAATTGATTGGCAAAATGCTGTTTATGTCTGTCGGTCATAAAGGCATGATTTAATTGCTTATTGAAACATAATATTTGCAGTTTGTTTTTCTTATTTTTTCATGAAAAGAAAATTATCTTGAAAAGAAGGCATTCACCTGTGAAATGCTTGCAGTATCTATAATGGAAATGGTACACTATTGTTGTTTAAAAGGATATTAAATTAATTTTTACTAATTAAACAGTATTTATATAGTGCCAACATATTACACAACACTTTACATTAAACAATTTCAATAATTGTCACTGGAAATCATAGTTGGAAATATTTTCCAATGACAGTAGAATGAACCAGCAACATATAGACAACCCTGTTCTGTTCTATGGAAAGGGGAGATGGGAGGATGTAGCCGGTGGCCTCCTCCATTATCAAACAGCAGTGAATATTTCTTTTGGATGTTTAGTGATCAAGCAGAATAGATCAATAAAGGAAGGTAAGGAACAGCTTTGAAGACACTGCTATGTAGCACTACTGGTCAGCATATTCTCTACATTATATTCATGCATTTATATGTCACTTTAGGATTAAAGAATGGTACCAATAGATTTTCCTATACAGTAAACAGCTGGCCAAAATGTTCTTCATGACATACCAGAACCATAGCTTCCAGGTGAGTCATACAGCATGTCCACCATTGCCCCCAAAAGTCCTACGACTGGTCTCCATGTCCTGTGGAGACATTAAGGCTGATGGGAAGAATCAAGATGCTCAATAAAAAACACAACAAGCCTGGTTTTTTTTTAAGCTTTCCAGGACTGGAGAAGAATGGAGAAGGTTCTCCCATGGAAGTCTATCTTCTCCAGTTTTGGAGAGCTTTAATAAATCAGATCCTCTGTCCAGTCTTGTTGGAAAACAGCAAAGTGGAGACTTGAAGGCAACATGCAGTTTAAGGGTATCTAAACCCAAAAAATAAAATTGAAATACTCTCATTCCTATTGCGTAGTGGTTGTTAGAGGGCTGGACAAATATCATTATTCAGCTCTAAAATGGAATTACAAGTCCAATGTTTAAATTAGTTATGAATATGTAACTAATACAAGTATTGGGTTATAAGCCTGTTAGTGTATACACAGGGCAGCCACTACATTAAATGGCCCTGATTTATTAAAGCCCTTCAGGACTGGAAAAGAAAGACTTTCATGGGGGACCCTGGGTGATCCAGCAAACATGGGATGCATCTGGTCTAGAACTGAAAACATAAGCCAGCAAATAGTTACAAAGTTACATAGTAGTCAGCTTGAAAAAAGACACAAGTCCATCAAGTTTATTTTATTATTCAAAAAATAGGGACTTTAAGCTTCTGAAAAACAAATTTTCAACCGATTAAAACCTTTATTTATTAACATACCACAACAATTACATATACACATTAAAATAATTTAAAAACATATACATAAATTTCTCTGTATTCCTATTTGATCTTTGTTCATACCTTAACACGTTTCGTGGAAACCGTCCACTTCATCAGGAGGAAACGATAAGAGAGTTTCCAAGGTAGGATGGTCAGTTCCATGATTGTGTGATCCCCTAAGGCATTGGGTGCGGGGTCCAAAGGGAAAAGTGGCAGCTATGCAGGATCATTTTTGCAATTCAACCAAAACAGCAAATTCAATTATTTTAACCATTTAGATGAATACACCAGAAGTTTAAGAATACACCAGATAGTAATGCTGCTAGTCCTATGCCCCTCCAAGCCTGCAAAGGAGCTGAATAATGCAACAACTTCAAGAAAACGTTGTAACTGGCTCAAATTCAAACAGCAAAACTAACTGTGGCACAGAAAATGTCCCAAAGTATTTAAATTCCTCTTCAAGGGTGGTACTGTTTGGGTTTTTTTAACCTAGTGATGGGGCCACGTTAAGAAAAATCATTGCTTTCTGGAGATAGGATGGCTCCTTTTATCTCTTTTTGTAACGTTGATTGTGATACTTGAAAATTGCTTTCTTTTAGAAGCTTATTCCAGCTTCTTTCATTTATTTGAGAAATCTGTTTATGTCTGTCATCTATTATGCTATTATTTAATTTGTGTACTTTAATGAAATGAAAATCATCTTAAAAAGAAAAGTGTCTACCTTTGTAGATTTAATTTTTAAGGACATCCACAAGCAAGATGAAAACATTTACATTTGAAGCAGTTTACAGATTATATAAAGTAGCATCTTAATGCCAAATCCTTTATTGTCCAGATTAGCTGTTCTCAGACTTTTTACATCTGAGACGTGGCATTGACCATATAACTATGAGGTCAACATTACAAGGAAGGTCAATCAGCCAAAGTTTTAACCTCTAGCAATCTCTTGAAGGAACACTAGTTGAGAATGCCCGGTGAGAATATAAAATTCAGTTTACTGTGTGTGCAGCCATCTTGAATACCTAAATACGCCCAACTGGCCATAGAACAATGATGATAGTTCTCAATAGGATGCAGCTTTCTGCTTTCAGTTCCATGAAATTTTCCAATATCAGTTCCATTCCTTTCCACTATGTAACCATAGATTTAAATTGAAGGTAAAGAACTTCAAAAGTTGAAGGTTTTTTGAGTTGAATTTTTCACCAAGTATTAAAAATAGAATTTTTTTAATACTCTTGTGATTTAAAAATACTTTATATGTGTTTTATTCACATGCAATGTGTATTTCTTACTCTAGGAAGTGTCAAATCGTAAGCACAACCTTTCCAGCTTGCACATCATAGCACCCCCTTCTTCTGAGAGTGTCAAGTGTGTACTCGCCGTATAACCTTGTGTGGATCAACCAGAGAAGCACTGAAGGGGAATACTTTAGAAGTAACAACTCTGATTTTGTAGGGCCGGTAGTATCACATCCAAGATGGTGGAAGAAACCAACATTTGACATAAAGTAGGCTTTTACAAGTCGGTATAATGCCTTAAATATATCACCTTATAGGAAGATTGTTGTTAAAACAATCGACCTGGTAACAGGGTATCTTTAAAAAAGTTGGAATGACCAATCAACATTCCTGCATTGAACACTGCCAACTTTTCTCTCTGTCTTCCTGGTAAAGTCATCATGTCCCTACTTTGAATCAACATGACTTAAATGTTGGGGGATAGAAAAGACACAACTTGGTGTTATGACTCAGAAAGCCTCTATTTTAAATGTATTGACCTGGTCTTCTTTTCTTATTTAATCATTATTATTTCTTTATCCCTCCTTATATATTGATTTGCTTGTATTTGATTATTTTTTGAAACAAGGACATTACCCACAGCCTTCTTAGCTTTGGGTAAACCAACAACTGTCAATAAGGTCTAATGGAATCAACCATTCTCTGACTCAATTGCCACATTCTATTTGCAGGCCAGTCACTCACTGAATATGTTCAGCTTCACCAACCTTGAACTAGCATAGGTGGCAGAAGAACTGTTTCTATCAAAGTCAAAACGCACCAGACCAGTGCTCTGTGACGCTTACATTCAATTTGTGATTGTAGAGGTTAGAATACTTTTTGTCTAATTATTTTACTGATTATATGCTAGGTCTGGAGATGTCCTCTGCATTCCTTCCTTTCTCCATAGGCAAAGCCCACATCAACTAATGAACACATTCACATTTGGGAACTGGAATAAAGACAATTCTATAGAACGGTCTAATCAGAGAGCATGTCTGACTTCTCTCTAATGTCAATAGCTGCCAATATGTTTGGTGTTTCCATGTTGTAAGTCACTAAGACCTCTTCTTATATACCCCTAAGAAAGTTTTGCATGCGAAATGAGACATCATTTCATCAAAATAGGAGATTTTGCATTCTAAACACACTCACAATCAACAAGTGGTTAGGGGCAGGATTCAGCCTGTCACATCTCTTCTTAAAAGCAGCTAAGGGAAGAATTAATGAATTAAGGTGCAATATAATTCATCTGGATCATGTACAGATTCTTTCATTTAACTTTGTCTTTCTATGGGACAAAACTGATATGTATTCTTGGCTGAATAAAATTTAAGTTTAATATGAACAAGATAACGTACAAGTGTACATATAAATGATATATGATAACAGCTCTGAGTACATGCATAAATATCCATATACTGTATATATAAACGTGTGCTCTATTTCATGGCTTCTGCTTTGGTGTCATTATTAGTATCTGTTCCTATTCTACATGTATGGACACTGCACACAATAGATACTATTTCCTTTCTATTTTTTATTTACAGTCTTTATGTTATTCACTAAGATCACAGTACAACTTAAAGTGCCTACAAAGTTTTACAATGATGTCCTAAACACTTAAGCCACTCTTAGTTTTTGCTGCAGTGCTAAACTCTTCCCCTAAATTGGCTTTTCAAAAATCTTTGACTGTAAAGACTGGATCAATGTAAGCAGGCAGGAGATTGCTCATATCTCCCCTTACATATAACAGAGGGAAACTCTGGCCTACCTGAAGCCTAAATGGCTTTCCTTAAACATGTGGCAATCTGATTTGCTTGTGCAGGGGTCTTGGCAAAACCAAAATGCTTTCATATTTCCATTTTATGTGGCCACATTGTCAGCCAGGTCTCCTGTGGTGAAAATGTATCTCACTGATGATCTACACCAGATGTGAGGTAAACAAGAAGAAACAAGCCACCGAGACCTAACCACAAGAAATGAAAGTGTTTGATGGGAAAAAAGAGAAAAATCTGCATTAATTTGCTACATGGTAGAACTGATCCTACAACAAGACCCACTTCATAAGATATAGAATTGACTCCTTGGAGACTCTCAATGAACCCTTCCAAAAAAATAGTTTAAAGTCTAATGTCAGACATTTGTTGGAAAGCATGGGGAACACTTACAATTTCTATCAGGCTGTAACTGGAGCAATCATACTTACCCCTCGTCCTTTCAATTTTCTTAGTTCAGTACATGCTTTCTTTAATATATGTTTAAAGTGGAACTAAACTAAAAATTATAAAAAATCACATTGGTCCTTTCTTCAATCCGGTCCTGCACCATCCTGGAATTCTTTTTTCCTGGCATGGAGTGCCAGGTGTTGCCATCTTGGTCTATCTTATTCCTTCCTCTTACTACATCTTGCAGGCGGGAGATAGGGTGACGTAGCCTGCTGTAAAGGGGGAAAAAAGAGTGCCGATCTCACTGCGCAGGTGTGAGATTGGGATCTCTTTCCCCTAATGTAGGAAAATGCCCTTTAGGTGCATGCTCGAGATCAGGTATGCACAAAAAGGAGCAACAGAAGCCTCCCGGGATCCATGACGTATGTTTCCCAGGAGGCTCTGCACTCCCATTCAGTCTTTGGAAAAGGTCACAGCTGGATGTTAGCTGGATGCTATGGACTACGGAGGGTTAAATGCTTTATGTACTGTAGGTATAGTCTGTCTATTCATGCTTGAAGTGTACACCAAAGGCATAGGTAAAATTTTACTTTAAAAAAGAATATATATTTATATTGTGTATAGCATATGCCAAATATTACCTTGTTAAAGTAGTAGACATTATTCTGCTGCACACAGACTGTGCAGAAAGCAAAGCTATGACTGGGGTTTAGCAGGCCCATATCTCAATATTTGCTCATTTGCAGTTGTACAGCTGTAAAATATATGTAAAGGCAAAATAATTGAAAAAAATATATATGTACATTTCTGCATGCATAGAAATTTCCCCATATTGTATCTCTTTAACAACCATGTATGTACACAAAATACCAGTTAACTTGCAAGAAATGCACTCTGATCCTAATTTCCGTTGTGAACTGACCGCATGGTGCCTTTCTGTGCTGGAAGCTCAAGGAATGGTATCAGTTCTGGTTCACTGCTTTTTGCCAATCTACAGAATACCTTCTCCTCTCCTTCATCATAGACGGATTTGTTTTGTAGTCCAGAACAATAAAAAAAACACCAGCCTCAAGTTCATCTTTAAAATGTGCTTAAAATAAATTGGTTGAATAGATTTTGCCAAAAAAATGATTACATTTAGTCCAACATCTTCCCTTTAAGATTTTTAAATTTGCTCCAAGGTTTTAAAGGTTGCTTTTTTTTTTCGCTAGTTTCATCTATCAGTATGAAATATTTGAACGTTTAATGGCCCATAAATACATTTTCAATAAGGATATCAAGTGCAAGGTTGTTTGTAATAAATCACATCCAAATCTGGGAATGTGGAGCGAACCTTTAGAAAAATACATTTGCGGGCATAAATGAAAATGTTTTAATGCTCTTACGATTTCTCTTGCATGGAAGTTGTAAAATATCCCGAAATGATTTTGCGTTGTGCAGTAATTCTGCTTCTTTAGAGCATCGTATGAAATATTACTGTTGGAGACACGTGCTGATTTTTTTTTAAAATGAACGCGACGTTGAAGAGATTGTAAGCGCAAATTGACCTACAAGGAAACTGACAGCTTTATAGAGTCTTGCCTCTGATTGAAATGTTGAGAAATCTTTTGGCAATTTTCCCAGACATCCAGGTAGAACAGTGAGTTCACTGATTATGCTAACGAAAACAATCTGCCTTTACACAGACGCACCTCAGGCTTACCCAAGTGTGAAGGCCCCATCCAAGTGCCAGATGAAGAGAGAGACCTACTTAACGAAGAGTGGCTAAGTGACAAGACTTCATGAGCTTCCAGCGGCCAAAGGCAGCTAACAAATCAAACTCAGAATAGGAATTAGGTACGCATGAATATATATATATATATATATATATATATATATTTATAGGCTGATCCATGCACATTTTTGTGATCCACAAACCTGAGTGCTAAGGCAAGGTAGGTTATGGTATGCAGGGTTGTAGTAGCTGGCGTAGCCTCATGAGGCTTTATTTTGTGATCTAAATGCATTTCTTATTATTAATTGCAAATCCCGCATCCCAAATCTTATGGAACACAAAACAAAAAACAACAGAAAAGAGGGCTTTTAAAGCATCCAGCTGCAACACATAGATATAAATAAATTTAAAATGCCAGCAAACGTTATTAAATATATTTTAAAAAAAAACAATAAAACAAAAACAATGGAAGAAGAAGTTTCTAAGACATGGTGTCAAATATTCCAACACGTTTCATGGACATCATTTGTCCGCTTCCTCGGGAGTGTCACATAACAACAAAAAATGTTTACTCTCTTGTAAAAAAGATATATAATAAAGTTTGCTGGAATTTTAAATTCATGTATATTTATGTGTTACAACTGGATGGCTTAGGAGTCATAGTTCCTGTTGTTTGGTATTTATATATTTATATATATATATATATATATATATATATATGAATATAAATATATGAATTTATATATATATATATATACACACACAGGAGGTCCTCACTACTAGTATTCAGTTAGTTATTATTATTAGCCAGTATTTATATTGATGCCATCATATTACAAAATCCACTGTCCCTTTAAAGGGGCTCACAATCCAAGGTCCCCACCATGTTCATATGTCTAAGGAAAAATTTTGAGGGAAAGCCGATTAACTGCATGTTTTTTGTGATGTTGGAAGAAACAGGAGGAAACCCATACAGACAGAGGTGTAATATACAGACTCCTTCCAAATAGAGTCCTGGATCTAGTGCTGCAAAGGGCACAGTGCTAGCCATTGAGCCAACCGTGCTGCCCGATCTTGGTCAATTCCAACTCAGATCAGAGCTTTTCTGACCTTAGATTGGAATTTTTCAATGGCACTTATAGTATGGCTCAGCCAACCCAGGTGGTAGACGATGACAGCTGTTTGATGGTGGAATGTAATGACAAGACAGCTAGCATTTGCAAAATTAGATCTTTGACTTTGTTTTATTTTAAGAAAGATTTTTCTAGAAACTATTTCACAGATTATACCAAATCTATTGGTCTACCAAACCTGGTCTAATAAATAAAGCAATATGGTGATGCTTCTGTCATTGTAGTCATTGGAAGGCAACCAACATCCTTGACAACCCCCCTTCCAAGTGGTCACCGGCCTTTGTTGCTTCTTCCTCTACTTTTGTTACCACAACAATGCCGATCTCCGTAATCTTCTAGGCTTTAAAGATGGGCTCCATTGGTGGCCAATAATGTAAAATGATATTGGAACTATACCGAACGCCAAGCCATCGCTCAAGCCTATTAGAGAATTCCTTCAAATATTACATCAATTTCAGCCTTGGCTTAATTATTCCTCCCTCTGGAATGTTTTCAATGGTGACTCACTCTCCTGGAGGGCTTTCATTGGAAAATTGCAATATGAATGTTTTAAATGAAGCTTGGGTGGGGCGACGATTGGATCTGGAGCGCTGTTATTAAACCAATTAAATTCAGAGCGAGAAGGCCCAAAAATACAACTGCCTAGCAACTGCCTGGTGAAGACTCCTCAGATAAGGCAGAGTTAAAACACATGTCATGAAACACTCAAAGTCACTGACCAATTTGTAGCCGTGTAATAGTAGGAGGAAGTGATTTCATATGAGACCTGAACTACTCGGTTTCATGGCAAATTTCTGCTTTTGGGTGTTTTTCTCTTTTTTTTTGTATTTTTACGTAGCTGCTATAGAAACCAAACTAGAACCCAGTGAAAGAATGACATCATGGCCTCGAAATAGTGTAATCTTATCTCCGCTCACATATTAAGCCAAGGCTTCTGCTTCATACACATACTTCACTGCTAGTCATGAGAAGCATTTGGACTCTGTGAAACAGTCGTTCATTCACAAATCGCTCAGTTTTATTAATGGAATCTTTGATTTCTTTAGTACAATAATGGATTTTGAAAACTTAGGACACTGTCAGACAATTATTCACTTAATGGGCTTTATGCAAATTCAAGATACCTATGGAAACTAATCAGAATGAATCTTGCCCTGATCTAGTGTTGCTAAAATGACATCTGATTGGTAGCTATATAGTACATTTTAATTGCACATAGAACAATGAATCAGAAAATTATGGGGGGGGGGGGCTTCTTAAGTGAAGTTCCTAAACAATACCAAATCAGGACCTTGAATTTACACTGGGTTTCTTCTCTTTATTTCCAATGGCCAAATGGAGAAGTGCAAAAGTAATAGAAAGATGCATTGTGCATTTTTAGGGGAAACGGGAAAAGTTAAAGTACATGTAATACCAAAAATACATTTTGATTAGAATAAAGGAGGGACGTTGTATAATCTATATCAGGTTTTATTTGCTGTGGGTGTCCCATCTGAGAAGATTTACTTTCTTAGGATTTGTCCTCCCAACCATTCTTTGCAAAAGGAATATCCAACTATACAGGAAAAAAACATAAATAATGTAAAGGACAAAATACCCAACAATGCAGTTATGGTGGATCTATTAAGGGCAGATACATTACATTACAGCAAGGACAAAAAAAAGTGGAGGTTCCTGCCATTGTCAGCTTACAATGAATGAATGCAGAAATACACACACATAGTAATGAACATGTACATACACACACACTAAAACACTAACCTATCTAAGCTCCAGTATGTGTTGTTCCAGTAGCTGACTCTTGCAGAACTCTCCACCTTTCCTAACTTCTTGGAGGTCAGTAGCCGCCTCTTTTAATGCTCTTCCTGAGCCCTGTTGTCTGTCCCTGAGTTGCAGGTACTCTGGAGTAATTACTCCTCAAAAAGATCACAAGACAGACAGAAGTCACAAAGCAATTGTTATTCAAATTGTATGGTTAGCCCTCCTGTACTATCCTCCTGTAATCTCCACCCCTATATGTGCCAAGAAGTACGTATTAGACTCAACAACAGTGATTTACGAATGTACAACCTCAATGCATTTACAAAGCATCCACAGCCCGTTGTAGTCGGAGCACGCTCCCATTTAAGCCAATAGAAGCAGCTGGTCCACTCAAGGGCAGCCAGAAGTTAATAGTCATATCCAGAAATTGTACAGCAAACTATCACTTAACAAGTTAGTTCCCAACCATTTGGTTGTATTGGAGTGGTTCGGAGCATGGTTACATGTAAGCCTCTGTTGTTTACCAAAGGTCTGAAAGAGACCAGGGGTTTAAAGCCTCTGCTGTTGGATTATGTTAGAAGACTGGTGGGCTGCCAAGTCACTGCTGCCAGAGAAAATTAGGGGAATGACTTTTGTGTGCCTTCAAATTCAGCAACTAATGAGGGTTAGTTTTAAAGTTATTTACTTTTTGGTAAGATTATCTAAATATCTAAATTTCCAAACCTGGCCATAGCTTCACTTTAAATACTGGCAGGTCAGTGGTGGAGTGGAAATATCAGCTATTCTCTGTGGTCTTTATCCAAGTTGGATCTCACATTTTGCAGGTTGATTAACCTACCTCTATAAATAAATGTCATGTTCAGGTTGGGTGAGGATTTTGGGCCCAACTAGTTGTCATCTCTTTCAAGAGAATACAGCGATGGCGTTCACACAACACGTTCATCTGCTGCACTGACCTTTAGCCTACACACTGAAAGTGCTCTATCTTTGCGTCTGCTTGTTGTTAGTAATGACGAGGAACAGAGAATGGATAGCATAGCTTTTCTCCCTTTTCTCTCGTTGTGTTTTCGAGCCCTCTCCCCTATTTAATGGCTCATAGGAGGTTGTCAGCATACGAGGAGCCAAGTAGGAGTTGTACGCTTCGAAAAATACTGGCAGCTGACAAGTTCCTTGCTCAATTTCTGCACAGGAATGATCTGGCAGATTTGCTCAATGGGTAAGGAATGGAAAAACCGCGGATAACATCCAAACATTTGAAAAGGTTATATCATTGCTTAATTACTTTCTATCTCGTGTATCCTGGAGTCCAAGCTTTCCAGTGCTTCATGTTAAAGTGTTTAACACACATGAAAATGTATATGGTCCAAATTATGCTTAAAATTATGAATCTGCCCAGTGGGAACACAGGAACAAAAACTATATTCTGTTTTCTTCTTCTTTCTCCTCTCCTCTCTTCTTCTCTCTGACTTCTCTTCTCTTTTTTTCAATAGACACAAAGGATATAAATTCTCTTTGTGTGCACCAAAAGACTCTACCAACCCAGTACAACTTTGTAAAAGTAGCAAAGACATTTTTTACTATGCTGAACATAGCATGTGCACAGAGCTGTGGGAGGGATGTAACAGAGCCACCTATACATTCTGTCTACAGAAAACTACAGAGAGGGTGGAGAGAAGACCAATCACGCTGTATAGCAAAAGAGAGCAGCACTACCTGGTCTTAATACAGGAAACTCCTGCACAAAGGCAAATTTACATTCTGGATTTCAGCACTGCTGTGATTTAAGCTCACCACATTTTAAGTAAAAGCATGCATGCCTCTCATATTTAGATGATATTTTTTAGCTTTAATCATTTTTTTGGTCAGTTTAGAGTAATATCTATTTATCATATACTGTATGAGTTCCTTAGGTTTTATGAAAGTTCCATATCAGCTGCAAGTATCAGCTTGGGGAGCTCATATGCAAAGCACACATTTCAAGAACGTGTACAAGTCAGAAGAAACAAAGGTGACACAAATTACAAAGCTGATTTTTTGACCAACCTAAGTTGCAGTATAATATTTGCCAAGAGCTAGCTGTTAGAGTCTTCCCATCTCTTTAACGCTAGCTGGAAAAGCTGGCATGTTTCATAGAACAAGCGTACAAGCATCAATTATTATACCTGGCTGTGCAATGAAAGAAGTGATCTTTGGCTCTGTGATCTGTCATTCCTAAATAAATGATCATTTATCACTTCATTATAGGTGCACGTGGGAGCCCTCTGCAATATGTTACAATAAATATATGTAAATATCTCTCACCTGCTGGATAATAACCCATCTCACATCCTTTCAGTAATAATGAATGAATATTAATCACTGCTAATCGCTAGTCTATATAGGCGCTGAGGGAGTGATGCATTGAAAGGAATTAAATTCTTACGTGCAGCGTCACTGCATAGACCCATAATTATAAAGAGAACATAGAAGGGGATTGCCCCGCTCAGCCCATAAAAAGTGGGTTATTATTGAAGCGATGGCTGCTTGCTGGAATATGGTCAAATAATAATAAGAGTTCTAGGGAAACTAGGTGACTCCATATCCAAATAAATACTTGCGCCAATGCGTTGTGATTTATGGATTATTGAGTCAAGGAGAATAAATCTACCTCTGTGATTTGCTAAGTCTCTATACATTGATCAGTCAATCTACCAGCCAGTGGTTTGCATCATTCACCCTAATTTTCTTTCTTTAGCTTTTGCTTTCTATTTCATGAGAGAAGCAGGTATAGTGCCCAAAGTGGCTTCTTCCTTTGCATTCCCCTCAGTCCAATCCTGTCCCTGCCTGTGTGAGCCTAGACTGGAACAGAATTTATTTTCATTGTGTCCAGCAGTTAATTGAGCAAGGATAAAAGGTTACAGGATAGGTTAAAGTAACCTAGCCTAACCAGTAAAAGTAAGAAATGTCGCCAATATTACTTATAGAAAAAGGGATAATATGGACAGAATTTCTTTCAAGAAAAGGTAGCAAACTTGGAAGCAAAAGTAGTTCTTCCATAAATTTGATAAATTCCAGCTGTCGTTTCCTCTTTCAGATATGAAAAACCAGATCAAAGATTTTGCACTAGATAGTTCAAACCACAGTTATATTTATATTCATCCTTACTTCTGAAAGGCATCAGGAAGGGGGCCTGTGAGGATAGACATATGGGAACTTCCATTGCTAAAGTTGTTTTTTGAGATGCAAGTTCCGGGACTGACATTCTGATCCTTGGGCTGTCATTTCAGTTCCATGGTTGACATTCAGTACTTTATAAATGAAAAGGAACAAATCAGTTTATGCTTTTCAGGCTTCACTTGTTCCATGCTAATTCCAGGTCAGTAACAGGTAGGCTGACAGCTAACAAAGCTTGAACTAGGCAACAGTGGAAAGTCACAAGTTTTGCTATAATAGGATTTCTTTAAATCAGCCTTTCTCAAACTTTTTACACTCAAAGAACCCTAATGAAACAAAGGGTTAGGTCTCAATGGACCCTTTGTAAAACCAATTATTGGGAGTCAGATGAAAAAGGCTCGTAATATGGTGGCCAGTGATAACAATGTCCCCCTTACAGTAGTGGCTAGAATACCACCTTTATAGACAATTAAAAACATCATTAGTCAGGCAGCTGGCTCTACCAAATGGTGTTGGCCCCATAACTATGCAGGGAGGTCAACTAGCCACAGATCAAGGAACCTTCGGGTTTCATGAAACCCTAGTTGTGAATGGCTTCTTTAAAGGGTCAGCCCATCCCTAAATAATTTAATTTGGTAGATGCACAAAAGTTAAACCAACCAGCAGTTTTTGAATCTCATTTGGCAAGATATCTATGCCAGGTCCCAGGTCTTCAATCCAGCTGGACGGGTATAATGTGTTTCCACCATAGATTATTTTAAAAATGAGAGAATGTAACAGGTAAAGTTGGAATATCAAACTTGAGAAAACAAGCCCGATACCTCTAGGAGCACAAAATGAGAGAAAGGAAATAATCAGGTAGACGCCAATGAGGTAGGCATTACTTTTGGATATAATAACCCTTTAGAAAAGAAAAATGTCAAAGCAACCAATTAGACTACATGGAAAAAGTTGGGATGTTTGGTCTGATTTATTTGGCAAAATGCAGTAACCAAAGTTATTTATATTGAATTTTCATAAAAAGCTGAGAACTACATCAAAGAGACATTCATATCGTTCAGAATGAGACCTCGTTTTTAATACTAAGGTACCACATTTTGACAGAGGTAAAGCTGATTTTAATTTAACCATATCCGTAATTTAAACAAGATCTCCAGGTGCTCAACATGTCATAATACCCAATGGTGAAACCCAAATCTCCCAATCCTCTTCTCCTCTCACCTTTCTCATAACTCTGGCATTGTGTTACAACTTCACATAGTCTCTTCGAGAGGTGGAGATCCACTCACATGAACAGATGGTTGTAATACAAATTACTCACATTTTCAAAGGTTAAACATCAGTGTTGTCCCTTAAGAATTTTCTTCTTGGATTCGTTTAAAACCTTGCTAGCACTTTGCTTGTCTGGCATGTTCTGATGAATACTTGATAGCTTGAAAGATTAATGGAGGTTGGTTACGTGTATCTCTTCTTGTGGGAAATCAAAGAATAACAAGCTCTACCCGTTTAGACCCAGATTATGCCTGCTTGGACAAGGATTTATCACCAACCATCTCCACCTACTTTTTAAAACCATTTAAAGGGCACATGGTTAGGTCAGAATTGGTACTGTGGGAAAGGATGCGTTGGAATGTAGCAAGTCAGTCATAATTGCAAATTTGCAATGCCTACATACAAATCCTGGCAAATGTTCTTGTGGCCCACACAGTTTAAGTTCCATTTTAATATACCATCCCAGTGGAAGTAGCTTGTTGCTCTTCTACCCTAGTTCTCTGTGTTAGCCTAGCATAATATTTGACAATTGGGTTTAACTCCAGAGTCTTTTGGACATCACAACCATTTATAGACTCCCTGCAGAACTGTTGTAACAGGAAAGTGGATGTAAGACTATGTGCTCAGCAGGGAATAAAGCAGGGAATCTGTCTCCCTCAAACATTCACTGGTGGAGAATCAATTACTGCTATTGAAAAATATAGACCTGGAAGATTCTCCACCAGAGAATGTTTGAGGTATTGTCAGATCCCCTGCTATAAATTGAACCCTATAAACAAAGGGGGTTAAAGACTATCAACAGATGCTTAGCTTTGTACAGATTCAAAAGATATAAAGCTAGTGGTGGCAGCATTCAGATTGATATTCAATCAGTTTTCTGCTGAAATCTGATTTATGTTGGGTTGTACACAATGGTAATACAGGTAGGTGGTCAATACCAAGGAGTTATTGATAATTTAAAGCAGGCCTATCATTAAAATGTTTACTTTATTTAAAAAGGTAGATAATGCTTTTATATCAAAAATCAGGACAGATACCTACATCACATATCCCAGAAGGCTTAGGGCTACTCCTTCTGAGAAAGTCTGACCTTGAACATGCACAGGGACTTTTCTTCGCAATTAAAAAAGTGCCAATCTCATGCATACGCACAGGAGGATACGTCACCCAATCTTGTGCCTGGGCAGTGTGAGACCATGTGATGTAAGCAGAAGATGGAAGAACATGGCAGCACCTGGTGCAGATGAAGGAAGGATCCAGGATGATACAAGACTAAAACAAGGATAGGTGTGGAGGGATCAGGGGCTTGGCAAAAGTGAAGGTAAGTGGCATTTTTTATTCTAATGACAGTTCCACTTTAACTGATCATGTAAACATTGTATGCTATCTTTATTTTATGCTGTTTGATAAGTAATATGTTACGGGTATGAGCCACAACAGTTGTAACTTGTTTGTGTATATTGCAGCTTGAGCTCTAGAGCTCTATAAACAGCAAGCTTTTTTTGTCCTTATATCAATGGGGAAAGAAAAGCCTGTAAACATGTGAAAAGGATCCAAGAGTACCACCTGGCTAAAACAAACTACAACAGATTATTTGCAATATTTTATGTAAAAATCACAACACTTCAAAACTACATTCAGAAGTAAAGTGACCCCATAAATAATCCTTCTGTTTTCAAACTGTTCAGTAAGTGAGATCCCATTGGTTAATACAGTTTGCTGTACACCTTTGCCATAATCACTCCTGTTTGGCAGTAGTTTAACGGAGAAAATAAAATATCAAACAGGTGCTTTGTAAAATCGACCACTGAGATTCCATTCTCTTTCTCAGAAAACTCAGCAGATGGAGATTTCACCTTTCTCTCCTTTATAAATTGACACATCTGATAAAAGGAATTATTTTCACATCGCTGGGGATTTTCAGCAGCCGCTTCCAGTAATAGTGATTTACTCCTTGGGTATTTTCCGCTTCTAACAAGCTAGAGTTGAATAAAAAAAAAAAAAACGATCCATTTTTGTTACTCAAAAGTTGCCTGCATGTTCAAAAGAGAATCAGATTTTTATTAAAGTGTACCTGTCTCTGCTATGCAAAATGGAGGCAGCTGCTGGTGAGTCCTTATTTACAAAATTGCAGCATCATGGAGATTTTACCAAGCTACGAACATTTTTGGAAAAAAAATATTGTTGGATTATATCCTTAGAAATGTCCATGGAAAGCTCAAAGAGAAAAGCATGGTTTACTCCCATGCGCATCTTGAGATTTTATTGATATGGTTTCCTTAAAATAAATGTTAATGTACAATATGGACAGATGTTCAGTATAACTGACCATCACTGACCATCAACAATGAGATTTTTGGACATCTCATTATAATGCCATTAGTAATGGGTGACTACTAGCCCCTTCACTCATTTTTTTTCCTCCTGAAAAGATTTTGGAAGGTGCCTGTGGGAATTTTCACACATTTATCCAAAAGAACCTGTGTGAGGTCATGTGCTGATGTTGGTTCTCAAGTGGTGTTCCAATTCATCCTAATGGTATTCAGTTGAGGTCAGGTCTCTGTACGGGACACTCAGGTTCCTTCACCAAACCTCTATAGCTCTGGTTTTGTGAACTTCACGTCAATAATTTGTTTCTAAAATTTTTTAACATGGGGGAACTTTTGAAAAAATTTCAGGTCTTCAGGGAACCCCTTCTATGGTAACAATATCTGCAGCTAACAGTACATTAGTGTGGTGATGAGTGGGAGGAATGACTGTTACATTGCTGGCCTCAGGGAAGGCTGCCACCCATACAGATAGCCAAAAACATTGCTGGCGTCAGTGGTAACTGACCTGAGAGGTACAAATTGCTCATTGCTAAAGGAACTCCTATCAACCTCTGAAGGAACCCTGGTTGAGAAACATTTGATTTGGAGGGTTGTCCACATACATTTGGCTATATGGTTTAAGGGTATTTTACATTGTTGCCTTGCTAGTAATAATGTATATTTTTGGAGATCATCCCCTATATAGGGGTGGATGGTTACACACTAAACTTGCTTTGTCTAATTGTTCAGCAATTGTAAAACAGAATTTCAGCCACAAAGGGAATTATTTGATTAAGCAGGTCAGCTGACTCATAGTCTTTCACTGAAAGTGGTACCTGAATATGTTATGTTCAAATATGACCTCCCTATGTACATATATGAATATAATTTATACATAGAATATATTCTTTTTTTAACATTTTTTATTTTATTTTCAAAATTATAATATTAAACATTAACAACATACAGCCATTGTATGGAGATAGCAAACTGGAGCAATTTTGGAACATATAAGCATTTATCACTATACAAAAAGGGAATAAAACCGACAGAAAAATGGGGATAGGGTAAGGGAAGGGGATATGAATCCACGTAGAATCATGTGGAGAAACTTTATGACTTACAAGTACCTTAGTCTTTCAAGACTTTAGAGGCAGTAACATTGGCAATAGAATATATTCTGTTATATTCAAATCTTTCAGACTCCATGCATACTGCATGAAGTTGAAAATAGATAGAAAGTATCATTTTCAGCCTCAATTATTGGATAGATCACACAGGTTACAAAATCTGTGTTGACTTTCTGGGGCGTGAAATGTTAAGGCAACGCTGATGATTTTTCACAGCAACAACTCAGTGAGTTTGATCAATAAGATTACTTTACATTGGGATGATTTATTTAAGAATAATAGGCTGTTCACTTACCAAGGTATATTATTCCTTTGCAAAGGTTAATTACCTAAATATAGTTAAAGTTCACTTTGCAAAGAATACCCAATCATATGGTTGAAGCCACAGAGCATCTTCCCACTTATATCCCCTGCAAGTGAATAATTAACTTTGCTATGTAATCAACCCATATCCCTTTAGTAAATCAGCTCCATTACAACAATATACACTTACAAACCTATGTTTACCTTACATGAGATAGATATGCTTATTCCACGATGGAAAGAAATTTAAAAAGGTGAAACCACGTCAAGCTACAAAATAGCAGCATCTTTGAATAATTACACCAAATATTACTTTTAAACAAGGCAGTTAAAAAAAGAATGAACAGTGAAAAATTATAATGAGTATATGAGTTGTGCTGTGTTTAATGTTAATTTTCCATTTTCATTTACATCAGAGAATCTCTCTGGAATAAGAATATTTAATAATAAGACAGTGTAATAATTACTTTTTAACCTAATTAATATAATTTTGAAACATGTAAAATCACAATTTAATAGTTTGGAACTCTTTACCATAATATTTTGCATATACATATAGTCTGTTCCGTTCCTGTATAAGAAAAGAGATTCAGTATTAACTTTGATTCTTTATATATTTGTAGTGATTCGGCACTTGTAAATTATGTAAATTAGAATAATAACATATTATCATTGTAACCACGATATTACAAATGACTTGGTATTTACCAACCAGCCCAAAATTAAAAAGGGATAAATTAAAGGCCATTTACAGCATTAAATAATACTCCCCCTGGGCCCCTTACCTAATCATCCACACATATATATACTTTACACCTGTCATGTTAGCCTATTCTTTTTGTAACAGGTTACGAATGCACTCCAGGACACCAGTAACCCCACCTGACCCTTGCAAAGTACAATGCATGGCAACACACAGTTGTGAATTTCCATGTAATGCACATTTGCTTCCAATGCATTGCTTTAGTGCTTTGGGGTGTGCCATTTAAATTGGACCAGGTAGTTTGGAAAAGCAATGCCATCTAGTGGGAGAGAGGACTTCCTGCAGAGGACAGCGTTGTATAAAGGTGAGCATGGCAGTAAAAGCAGTAACTTTTTTCAAACTGGAGTTTTCCTTACGTCCTCTTGCTGCTCTGTCCTAATACTAACATATCTTCTGAACAGCTCACCCCCTTAAGGCCTAGTGTACACAAGCAGATCTGCTACCAGTTATGCATTCAACCAACCAATCTGATCAAGTCCTTGATCAGTAATTGATCATTTGGAATCCTAAAACACTGCATGCTTGTGTATAATTTTATGCCTTTCAGATCATTTTTCTTGGGATAGAAACTGTTCAGAATGCCAATCCTATTTTGTTTGTTTTTTTCAGCATGTCCATGCCCAATCAGAAACCCAAAAATCAGTTGTAAACCTTACACCTCAGTTCTGGAAGTAGATGATGACTTTGAAAGATACCTGAACAATAATAACTTCAACCTTTTGTAGAGAAAAGCAGAAGACATTGGGCCTGATTTATTAAAGCTCTGGAGACAGGAGAAGATAGACTATCCTAGAGAACCTAAAATGGATCTGATCCAGGATTGATACCTTTGTCAATTTATAGCAACTTATTTGAAGAAATCCATTCCAATTTGCTAAGTCACTCAGGTTCTCCAATGTCTACCTTCTCCAGTTTTGGAGAACTTTAATAAATCAGGCTTACTGTCTTGGGGATTAGGTTAATAATACACATGTTACACATTAGCATGGACTTAAAGCTGAACTATTTACCTATCCCCATTCCATTGCAGAGCGCCGCCATCTTCCGACTTCACCAAGATGATGTAACTACCACGCCTGCAGTAGTTTGCAGCTCAGCAAAACTTGACACCTGGGCAGCGATCAAACAGGTAAGAAGAGGTATTGCAATAGGGACACCACCTGTCTTTTTCTGCAATAAACACCTGCCTGAATCAAATTCCAAGTGAGACTTTTATTCTATTAAAACTACTGAAATATAACCGATGCTAGGTCTATCTAAAAAATTACTGCTCATCTTATCACTTACAACTTGTATTGCCCCTGATAATTGAAGAGCGTATATAGTCATAACTGAAAAAGAAAAGTCATATTAATATTTCATTGCCCTTATTTTGCATATCAAACAACATTCACATTTATTGCAGAGCTCCAGAGAGAACTGACTGCATTGTGTTATACAGAACTATAACTCGAGCAGATCGACAGCCTGTAAACCAGAGCCACGGCACAGTGACACGGGGTGAGTCAATGAAACACTAAATGCAAATCCAGACAATTAAGTGCCTAATATAAACATTTTTATGAGAAACATACATCCTTTAAAAAGAAGATTGTCCACCCTACTATGTGAGGACATAAATGGGAAACTGTTCTTTTAATACCTGATTACAATTCCAGTCCCAATAGATTTGGTTTTAATTTGTAAAATAGAAACCTCATGTTCGGCCTCACTCCCATAGACGATTTCCAGCGCTGAAGGAAAAGGCGTCATGAAAACTACTTATAGGTTTTAACCCTTCTGTGAGAACAAGAATTCAAGCTTATGTTGGACTGTAATCAGTGCCAGAGCACCAGGATTACCACAATTTAAGGGAGAAATAATCCCAATTACTGTTATTATTAATATTATTATTATTATTATTATTATTAATAATAATAAACAGTATTTTATATACCATACTTCTAGGTGAAACACTGCATTGAAAGGAAAATACAGGGAAAAACTAAAATATTCTTACCTTTCACCTGTTGTTATTAATATTATTATTATTATTATTATCAATAATAATAATTTATTATTAAATTTATTATTAGCAATAAAAACAGTATTTATATAGCACCAACATAGTATGCAGCTTTGTAAATATAAGATTTAATTTTCTTCCACTATAGGCTGGTTTTCCATATAGATGTTTCAGGAAGTAAGATATGGGGGCATTCTACAAAGTTTAATCAACATCCCACTGTCCAAAATGTCCTATCCTGGCTGCACAAAAAAATTGCTTTATACAAGTTTATAGGGAAAATGGTCAGAGCAGCTGGACCAACACAGTACTTAGGCCAGCCTTCCAGCCTTTCCCAAACTTCCAACCGCAGAGAAAGCAGTAAAGTGTTCTGCTTTTAAACTTTGCGTGCAGACAAGACTTTTTTGGAGAAGGGGGAAGGGGATGCCCATTCTGCAATAAAACATACCTACCTCTCTGTTCACTATATTCATTACAAAAATGAGATATGAGAGATGGGCAGCTCAGTGAACAACGCTGGGATATGCTGGTTATCTTAGCATCCACCAGGGCTGTCAGAAATGAATGAACTCCTGCGCACAGCCACCGGATTTACACCATCCCGCCCCAGCCAATCGAGATGGCTGAAGATTAATCAACCCAGAAGGAACAAATAGGAAGATGATGGTGTCCCTGGCAGAACAGCAACAGATGAGTTTTGCGACTAGGCAGGTATGTTTATTTATTTGCAACATGGACATCACCTGCCCCTTTTGCAATAAATGACCTGCTTGGTCACAAATTTTTAATTTTTAGCTATAGTTTCAAATAAATATTTTACATTTCAGGGAAACTTTAAAGCTAATAAATCAGAGGTCCATAGAAATAAAATGCCACTTTGATGGGAAATAAGATAAATACTCCACTACATGTTGGCTGCAATGCCCCCCTACAGACAGCTAAAAAGATCATTGGAACCATTCTAATTGGCATTGCCCCTGGATCTGTGCAGGTACCATCAAATGACAGATCATGCCATAGCTGAAGGAACTCTAAAAACCTTTGGAGGGCCCCTAGTTAAAAATGGCTGAGTTTTTAACTAGGGTGAGCCACTAGGACTTCCCTGCAGTGACTTTACTCAAAATATCCAATAATGCATTTTAATTGCACAATGATAACAAACAAATCAGGTTTTATTCCAACAAGAAATTCCTTCAAAACTGGAGGGTCTGGCAGCCTTACTTAAAACTCTAATGAAGAGTAATGAATCTAGCCATAAACGGACTGTTTGACTCATGTACTAACGGATGCTGAATTAGTAATACATCTGTCATCTGTGTTAGAAATGTGATGAAACACAGTGCAGTCCTAATATAGGTCAACGTGTAAATTGTTGTTTTGGACAAGTGGATACAGTGCCTCCCACTGTAAAAATAAGTATTCCGAGCTTTTTGCAGAAGTCAAGCTTTGCATCTTATAAGGAAAGCCACAGTGTGCCTTTAGTAAAAAACTATATTAAAAGTAAAATAAAAAAACAAGTTTTAATAGTTCATGTTTTTATATTATCACTCATTTAAAAAACTCTTCTTTTTTTGCACGTCCAAGTGTCCTTTAAGGCTCTTCAACAACTGCAGTGTTAAACAGTACCATTGCAAGCTCACGGGCATATATTAAATTGCTACAGTGTGCCCAGGAGTGGCAAACCACACTGCAGATAATTATAATTAGATTTGCATGCAGTTGGAGCCACAGTGCAAATCTTTATACATCAAATGCGCAACCATTAGTGACATGGGAACTGCATCTTCAACTGGTGTGGCTGCAGCTGCATGCAAAAAAATGGTTGCCATCCTTTTCTGATGGGACTGCGGTTGAACCAGCTACAGGACCCTGTGGCTTAATGAGGGTTAAAATGGCCCTTAATGTCCATGGGCACACAGACTGAGTGTACTATGTACTTTGGATGTACCAGCAGCTGTGCAGAGTATGGGCTCTCCTAGCTTGGGATGAATTGTAAGGACTATTACAATACATAGCTACTGATAAAGCTAAAGCATTTTGCAATAAAGGTGGCCTGTTTTAGGCAGCTTTAGATGCTTTAACTATTTTCAGCACATGCTCCATATTAATGTGTCTGGTCCCTGGTTCTAGGTGTCATGCAAAGTGCCAAAGCAGAGACACCACTGGAGCACAGTAAGGGAGATTATACGTAGATTGCACTGACTTGGAGGCAGTAGGTATCTGACCTATCTCATGTTGTCCCCTGTCCAGCTGTTGGGGAAAGCAAAGGTGAAAGAATAAAAGAAGGTTAGTAGGAAAAGTGAGAAAGTGAGTTCAGTGCAAAACAGTGCCTGGGACCTTTCATTTTCATATACAACAACCTTTATTTTTTATTAGTAAAAAGCAATAGCCATACTCGGTTCATTGACTTTACTTAGACTTAACTAATGCAATCAGTCTGCTGCATGCAGCTGGAAACATTTCTTCAGTCTCCCAAATCAAATGTGGAAAGGCTGCACAGAGGGCTGACCAGTGTTAGATATTTCTGAACACAATCAAGAACTGCAAAGTGAGTGGAATTTACAAGATTGTGTAATGTCTGTGGTAGCACCTAATATGGTGACCCTGGCTGATGCCTGAACAAAGATGGAGAGATGAAGGCGTATTCAGGAGACTTATTGCAATCTTTGTGAAAGGTGAAAATGACCAGTAATTGCTCCACATACACATTACATTTATATGTGTGCACTGATGCAAGGTCCACCTCTGTAGGCAATGATCCCTGAGATGTATGTAAATACATTTACGTACAGAAAATGTCATGTTTTCCTCCTTATGGGACCCACCGGGCGGAAACTCAATGGGTGGAGCATGCAAAAATATAATTTGTCCAGGAATCCCTTTTCCTTTCAGGATACAAATGCAAAATTACTCAGAGGAAAGAAACTTAAGAATCTGAGAAATTCTATGTTCTTTCTAGGGCTTAGCATTTGTCTATCGGTAACTTGTGTAAGATTCCACACATTGTGCATCTTGCAGCCCCTCCACATGCGAAGTTCTGATCCGCATCCAAAGTTTTGGTGTAACTGCAATCCACCACAAACTCACTTTTCCACTGTCCCAACAAACTTTCTCCCACATCTAGAAAGTTTCAACTGTTGCCCCATAATAAGCCACATTCTCAGCGCAGCCCAATAACTGATGTCCTGTCCAAGCAAAACACATTTTGTCATAGTTAGGGAATGTTACCTTTAGCACAAGTGTAGTGTTTCTGCCCAGCAGAGAACCTAAATCAACATTATCTATTATTACACAATGTTAAGACCAGGGAGGAAGGTGGGTGGTGGGTTTTTAATAACAACTTGAGCTATTTTCAAAAAAAGAAGCAATTGAGAAGTACAAAACCAGAATGTTTTTTGTCTGGTTTTGCTGCATCAGCGACCTGGACTTCACAGGAATTACAGGAACATTCTCCTTATGACCCAAATATAGCTCTGCTTTCTCATCTCTTAAAGACGGTATTGTGGTGAAGATAACATTAAAATGCCAATGTTAGCCAGGTAATCATTTTTGAGGATGTCTCATAATGTACCTGAATAGTAGAGAGGTTATTATGGAGAAACTCCGTATTTACCATCCAAAATGTGAAAAAAGCAAGATTTCTCTTTTTTTATTTATATAGCACTGACACCTATGACAATTTACAAAGTCCATAGTCATGGCCCTTAAAGGGTTACAATCTAATTCCCCGATCATAGTCATATGTCAATAACACAATCCAAGGCTGCATATACACGTTCAATTTTTGTCACAATTTTCATGATAATTTCTAGTGACAAAAGATGGACAGATGAACAAACAAGTACTCTACATACAGCGCTATTCTATTCTATAGAGAGAAAAAGGGGGAGAGCGAAGGAGTGGCACTTCGCTATGCTCTGACAGTGGTCATTCAGCTTTGGTCATTCATGGATCCAGTAGGACAAATCCATTAATGGCGTCGAGCAACTTCTGTACACATGGGGATGTATGTACTTACAATGTCCGATTTGGTGGGAGGCCACTTACCCTACTAGTATGTTTTAGGGATGTTGGAAGAAACCTCTGCAAGAAAAAGGGAGATTATGCAGACTCCATGCATTTAGTTTTCTAGCCACATGTGATGCCCGGTATGTTGTATGAGGTTTGACATTCACAGAACTGTACAGTATACACTCAGTCTCAGTGATGTGTGACAACAGACAGAAGTTGAAGTGAACCGTGAAGACACACAAAAATCTGTCTCAGATTCAGTCTCTCACCTTGCCAGTTCTCGTGGCATGCAGTAGCTGAGCTGGGGGTATGCACTGTGCCAGTTCTTCAATTCTAATGGCAACAGCCTCTTATAACCAGAAGCACTTGTCCCTCATGACCTAATTTACTGTTCTGTGTAGTTATCAGCACCAGTACCCGGCCCCGCTGGGAAAAAAGAGCAGAACCAGGTGGTTTGGTAGTACCTGACTATTCTAAAATGTGCCAATTGTTACTGCCCATGTACTGTAGCATTAGGTGGCTCAAGTTTCTTGAAGGGGTGTAAAGAAAAACAAATGGACATCAGGGACACAGGGGTCTTTTTCACAGTATTCAGTATATTGCAGACAATTGGCCACACTGGTATAGAGCATTTGCTCTCAGACTGCCACCAAAATAAAAGTTGGACTGGTGGCCCTGAATTGAGATACTCCCCTAATCAAACCTTAATCTCCAAGGCAGTATTTGTCAACCTTTTTAACAGGGGGTACACCTTGAAATAACTTTCAGATCTTCCGGGAACCCCTGCCTTAATACTATATACACAACTCCCAGTACATTTTTGTGGTGGTCAGTAAAAAAATGTCTCTTAGATTACTGGCTGTTGGGTGAATGCCACCATTACAGATAG
>NC_092864.1:37549582-37552983 GCF_032062135.1 Pyxicephalus adspersus | reverse complement strand
TGTGAAAACATTCCTCCATGTCTCTCAAACCCCTCTTTCACAATCTGAGCCCAATGAAGCCTGGCATTGTCATCTTGAAATATGCCCATGCTGTCAAATCTATTGATGGAAAACCTGGTCATTCAGTATGTTCAAGCCAGAAAACCTGAACCCAGACCTCACCAACTGATGCAACCCCAGTTTATTTTCTTAGTTAAATCCAGGTTGTGACTTTTTTTGTCCAGGCAGTATATATAAAGGTGTGATGGGGTGTTATAGTTAGATAAACCTTATTCTCTAGAACAAAGACAAAACCCATCACCCAAACCAATACCCATACCCAACAATGTTTTGACAGAATAAAAGTAGTTAAAATGAAAAAGTCACATTGCTAATTCAAAAAGCAAATGGCAAATCTTATTAGCATCAAGCAGAAAACTGTACTACGCCACGTAAATCTGTGTTTAAGTGTAAACATAATGATGGTATCGAATGTGCTGCCAGATGGATATACAGGAGAAATGTTCCCTCCATATGACGAATCCATGTGTGGATTTTTAAATAATGCTCATTTCCAGGCCAAGATATCTAATATATGGAGCGTGGATCTTCTCACCTGTGCCAGCTGTCCCTGCAACGGTACTGCAGCAAGCAGCTTTTACACATTCTGATATCATCCCATCCAAGAAATGGGGTGGTCAGAAGAGACCAGTGTTTCAGTATCTATTTAACATGGAGGAACCCCTGGAAAAACCTTTTATGTCATCAGAGAACCCCTGCTATAATTACTATATTAACAGAACACAGTATATTAGCATGATGGTTTGTAGAAAGAATTCAGAAACCATACAGATCATTGGTGTCAGTAAAACTGACCTTAGAGTCACAAATTGATAATTGCTCAAGGAACCCCTAACAATGTCAAGAGGAACCCTGGTTGGGAAACACTGTAAGAGAAGGTCTTGTGCGAATGTAAAATGGACTCCATAATATGGGATCTTTATGGTCAAATCAAGGTAAAACAAAAATCAAACTACTATATTAAACCCACTGCAACGATAATTATAATTCAGAAGGTCTACTGAGTTTATCTGTAAAGTGAACCTGTATCAAAGCAGTCTTCATCCTAGAGAAGAGAGAAAGATTAGAAGATTTGGGTGAGGACTTTTAGGGGCTCTGCTCCTATGCCAGTTTACATTTGTATTGTAAACGTGTGTCTCAGAAACCTGACTCCAGAGGTAGCATTGTCAGAATCAGAATTTTTTCAATGTACCCTAAATGTATCTGCACAGAATATACTGCTCAGTGTTTTTGGTTTGTTGATTCTTGGTCCATACTGTGCACCAGGTTGTGATGATAACTGGCATGCTCCATGGGTAGTTAGGGTCATTTTTTTTGATTGTGTAGAATGGACAGTGGTGAAGATTGAGCTGCTCTTAAGTTATGGGGTCCCTGAATAACTAGCCCATGTTAATGTAGACCTATCATGACATTTGTAACATTAAAAAAAGGCTTTTTTTTATAACATTTTCAGGGGGAAACAACACCAGTTTCGTGCCTGTGAAGTGGTCACGTAGGCAGAAGCAAAAGGAAGGCAGGTGAAGATGGTGGCACCCACTGGTTCTTCAACTCTAGAATGAAGAGAGAAACCAGGATGGCACAGAAGCGAATAAAATCCAATTGTGGAGGGATTTAGGGCTCTATGGAAGTAAACATTGAGCAAACATAGGGTCCTTCATCAAAGCTAAAAGACAAAGACAACTGTTGCCTGCAGCTGAGGAAAGAGTCCCATAGTCCCATGGTTTGGGGGCCACAGGTGTTCATAACATGACACAGCATGATGTATCCTGTAACTGCCCACCCGGGGAACAGAAAAATTCCTTTTGTTGATCCACAGTATTTTTTATTTTTTTAGTATTTTTTAGTTTCCTGATAAAGCCAAAAATAATGTGAAGTCTACAGGATGCTCTTGTGCACTTAATGGGCCTGAATAAAACTCTCCAAGACTGGAAAAGATAGACTATCATGGGTGAAAATGGGTGATCCAGCAAGCCTGAGATGGATTTCCTAAAATCATTTGCTTTTTTGTCAAATGGTTTCAATCCTATACTAGATCCATGTTCACCTATACTAGATCATGTTCACCCATGATAGTCCATCTTCTCCAGACCTGGAGAGCTTTATTCAGTCCCATTAAGTACTTGGAGAGCTTTGATAAATAAGGCCCAGTGTGTCAAGACATCCCTTTAGAACGTCACCATCAGAACCTAATCCTGATTATTTGTTCTTCCTGTAGAAAGTATTTATCATTTACAAAACTGAGACATGTTGGCGTTGTTGTTCAGGTTGTAGATCAATGTGCTCTATTGTGTAGATTTCAAAGTAATTACCATTAACAGAAGAGTTTTGTAAGCATGCAAGGCATGTATGCTTTATAGAGGGGATGTAACCCTATTTTACTGCTTAGAACAAATACGTGTGGTTAATGAATTTGAGAATGTGAGGTTATCGCTTGCCCGGAGTCTCCAGCAATAGCCTCAAGCCCTAGAGAGATGTCCCTGGAATTTCTCACTGATGACAATGGCCTTATTTTACTTTAGCTGAAAACAAAACCGTGAATGATGGCTAAATATAAGTGTCACTGATCTGATTGCACCCATGGCTACAAATATATGAGTTTGTTTATTGTTTTTTACCTAGATTGTCCTTTCTTAGTTCTAAAAAGTTATTAGATTGTAAGCTCTGCAGCTCTACAGGTTCTCAGTGCTAGAACATGGTGGTACAGATTGAATAAATAATTGGTGGCCATTCTGAATACAGAATATGAAACTGGGATGATTAATTAAAATTAAACAAACAATGGTCTCTATTCAGAAGTTTAGGAATGCCATACAGTATAGCATCTTCTTTTTAAGGAATTAAAAGACAAGGATTGTTATCAGATGTTCCCAACAGAATTTCCAGATGTACAGCAAAGCCAAAGCATGGCGTCACACACCAGAAATGAATTCTCTGCAATGCCGAAGGAACACTAATTGGACAAATCAGCTTCAATATGGTTACATCTTTAAATAAGGTTTTTGAAACATGGAAAAGTCGCAATAATATTGCCATTGAAAATTGGCCATTGGTGGTATACAAAATATGTATGTCCCTTGAAACTGAATTCCAGGCTATACACTTTTTTTAAATATTTTATATTTATATAGGATATAATATGCACTTTGTGTGTACAGCATGTCTTTGTAAATCCAGGTATTACGTTATAAAAACAGCTGTGGCCTTAATATTGTGCAAAAAGCAGACCAGCAGGCCCACCCACTACAGGTTGCTGGCAAAGACCTAGAATAGGGGGCGTATAAAAGACTAGTCCCCCGGCTCAAAGAAAGAGAGCAATAGGGACTGGTCATAATATTGGCAAA
>NC_092864.1:37389084-37549386 GCF_032062135.1 Pyxicephalus adspersus | reverse complement strand
GTCCCCCGGCACAAAGAAAGAGTGCAATAGGGACTGGTCGTAATATTGGCAAAGACCTAGAATAGGGGGCGTATACAAGACCAATCCCCTGGCACAAAGAAAGAGATCAATAGGGACTGGTCATAATATTGGAAGCTTCTGAACAGTAGCAATGAGTCACATCAGACCTGGTATAAATACACAAAGCAAACCAAGATTCACATGGCCCTTGTATTTAGTTAATGTTTGCCTATCCCAGGGTTCAGCTTTAAATTTCGGAAATTTTAGTAATAACATTTTCCTTATTCTATCCAAAAACAAGAAATGACTATAAATTCACAGTGTTAAAACCAGAATTATTTTTAAGCTGGGTGGGAAGCACTTTTAGGTGGGTGACAGCCTCTGTATTGTGACTCAAACCACCCAAAAACAGCCATGTGGTCACAGAAAGGTGCTTGGTGGTGAGCCCAGCTAAGAAGGGCTGGGGGGAACATTGAACCATATGTATGGAATAGTAGCCACTCCATATTTTTTAGGTTGTTCATAGTTCCAGGCCCTCACACTCCTGACAGTAAGGAATGAGCTAGCCTATTCAGAATATATAGAAAAAAACTAAAGTTCAGTATAGAAGACACAGAAGAACTACAATATTACAAGAATGAAACTAGCAGCAGATAAGTCTGAGGGTTGAGGTAAGGAAAAAAAGCTCTGTTTCTCAGGATATCTTAGAACTCGTAGGAATTGGGAGCTGTGGACATTCTGTTTAGTCATAACTAAGTCATATCAAATGGCATGTTTTGCTTGTAGATAGAAGAGGTGAACCGCACAAAAGGAAATATTACTGAACTAGAAGTCAAGTTAATATAAATAATCCTCTAAGAAATTCTGCAGGAAGTGTCATTTAACTCAGTGGCCAGAGCCACCACAAAGAAAGAAAAAGAATGTTTAACCCTTTTATGGGCCCAAACTTTTTTTTGCTGACAGCAAGGGCAGAAGATGGCATTGGGATGAGCTACATCCTTTATAATGTGTTCTACACTATGCAGGGCAAGGTAAAACCTTCATTATTTTGCTTCCTGCCAGCCAACCCCCAGCTCTCCTTGTCCATTTACCATATTTGTTATCCTGTTTCAGGCGATCGTTTTACAGGGCATAAAAATACTCACCAGCTTCCATGGTGTCATTCCATCACTGTTCAGATGAGCAAGGTATTAGTCCTGATGAATTCTTTAAGCACTTTCATCAGCAATTATTGGGTGACACGTCAAAAATTATTATTTTACTGCACTTTTCAACAATCTGGTTGCAAATAATTTCTCAACGACATGATCTTGTCGACATCACTACCTCTGGGCTTGTCACTTTCCGTGCCAATACATCTGCTACTATTGGGTCTGATTTATCAAGGTTCTTCAAAACTAGAGAAGATAGACTATCATGGGGGAACGTGGAGGGTCCAGTAAAATGGATCTGGTCCAGGATTGAAAACATTTACCATCTAATAGCAAATGATTTTTAAGAAATCCTTTCCAGATTTGTTGGATCTCCCAGGTAATGTGATAGTCTATATTCTCTAGTCTCTCTAGGAGAATTTCAATAAATTAGACCTATTGCACCATAAATGGCCCTTTTTGGACAGAAAAATGTCCAGGAAATAAAGTTGGTAGGGTAATTTTGAACTTGATGATTTTAGAAAGCTTTTGACAGTGAAATTTTATTACCAATAAATGCATTTATGACACACAAAAACTAACCCCTACCTAAATCTTCACCTAACCCTCAGCCAAACTAAGAAAGGCTTAGCACTTCTGACAATATTTGTATTACTGTCTTTGCTCTCATATCCTGGTGAAAACCCCACTCATAATTTACTGCTCAGGCATTACAGAAACAGGAAAATATCCTCAATCAGGTCACTGGAGAAGGAAAACTTTCAAAAACGAGTAGGAATTAGTAGACATTTTATTCTCCTTATTCTTGTTCTAAACCTACTCCTAAACCCAAAGCTGGGCCATTCATATCCTCAATTCAGCCATAACATTCTATGATAGTCAGGGTGCTAAATGTACACCATCATTGATGACTTTAGGGGGTTTTGGAACAAGTGAAGTGTGAGAAGAAAAAGAAAATCACATACAGTAGTTGTTAGTGTCATCTAGGTGAATGTTTTTATGTACCTAGAGATGACCTTAATGTTCAGCCCACATGAGAACTGAATTGTGGTTATAGAAAAAGCACTATAATATTAGCCTAAGGGGGGAAATTAGAAAAATCCATCCTTAACACAATTTTCTTGATCTCTTTTTCCTTTTTAAAGGACAAAATCCACCTGATTTAGCTTTGTCATGGTATATTCAGAACCAAATCTGAGGGACCCCAGGGCAACAGCATAGAGCCCAATGCATGTTCAATTGGCTGAAACGTAACCCTATCGCTCCTACAGAAAACCAAGGACATAGTCTAAGTTGTGCACCTGCCTTCACTTCACAACTCCTTAGTATCTGATAGGACCATGACACGACAGACCAGTATTTCTCAACCAGGGTTCTGTGGAACTCTAGGGTTTCTCCAGAAGTGGGATTCTTGAGCAATGAGCAATTTGTGCCTCTCAAGTCAGTTTAGGTGACACCGATGATCTTTTTGGCTATCTGTAAGGGTGACATTCTTCTCACTGGCCAGCAATGTAGGAGGCATTCTTCCTATTGATCACCATGCTGGCTGTGGATACAGTAATAATAGTAGGTGTTCCCTGTGGACCTGAAAGTTATTTTAAGGGGTTAAAAAGGTTTAGAAACTCTGCTACAGACAGTGCAAATGGAATGTATTTTCTGTCCCTATTACAATCTTTAATATTGTCAATAAAAGAGATGGTGGATCAAGCTGATACCATACCCATGGCCCTCATGCTTTCCCAATCCATCTCTGAGTTTAGCAGTTTTTGCATCAAACTATAGAAAGGTCTATGAAATAATATAGCCAGTCTTTTCTGCCGCTGTAGTGGCGCACAAATGACAATGCAAATACATTAGTTCACCAATGAAAAACAACTATTTCTTTTCATCACCTACATTTAATCTTACTCAAATAATGACTTTTTCGGTTTGATTGAATAGGCAATTTTGCTTCCTCAAACGAGAGATCATTTGTGCAATACACCTCATGATCAGCAATCATCCACCTTCGTGGTGTCTTACACAATACTGGAAACAACACAGCTGCTAATCTGCTGAAAATGTTTTACTGAAACTAATGAAATTATGGAGAAATTAGTGTGACTTAGATGAAGGCTTAAAGTTACACTCCAGTTAAATATGAACACTTTACATTTGAAGTGGCTTTGGTGACGTAAGGTTACTTGCCCTGTGGGTTTTACTTTAATCCCAGCTTTCTTCTTTTGCACCTGAATGTCCCGCTGTATAATATCCTATTGTTTCCAAGATGTTCTTCTTTTGGGTGGTCCTTAGTCCAAGCCTGGGAAAGGCCAGTATGTTCACAGGTCTGCCCTCTCTTTGGCTGGCCTGTAACCCTACCCACATAGAAAAGCTTCACCTCATCAATTGAAGATGAATTATTTCATTGTTAGGATTTGTAAGGGGCCCATTTGATATTTCAGGTTTTTTAGAAATGTTGGGAAGATAAATCCAAACCTACCAAAATTATACAATATATTGCAGCCTACCAGTTCTTAGATGTGGTTGGAACATTTGTTATGTGTGCAGGGTAAGAGCATTTTCATTAAAGCAGAACTTCTATGAAAAAAAAACATACCTTTACTTTTTAAAGGCTGTCATTCCATGTACTAATTGCTCCCATTGAATCCTGGGCTATCTTGGTTCCTTCTTCTTCCCAGAACTCGCCATTCTGTCCAACACCACCATCTTCTGTCTTCCAGGTTCTTCCTGATGTTCTTCGATCTTACATTATGCTGGCACAAGATAATATGTGGGGGTGGGGTAATTTTCTATAATAAATTACTGTACATTTGCTTTATATATGGATTTATTTATATTTTTTGTTTGTGGTTCCAAATTGTTTAAGTCATGGAGATGGGCTCAGTGTAATTCTGGTTATGGTTTCAGAAGACTGTCATAGACAATGGGTGAATATTAAACAAAAATCAATATGCCAAAGGCTACTGGGAATCATTGTATTTATATAATATTATTAGTAGTATTTTTGTAAGTAATATTATATCAGCAATTAAGGTTATCAATGTTTAAGGACCCAATAAAGGACTTTCCTCGCAGAGCTAAAAACAGACACTTTTTCCATGTTGTCACAGTTTGCATTGTTACATTTTTATCCAGTAGACTCGCTGACAAAGGGACTTTTGGTGAAATTTCAACATTCTTCCTCCTTGATTCAAGCAGCTGAGAGAAGAAAGCTTAGTTGTATTTATCATGAGTAGAATGACTGGGAACAAACAGGAAGCTCTCATCAGCAGCCCCCTGGGCTGTGCAGGGCAGATAGAAAGGTAGAGAGAGAGAGGAAACAGCTCTGTAACCTGTGATATGGGGAGGACAGATTAAGCTGGGTGCAGCTATGTAGGATAAACAACAATGTCCTGACTTTGTCAGCCACTTCCAGGACATTCTAATTAAAGGAAACCTGTGCTGAGAGACACACGAAGGGTGGGTACTGGTGACCTGCTGTCTGAAAATGCTACCTGCCTGGCTGGAAAGCCCTGGACAGAAATCTGATTCCTGTTGCTGGAAACAATCTTATGTGATGATTTCAAGGGGAACAAACAAGCACTGTACACATATCACTGTTCTGTTTAATGGAAAGGGCATGCGAGTGGCACCTTGCTGTGCTCTCCTTCATCGGAAAGTACAGCATCAGTTCCTGCTCAGTTGTTCATCAACTCACCATGGCAGATTGGTGAATGACCCCTATATACATGCTGGATTTTGGAAGAAAGAGACTTATGAGTTCATCTCCCCATCACTCTCATTTTCTGTCATCATATCTTACGTCACAGTATGCTGATAAAAACACTACCCCTTCATCAAGCCATGCCAAGATGGTGGTATTATGTCAAGATCTGTGGCATGCATTCTAAAAAAGAAACCCTATTGGCAGGTTAAGGCATTGCATGGGATTGGGTGATCCAGCATGGCTCCCAGTGGATGGCACCTATCTGGCCACTTGGTATCTTACACCACAGCGTTGGTTCCTAAAAAGCCTTTGAAGATTTGACGGCAGACAGAATTGAGGGGTATGGTTCTGCTCACTTTTGCAATCATTCATTCTCTATGGGGCTTCTGTATGTGGATGCTACTTGTAGCGTCTCCCCCTGAGGCAGCGGTTCACTGGTATGCAACCTTATTGCCAATATGAACTGTATTATATAAACTACATGCAGCATGATGCTGTCAGCCAGTGGTCTAAAAGCCTATTTTCATGAACTACATTTCCTTCTAGCAAAATGTTTCCCCCATGCCCCACAAAATACCCCATTGATGCCCTTTACCATGAACAGAACCATACATCCGCATGTTGTGTACTGTGCTGCATTAGGCCTGAGTACAGTAAAGGTACCAATAATATAAAACTATTAGATAAACTTATATTTTGAGGATCCCATTAAGGATTAGCTACATTACCTTTAAATGGAATGCAATTTTCTCCTCCGTATTAGCAGCCATCGCAGCGAGCCCGCGAGCGGACTCCATTTTGCTTAGCCGCAGACCTCAATTAATGTTGTGTATGAACAAAAGAGAGGTCCATTTTCATAGGTAATTAAACCTCACTTTTTCATTAGCGCCGTTCTGATTTACACCGGCTGATTTATGTGGCTTCATTCTCCGCTATGTAGTTGATTGATTCACTTTTATTCCGAGCTATGTCTCATCATTAATACATGCATTATCTGCCTAATAATGATACATACTGATATCTTGATTACAGGTCTTAAACTTTTCAATGTATCTTCTATTGTTTCTCGTAAACGAGTCCTGAGATCTCAAAGACGCATAAAAGAAGAAGAAGGCTTCGCTAATAATCAATGAACCAGTCATCTTGTAACATTAAATAGCTACTCCGGGCAGTAAGGAAACTTAGCGAGCTGTTAAAGCTGAACTCCAGGCAAGCAGCTAAATATGGAGTTAAAATACATATAATGGAGGGGTTTTATTTACCAAGGAATACTTAACTTCTTCTGTCTCTTAAACCCTCACTCACCAATCCATATCCCGCTTCTATTGTCTGCTACCTCCCCACCTTTTAGATTGTAAGCTGTTCGGTGCAGCGTCCTCTTCTCCCTGTGTCATTGTTTGTATCTGTCAGTCATTAACAACCTCTATTTAACGTAAAGAGTAATTTAATGTAATTTAGTGTAAAGTGTCGCACCGCAACCTTATGGCCAATGTGAACATAGCCTTAGATTCAATTTAGAGCCAACTGTTGGAATTGAAAATCAGCTCCTGGAATATAGTACTGGGGTAAACCTATACTTTAATACCACCAAGGAAGGTATTTTCAGTTCCAAAGGAATATACCCCTGGAACATTCAGTGATTTTTGGAGCCCTGGTGATAAATATAAAGGGGTACACAGTCCATGAAAAGTATACAATTGCTGCTGTTGATCTCTGGCATTCAAACAAACTAAATACAAAATAAACTGCTACATGTTTTACCCTTATGTATTAAAAAATCTGCTGACCGAGGATTTCAGTCATTAAAATGACCAGAAATACCTTGAGAATTAATTAACACGCACGTAGAGTTAAAAGAAAAAAAAGTCCCGTCCTAATAACTATCTGTGCAGGAAATGGTAAGTTTTCCCAGCACACAGCCAGATCAGGTATTCTTTTTCTCTCAGCATTTTGCAAACATCTGGTTGTAATTACTGCATTTCTGGTCTAGAGAAACTATTTTGGGACAGGGATGTGATAAGGCAAAGGGAAGTCAAATGGGCTGGTTAATTGGTACAAGACAAGACCTTTCTTCCTTCTTCTACAGGAGGTCGGCTTTTATCCTAAAGAAATGCTGGGTAATGGAAAGAGGAATGAAGCCCAGACAAGGCCCAAAATACGGTAATATGTCCTTCCATATACTGAGCTGGGGGACAAGGCCCTTATTACAAGGGAAATAATATAAATCTGCAAACTAATATAACCTGGAAAATCTGAAAACAAAAAGACTCTGCAATCCTAGGGACAAGGGCACAGTCCACATCAACTCCCCCTAGGATGGCAATGGGTTCAAGTGAGGAAGGAGGTCCAAAAAGGCAGCATGGCAACAATCAGAGATTCAGTTAAGATTAATCAATGGCACAATTCAGGTACACAGGCAAGGCCTAATGTGTTGTACCCCCGACAGGTGCATAAACATTGGGCTGCTTAAAAGGTGTGAAACACGCCAAGGTGTGATCCGTGTACCTTATGGTACACCTTATGGTGCATGTGATCTTTGATTGTTGCATTTCTGCTTCTCCAACATCCATATTTTGGCAGACTGTGGTGAGTGCCAGACAGATCTCAGTCTAGAATATAATAAGACAGACTAACCTGCTGATACGGTTGGTTGAATATCCAGCATTCTATATAAGCTTTGCTAATTAGGGCAGGTATGCACTGCATAGATCCAAGCTGCAGTGCTGAGCAAAGACCGCAGATTGCAAAGTCTCAAAGATAATTCTTACAAAATTGCAAAGTGCAGTACCCCATTAAAAAATAAGAACCCATATTAACTAGGCACATTTTATTACCCTGATCTCTGAATGATTTCTATGAGTTAAAAGACTTTGCAAATTGTGATTTTCTCTTTGCTTTGGAAACCCTCATAGGTCCAATGACATGTAAAATTGATGCAAGAATTTGCAAGCAACCCTTTTTTTGCTTCAGGAAAGGGAACAATATATTTACTGTACCTGTACTGCCTTGAGGAGAAGGATTGTGACACTCAATCAAGGGAATAGAGTTACCACTCCAGATCGGGGCCACTATTTTTAGGAAACCTGTCACAGCAGTGTTACCATATTCATCATACCATATCCAAGCTTTCAATCAGAATGGAATTCTTCTACAAGCTTTGAGGCAAGTCAAGCCTTCCAACACAACTTGGGAGCCCTTACTATAGCAGATTATTTTTTATTTTATGTGTTTAATAATTAGGAAAAAATACCTGTCGACTGGTAACCAACAGCTGATCAACTATTACTTCTTGGGTGTAGACATGCTTAAAATTTGTTGTAAAGAATCAACTCCCAAGCGAATTTTTGGGGTCATTATGCTGGTTGGGCAGTCATTGGGTTTGCAACTAGGAGGGTAGAGGATTGCGATAACGTTAGCACTGGATCAACATAACTTCCAGGGTACCTGGCACATGGTGATAATGTTATTTATGGGTTTTAAAGGTCCATATGGGCAGCACAGTGGCTGGCCTTCTTGACTTTGCAACTTGACTCTTGACCATAATTCTATCCAGGCTTTCTAGTTTCCTCCCTCAAAAACATACTGGTAGGTTAATTGGCTTCCCAAAACTGGGTTTGGACTTTGTCCTTGACAAATGGCTGTGTAGTAGGGACATTGCATGGCGCGCCCTCTTTAGTTAGGAACCTTTAAGACTTGTAGTTACCGGTAGCAATGCACTGCAAATATAAAGAAAACCCATGCAAGCACCTTTGACGGTTTGTTACTCTTGGAGGCACAGCAGCAGTTTGCTTGGGAGCAGCTAACCGTCCAGTTTTCCACTGCAAGTTTAAAAAGGGCCCTAATGGCATGACTATGGGCTTTGTAAAGCACTGTGTAATATGCTGACACTATATAAATAATTATCAAGACAATATTATTTTTTTTTTCTGTCCCTCTACAAGACACACTATTATTACAATCACCAGCAGGATCAACAGGTAAAAACTGCAAGGAGAACCCAAAAATTAAATTACATTCTATTATTTACAGAAAGGAGAATGCCTAAAGAATATTTATTGGTTATATTTATTGGTTGGTTATATAAATTTATTGGTTCTCAGTATAGACCAGTCCCCCTGTAAGTCTACAACCTTGTCAAGTTATCATGTTTATTAGACTGAAAAACAATGGGATCTCTTGAAAAGAAAAGGCCTGGAAGTTTCTGTGAAGTTCCAAGGTAGTTAGAGAATATCCTTTTTTTCCTTTGAAAAGCAAGTATCACCTTATCGCTTCCTCAGTGCGTCTGAGACTCGTTTCCTGAGTGGTATTTGGAGGTAAAAAACCTGCCGGTGGTGAAAAAATAGAGGCAGCTGAGACGTCCAATCTGTCAAGCTCCATTTTTCGAAGAAAGGAAAAAAAAACTCAGGAGTGAACGTATTTAGCGAGAGCCATTTCCTGCACTCCGAGGAGGAGAAAAAGAATGTTGCTAAGTGTGTACATGAGGAGATGTGTGTCGCCGTTATCTCTGACCTGCAGCTTAGCCCTTGTGTCTCAGCTGCCAAAAAGCTCCCATTCAACCTTGTGCTGAGTTCATCAGCGTTTCACGTGTCAGGATTGAAACCGGCAAATTCAGGACAGACAGTCACTCTATTCAACCGCCTGGGGACATCGTGACAACTGAAATCCCCTTACAGACCATCCGTATCAACCTATGGCAGGTCACAACACATAACCCCTCTCAAACAGCAAGCCCCTTTCCCTGTTGTCAGCACTGTCACTTGAACAGAGCGAGGGAGTCTTATCACAAGACCTGACGTGACTGTGACAATTAAGATGAATTGCAAACACCCTGCTGGTGCCATACATCGAACAATAACTTGGCAGAGGATCCTACACAAACTGTTGGGTGGTATAGAGAGAACTTCATCCCCGCTTAGGCTCAGAATTAGCATATTCAGCAGCAGGGAAGATTTATGAAGGATTTTATGCCTACCAATTTTAGCTTAATCCATAATGCGCTGCCTATAGAGTCTATGCGCTCTTTATAGAAGGCCTACTGGTGCCATTGGACAGCAATTTTGCACCTGCGTGTAGGGATTGGTATTATGAGATCAGGATGCCGGTTTAGAGCCCAACAATATTTTTGTAAAGTATTGGCCTCCAGTAAGAAATCCAGAATGAATAATACTAATATATATTTATATAGTGCCAACATATTACACAAAGTCAATAATCTTGTCATTACTGTCCTCTGGAAGAGCTCACAATCTAATGTCTCTATCCTATTCCAGGAAAGGTTGAAAAGAAGTTGTAGGTGGGTGGGAGTCCCTATATTGCGATCCAACTTTTCAGTAACCACCCAAAAACAGCCAAGTGGTTACTGAAGAGTGCCGTGTGGTGCGCCCAGCTAAAAGGAGTTGGGGAGAACACTGCTAACCGTACACTTTGCAAGATTTGCATTGGAATGGAAAATCAGTTAGATAAAAATGTTGAAACTATTTAATAAAAGTGATAAAAACATAATTTTTAACAATCACTTTCTAGCATTAATCAGATAGAATGTTGATCCACAAATTGATCAGGAAAGACATTTTTTCAGCCAGTGCTTGATTCTGTCATGGTGCAATATTCTCTATGGCTGGATTCATGAGCTATAATTTTTTACCTTTAGGTAAAATTGGCAAAATTGATCTCTATCCACTTTATGCCCTACCCCCCTGTACATCTACCCATACAATGCTTGCAGCATTAGACTGTCAGCTGGTCTATGTACTTTAAATACCCAAAAGGTGTTTAGTGGAGAGTTAGTGTATTTCCTCAGCCCTGAGTCATCACTCCTATTTCAGCATTCAGACCCCGGCACTCCTACTGTGAGCCAGATTTGAAATCTCAGTACAGTAGTTTCGACACTGACTCTGGTATTTTTGGTAGCATAGACAAAAGAAAAATGCAAATAAAAAAAAGTGTACCCTACGTGCCCTCACCCTTAGACTGGCCTTAGCACTAAACCCTTCGTCGCCCAAATGCTAAAACATAACCAAATGCAACTCAAATAAACTCCTAACATCCAGGACCTGTTAATGATACTGCATTTCCATAACAGGCCTCCTATTCACTGTGAATGACACTCCCAATGCTCCATGTCTATTATCATTATTATTAAACTGTATCTATATGGCACCAACATAGCACTGTACATTAAATAGGGGTTCCAAGTGACAGGCAGATACAAACAGGAAGAGGAGAGGACCCTGCCCAGAAGAGCTTACAATCCAAGAGATTAGGGGAAAAGCCAAAACATGGCTTCTATTATTTAGGATTTAGCTCCATTTAGGGTATTGCTCCTATCTGAGGCTTCATTAGAAAGATTTACCCTAAATCCTTCTTTATACCAACAATAGCTTTTTATTGGAAGCTTATTATTAATATTAAACAGTATTATTATAGCGCCAACATATTACGCAGTGCTGTACAATAAATAGGTAGGAAGAGCAGCTCACATGACTTTGCACAGGCTGGGATACAGTCAAAACAGAATCATTTTCACAGTATCTTCTGCACAAGTGAGTAAACCAGCCTTTCTCTTCCCTTTTTACCCAAGTGGGGCCCTTCAAACTAATTGTAAGGCTCAGGGAACCCCTGCAAATCCAATTAATTGAGGTTAAGTGGGAAGAATGCCCCTTCAATTGGTCATCAGTGAGATAAATACACCCAATATAGTGGTGGTTAGAATGTCTCCCTTACAAACTGGGATAAATATTTGCTTTGTGGTATGATGATGAGTCTGACAAATGATCAGCATATTTGGCAGTGGCATACACGACCCATTTACTGCCATTGTGGCCTAAGATGCTACTTTTGCAGACAATCCCAAAAAATAGCAGCAAGTTCTTGATACTTTGAGAATGCCAATCTCCATAATTGTTGAAAGGATCACAGCAACACTTTATAAATATGCTGTCCTGGTAAATATTAAGATATGATTCATGATAATGGCAGCTAAGCCATATTTATTAATGGGAAACAAACTATAATGCTTTATTTTACTGATGCATTGATGCATTAATGATGTGTATCACTAAAGTCATTACATTTAATGTATGGCAATAAGGATTTTGCAAATTGAATATTTTTTAAACTTTAGGAAATTATAAGCTTAGTAAATTGTTTTTTTATTATATAGGCAATACAAGTTTTTGTAAATTATTATAATTTTTTACTGTTACAATTTAATGTATTTAAATTCCAATGCAAATACATACCTATATAAAATGATATATATATATATTCCCATACGTCTATTTCAGGCTGTGTCCACAACGGGTTAATTAGGTTGCTGTATCAGGTCACAAGGTACAGCACATAAACAGAATTATCCTGAGCTCCTCAGCATCCTCCATCTCAGGGTTTTAGTTCTGGTTACGGTACAAATGTGTGTTTATAATCCCCTGTGAAAATAAAATATTTTCTGTGACAGCTCTGCCATTGTCCTGCATGACATCTGTACTTTTCTGCTGAGGATTTCCTGCCAAATGTAAGGAGACAACTGCGTGACCCACCTTGTGAGAATGACAGAGCTGAACCGTTACAGCACAGCAGGGATAGGTGCCTCTCCTAATAACATCTTAAGAACCAACAAACCTATCTGCCATAAAGAGCAACTCTGGACTGTGTGAAAAATAGACACTTCCTATGCATACAGGAAGTAAAGGAGACATCTCTATATTGGGGTCACAAACCCCAGCAAAAACAGGGGTTTACACTATCCCCACTTCATCCAAATAGCAAAATCTTAAATTACAGAAAATAAATAAACTATTTTTTATATATAGATATATTATACATAATAAAAATACAGATTATTATGTTTTATATTATTTTCTCTATTTATTTATTTTACATTTTCTAATTTAACATGGTAATATATTTTCGAAATTTGCAAATAAATACATTTTACTATAATATTTATTTTATTTTTTATTATAATGTTTTTAATATCTAGTGATCCCACATGAAGCCTAATTTCCTGGTATAGGGTTTGAATTGTCTTCCAATTCCTATTTCCCTCTCCTCTTAGATTGTAAGCTCTTCTGGGCAGGGTACTCTCCTCCTTCTGTGTCATTGTTTGTATCTGTCTGTCATTTGCAAACTCAATTAATTGCATTGTGCTGAATATTATATTATTATTATCATTATTATTAATAATAATAATAATAATAAACAGTGTTTATATAGCACCAAAGTTTTATGCAGCGCTGTAATAGGAGGACCCTGCCCAGAAGAGCTAACTTAATAATAATAATAAATTGGGCTCCGGTGTTGCCACCCTGTTACATCTGTCCCCTAGTGATGGAAAAAAAACAGCCGTCAAGGTCCACCGTTGTCACCATTAGGAAGCTGGGTCAGAAAAATAATGTGCAGCTGATTCACCTAGACAAGAATTAAAGAAGGGACTGTAAGAGATCAGACAACTGAAATGCAGCAATGCAAAAAACTAAATGTTAATCTTTTTTATTATAATTAATATTTTAATTGCTTTTTAATGTTTAATTTTTTCCCCTGCTTGAATTTTGTATGACATTCTCCTTTAAGCACTGTCTTTTAGGTGAGCAGAGCCAGACATGTTGTACATAAAAAAACAGGAGAGAGATTTGGAATTCCATGTACAAGTCTTTCTTTATGATACCAGCTGAAGGACGGATTAAGCCACCTGCCAGGCTTGGCAAAAATTCCCAAAATGCTAAGTGTGACAAAACAGAACAGGTGTACAGGTACCAAAGCCGTTTCCCCCCCAAAAAATTTAAAAATGTATTTTTATTTTTTTCCCTAAACAGAGGAATGCACTGACAGGTGCAGAAGTTCAAGTTACCGCGTGGAAACAGCAAATAAATACACGGCATTAGTGTCTGACGTGATCTCAGTGCTCCCGGGGATGTTAATAACTGGCAAGGTACAGTAATCTCTGATTGCAACATTTGGTTTACCTTAATCTGGAGGGACAGCTGTATTAAAGAGGGAATTATACTAATCAGTTCAAGGCCCTTGCATATAAAACTTCCCATTAGGCTTAAAGTACAACAGCTTACGCTTATACTCTGCAAGCCTACATCTGGTTCTGAACAAGACAGCCTCTCATTTGCAAGGTACAAGCCGAAAAACAAGTCTGGGTGGGGGGGCTGACAGTTGCTGGGGGGGGGTAGAGAGGGAGGGTGGGTGATAAAGGAGCCAGCTAGTAATACTTTGAAAATGCTGCAGCACAACACTGTCTTGGAGGCATCTCAAACACTTAAAAGCAACCGGTTTGTTATCAACCTTGAGCCATTTTTTCCTGTTACCGGAGGTGGATGACACCAAATAAAATTGATGATGTCAGTGAAAACAGCCCATCTAAGCACAAAAAGAAGCTTGGCAGTGTTATCTTAAAGGAGTACTCCAGGCAGAAAGAAGTCAATAATGAGCATGCCGAACTGGGAAGCTATTTGAGCCCGCTTCTTGTGTTTGGATGTGCCATGTGGTAAAAAAAAGGTTGCATGGCAGGAAATCAATCTCACGGCTGTGTCCAGCATCTGTAGCCATCGGCTTGCTTTACACAATTCGGCCCGACCCTGCTGGCTGCACAAGGCCTTGATCCGAAAGTCGCTCTCAGCTGTACGGAAATGATTCAGAATATTCAGAGATTGCAGCAGATCATAATATGAAAACAATGAGCTCTCCAGAATATGAGCATTTCCTGCACTATACAAATGTGACAGTTTTCCTACATAATATAATAGAATGAATCACTAAATCACCTTTAATCATTTTTTTAATTTAAAGTTTTATATTTATTAGCAGGTACCAGAATTATCTAGATCTGAAGCCGATCATGAACAACTTAACACGTTAATGCAAATTCAGAAGTAATTTTTAATATTTTTAAATCTCTAGCTTTTATTAAAATGATATCGGGTGTTTCTGGCCTATTTGAGCATTTTTTGGACACACTGACAATGTTCTGTCCATGTTTGTCAAAGGTGTTGTCAAGTTTCTATGAGAACCAAGTGGCCTTTCAATGTACATTGCTCAGACATTGTCCACCTATAAAGATGGTTTATTGCCGACGTAGGGAAACCAACCTTGTAATTTTGTGTATCCAATTGTGTTCCTATGTTATTAACAGAAATGGTCATGCTGATGCACAATGCATGGGTATGTTTTATAGTCAATGTAAGAAAACCTGCCCTATGAAATGCCATGCAGCAACTGGACTATAAATGGTCACGTTGATGGAGATTGCTCAGACATGGTCCACCACTGGCAACAGGTTTCCCTACAACCACTCCTCTTAATTCACTTCCATGGGCTAATTTACAAAATGCTCTTATGTTCTATGGTGTACCATTCTCCCAACTGTTTGTAATATAGAGCTACATTACCTCTTCATACTGTCTATCTGTGTGTAGTTTGGAGGCATTGATCCACTTTATACCCCCTGTATCTGATTTTGAGTGACTTTCCCTATTCATACCTTTTACCTGTCCCTAGTTTGGAATGATTTCCTTTTTTAAACCACTGTCACTGATTTGGAGATACTGTTGTTCTTCATACCATTTAACTGTGTCTAAATTGGAAATACTGTCCCTCTTCATACCTCTCAATTTTCTTCTTTATACTTTCCAGCTGTTTCTGATTTGGAGGGATTGTCCCTCTTCATACATCTAGACATATAAATACTTCAATATTATTCATATTATTTAAATACTTTGCACTGAACCTTTATCCAGACTCTAAATATTTTATTTTCTGTAATTTAGGAGATGCAGTTGGAAAAAAAAAACACTGGAGGAAAACCAATCATTTTCTGTGTGTTTTTTGGTCCTCGAAATGGGGGTGTGTCATTTAAAACGTTCCTCCTCCCAATCCCCAAAAAGTCAGGCGGGTTGTGACTAAATCTCTAGCTACAAATCACCAATTAGGCTGCCATTAATTACAACTACAAAACGTCCCTAACTCAGGACACCAATGTAAAATCTTCTCACTATAACAAATAAAACATTAAATTTACCTATCTTGATATTACCTACATATCGTGGGGATTTTTCCACAGCCTGTAATTCTCCTTTAAGTCGGAGTGAACCATAGCAGGCCATACCATATGGCAGTAATCCTCCTATATCTCACATCACCTACAGCAAAGCTTCATGGACGGTGACCTTATTTGGCTGCTCTCAGGTTGGCTGAGTCCTGGGGGCATTGCACGGATTCTGCTATATCCCAAAAGGTTGATGTTGATTTTTTTTTTCTTTTTTTTTTTCCGAGCTTTGCAAAGTATAAATCCAACTGATTACTCTGCACTCTTTTGCTTCACTGAGCCTTTACAATCAGACATCCCCGTTAACAATAAGCTCCTAATGAATCAAACATCTACAGAATTAGTTTCACCTAGCTGCTTCGTTCCCAGGCAGAGCAAGTCTTTGTCAGACCTGGTTTGATGGGAAAAGCTACTGACACATAGTGCACCTATTGATAAACAATTCCGTAATGAGGGACAGGACAAAAAATTACCTAAAAAAACCTGATTAAAAATGACAGGCCGAACGCCGGGCAACGCCGCACCCTTATTACTAGAATTGTGTTTTTAAGAAAAATAATTAGGCAAAGCGTAATTCAGGGATTCTATTTTTTTCCAGGTTCTGATTTCAATGTGTTTCCTGTTTGTAGATATTTTGTATCTTTTACTTTGCACAGCACCAAAGAGATAACCCAATAATAACAACTGTAATAATAATAATACTGTATTGTATTTTTAAACATATTCTACAAATGGGGGGCTAGTCAGCCATGAATTGGGGCAATAGGGGGAACTACGGGGGATGCAGAGGGCACAGCTGGGCTCACAAGGGTTAGAAGACCCCCCAAGCATGACAGCCCCTATGGGCTTACATAATAAAAGCTGGATAAGCATCCATTGTTCTATTTATTGGTTAGGCTTTTACCATGTTCATTAAAGTTGATGTATTATAACATGTACATAACATATAAAAAGCCGAACTCCAGGTAGATATATAAAATACAGATTATTGCAGTTTTGTATTCATTTATATATTACTATGGCAGTGTAAGTACCTGAATGTGAAACATGGCATTAGTGTATTGCAAAATATAGCATAGAAGGAGGGAGGGAGAAGTAGCACAAGATCTGCGGTGATAAAAGTAGAGAGCAGAAAAATAGACATTAGCTCATCAGTGTGCTGCTGTTTCTTTCACGGTCCATTCAGAGTCAAAACCTGACTCTGAATCTGTGTTACTTACAGAATTTAAAAATTGAAACCTGGAAGGCTCTTTGTTGTAAAGGAGAATTGTTATATCTGTTCTGCAATAAAATCAACTGTCACAATGTTCCTTAGAATGTGCACTGAGATGAGCATGCATTTTTTTCAAACCTTGGTGCTGGGATGAAGGAATTCCATCATTCTTATCCAGCCAATCTAGATGGCCTAAAGATTTGTACACATTTAGGGCTTTTTTATTGGAAAGTACCTTTCACAATCCTTTCCAATGACAAAAGACTGAAAGATGCATGATCCAGCACTGTACATGGAGAGAGGAGGGGGGAAAACAAGCAAGTGGCACCCCGCTGTGCTCTCTTACCATTGACTTGCATTGTGGTCGTTCATCGTTCGTTGTTCATGGATCTACCAGAACAGATTCATAAACGATGTTGGACAGCCATTGTACACACATTAGATTCTTGTCCAATACTAGTCCTGAATCAATCATCAGACAAGAATCATCTGACGTGTGTACATAGCCTTAGATCCTGAACCTGGAAAGGAATCAGAAGAAGATGGTGATAGAGGGGAGGAGAGAATATAACACATTTTATAATATAGCATTTTTAACAAATTGTGTAAATTTATGGACTGGATGGACAGGAATACAAATATTTTGGTAGGCAAGATTATGAAGCAATGTGGCCAACTATGCAACATGCATACACCTATGCTGTTACTAATATCCTTGGAGAGGACTCCCTGAGCCATATGCAGCACTAATAGCATCAAAATGAACAGATTTTTGTCTGGGTTCCATGCACTTCTAATACAACCCAGTGGATTTGCCATTAGAAGATGGGAGGGTCACAGGTTAACAACACTGGTCACCGGGTCATCTGGTTGCCTGGGTTAAGAAATGAGTCATGACATAAATGACCTATCATAATGCTAGTGAGTTCGTCATGACATGTATCAATGTGTGTCAATATAAGTGATGATGCTTGCTGACATTTATATAAACTACATTGCATAGCTCATTGAAAACATAGAACAATGAAAGCTGATGTGCCTTTTAAAGCATTTTCATTAATTTCAGTGGAAAACACATTGGGGGAAAAATGCATAGGTGTGAATCTGCTTGGACCGGTTTCAGCAGAATTGGCCATATGGCCTTTTCCAAAGAAATTCTCTGCTCATCCCAACTCAGTCCCCCTACTGCATTCTTCATAACTTGACTAATAATGTATTAGAAATGTTTCTCTATAATGGCCCATGGCTGGAAGACTGGGACGTGTATCCAATGAAGATCTAAAAAATAATAAACTGGTAAGTAAATGCCTATTAACTCAGAATTGAATTTTTTAGATTTCAGTAAAATGACCTTGCAAATCCTGGATAGCGGGGTTATTGTCTGACACTTTATAGTGGCAGGAAATAAATATGCCCTCTGCAGATGTGTCTGACATTCCAGGATAGCACATTAAGTATGTGAACAGATGCATTGTATCTTTACATCACATGAATGCTGGTAATCTCCAACCACTTCACGGTTTTGGAGATGTGACAACCCATAGGACAATTGTTCTTTTGTTTTTAGTCTAATAAAGCAGACCTTTGCTGTATTAACCATCCAATTTATTTTAACTCGCCTGCCACACTAAATATATATGATAAAACAAGCCATGACATACTTACCTGTCCTGGACAATTGGTTGCTGCAGGCTCTCACAAGAGTGATCATGTGGTCCCATCGGCAAGGATCATCTCACATTATGGGGTAGCCTTACATGAATGTTGTGCTAAGAAACTGCTGTCTTTCTTCTGATTCATACTCTGGGTTATAAAAAAGCCTAACTTTACATCATTATTTTTTAGTTTTGAATTAATTGCTATTAAGTATAATGGGGAAGATGCTAAATTTTTGTTGTCTGAGATGACTGTGATTGCCCCAGTGAAAATCTAGGGTCAGTACAGGAGCCCCATGCAAATGTTAGGAATCTGCTATGCTGGATAACTAAATGAGTGATAACAAGTATTAGACTAAGACAATTGACTTTAAGACTATTGTAGTCCCTGCAGCACGGAGCCTCCTACACATCCTCCCCGTAACACAAAACGGTAGGGAGGCAGTACAAAGGCAGCCTGTAGGTACAACGCTCTGTTTTCTGGTTGACATCCAAAATGGTCAGGATTGAATAACATTATTTGATGTAAATTATTGAGCATCCATGTGGAGTTTATATTTCTGTTCTACTGATATCAGCTTCTTGGATGTGATGCCAGCAGCCCCAGCAAACTCAGAGCTCTCACTCAAATGACACTCTATATCAGCCATTTGTAATCAGGGTTCGGAGGAACCCCAAGGTTCCTCTAAAGATTTCTAGGTATTCCTAAATTGTGTCTGATTGACCTCCCATTTTATGATCCCTGCATATTTCTGCAGCCAGTACCACTTAGTAGAGTCAGCTTGTTTTTAGGTGTCTTTATAGGAGTTATTCTAGCCATCAATGTAAAGAGGCATTCTTTCCACTGGCCCTCCAGTTTAGGAACATCAAATAGGTTTTATTATGGGTTCATTGAGTTCTTAATTCCTCAGGGTTCCTCAGGTATATAAAGTCTGAGAAAGACTTTCAAGTATTTCCCTTTGCTCTTGCCTCAACTACAAAAAAGGGCATTTTTGAAACACCAAATGTTTTTTTTTTTAATTTTATATCAATAACACAGTTTCATTCCTCTGTTATATTTATCTTCTAGAAAAACATCCCGAGCTGCAAATAAACACAGCAAAAGACTTGCATTTTCACTTTGGTCGTCTTCTTCTGAAGTCATGTTATTTTAAACATAACTTTTTTTTAAATTTTAAAACATTTTAATTAATATTGGACTGAGTGGTAGACAGTATAGGTTGTTACAACACGTCCTCAGGTCATACTTATTATTATTATGTCATACTTTGTATTATATTATTGTGTTTTTTGTATCAATTCTTATTTTTATAAAAAACAGAAATGTACTTGTTGAGGCCTCTGAGACACATTCTGCAAAGTAATAATAAAGTAATAGATGGTTATCTTTTTATTACTGCGTATTTGTATTTAATATTGCACATATGTATTCAGTACATGGCCTGCTGGGTGTTGCCATTTTGGATTTTGAGAAGGGAAATTGAAGGGGAATAGAAATATAGTATGTGATTGTCTTCCGGCATGGTTCATCTCAAGTATCACAAATCTATCTCCTGTCTAAGACTGGAATCTGTCATGTTGCCCATTCCTGGCCCAGTGTTCTCTGCCCAAGCCATTGACGTCTGCTGTATTGAGGAGAAACCACCCATGGATGACGATTTAGAATCTGACCCTGTCAGGAGTGTCAGATTCCAAGCCCCCATTGCTCTCTGTGGTTCAGTCTGCCAGACCCCATAAGATTATTGTGTCCTATAGTGGCGTAGGGGCTGGGGGTAGGAACCAAAGCATGGAGAGGGGAACCAGAAATCTCACATTCCTGGAAATGTCAGAGGCCTGAAAGCCTCTCTTCTTTGGGGATCATCAACATGGGCAAGGATTTAAAGAAGGAGTATAATTTTAGTAACAGAACGTTTTAAAAATATATACACAACTGTCGGAAGTAATGCTAATGTTCCAGTGGACAGCCCTTAGCTTTGATTATGTACACATTGGCCATGGTATCATGGCACAGCAGTTATTTCCATCTAGATTTGTATTGATGATGGTAAAGTTGGGCCACAATGTAAAGTCTTCTCCATCACATCCCAAAGACTCCCAATGGGTTTAATGTCTGGACTCTTGGGTGGCCAATTCATGTGTTTCATGATCCATGAACCACTCCTTTACAATGTAAGCCTTAGGGTCCTAACATTGCCATCTTGGAATATGCCCATGCCATTATGAAGGAAAAAAAATCCATGATGGAAACATCTAAATTAGTATATATTTAGGTGCCTCATTTTTTGGGCACACATCAGTGAAAAACCTGGTCAATTAGCAAGAGACAGTCAGAAAGCAAAAATGTTCATTTGTAAAATATTGATTTTTTTAGAGACAAAGCACATATAAAATAAAAACAATAAATACAACTGACTCAAAACATTTTAAATTAGAACTGTGTCCTCTGTCTATAGCTACCAACAGGATTAAAGTGACAAGATTACAGCTACTAGGTATGCAAGCTTTTATATTGTTGACAATGGGGACATTATATGTGACACATCTATACATGTGACCTCTTGTTTTGTCATTCAATCTTTCAGAATTGTGAAAAGGAAAAAAAAGGAAGACTAGGGAGAAATCCTCTCAAATGGAAGTTTGCGTAGTAATTTACCAGCAATCCAGACCCTTATGTTCTCTGCCACAAATCAGGCCAAATCCTTCAGTATTGCTCTGTGAAGCTCTAATGCTTCCTTCTCATCCCAGAAGCAAACAAAAGACAGCGACCCATCACACAAAATCTGAAAAAAAAAAAACACAGGCTTTAACTTCTGCTTTCCTTTGCCCCAGATCACTGACAAATATGCTGAAAGCATATGCTCCTTTATTAAAAGAGTTTAAAAAAACGACAACAACATTGTCCATTGTTTTGGCAGCTTGCTGATCTTGTGGTCTGATCAGTGACATGACACTCTTGGGTGGGTGGGAAGAAAAGGAGAAGGAGGGGGGAGAGGAGATTGTTCCAAAAACTGATGAGTTTCTATGAGTTTCAAACATAGCGAGGCAGAAGCATGTTATTTTTTGTACTTTCCAGGCATATTAAAGAGGACCTGAACCCAAAAAGTTAAGATCTGCTTTGTGTACATGAAAAATTTTCTTTTTGTAGAAACTCTTGATATATTATTGGAATGTACCTATTGGTATGTGAAGGTACCAAGGGGCTCCTATGCCTTCTACCCTAAAGTATATCTACAGTATGAGATCCAAGGGACGTCTGCTTCTGATTGCTAGACTTGTGAAATTTGGAATGGGATTTGGTGATGTCATTGTTGTGCTGCTCAGTGCTTTCCTTGCCAGAGGCTATAATATGGAGAAGCAAAGCCCTGCCAAGATGACCATTGCCAAACAGAGACACAATGCAGAACAAGACATAGTAAATCAGTAAAAGGGAATAATATGCTGCAGGAAGACCAAAATGAAGTCATTAGTGTTAGTAGTTAGGATTTCCCAACATGGATTCCTCCAGAGGTTGCCAGGGGATCCTTGAACAATTAGCACTTTGTGCCTCTCAGGTCAGTTACCACTGATACCAATGATCTGTTTGGCTATCTGTAAGGGTGACAACCTTCTTTTGGGTGAGCCATATAAGAGGTATTCTTTCAAATGACCACCACATTAATATACTGTGTGCTGTGGATATAGTAATTACAGCAGGGGTTCCTTAAGACCTGAAAGTTTTTTCAAGGGTTCCCCAATGTTAAAATTATTGAGAAAGGCTGCACTATGGTGAAATTCAAAATACACATGTGCATTCTCATTTTCATGTATTGATTTACCTGTTACCTCAGTTCACTAGTTTTAAAGGATCTCAAACTTACATAATATCAAATGTCAATTGTTTTGATTCTTTTAATCCTATTTCAACTTTTAACATTCCCAGCTCCCAGCAGCTTTGCTGATCATCATTGTTTAACTTGGGAGGAGGTAATGTATGTTTGGTTCAGATCATACAGTCTACAATAGCTTATCCTGCCACTTAATAAACAGAGGAACTTCTATGGCACCAGCAGACCTTCTCTGAGAAGTCCAAAAACAGAATGGAGAATAAAAAAGAGCTTTTTTATAGTTTATTATTTATTTGTTACAAAATGTTTTTCCTGAAGTTCTTCTTTGTGCTTCTTATACCCCATACCTGACCTACTAGACCATTAGCCCACCTCTCCAGTAGGATGCTTACCTCAATCCTGTAGTGGCTAAGCTTGTGCAGTAGCTTTCCAAAGACTTCTAAAGGGCCAATCTTCTAGTCTTGGACAGCCAAGTGAGACGTTTTGAGCACAGTAACATATTTACTCCATTTTAGGGACCTTTAGGAATATCTACTTATCTTCAGGGGGAAAAAGCCTGATACTTTTAAATATGGCAAAGCATGTGACCCTCAGCCTTCCAACAATGCAACTCCTGATAGCTGAGTACCCACCTTCAATTTTCAGTGCTGGAAATGATCTTTCATGATCATTTCCACCAACAAAATGACTGATGAACAACGGTCACTGTATACACAGCACTGTTCTGTTCAATATAGAGAGGAGAGGACAAGTGAGTGGCACCCTGCTTTGTTCTTTTCCATTGACATGTATAGCAGTTGTTCTCTATCAGTCATTCATGGATCCATTAGGACAGATCCATGAACAATATTGGGCGGCTGCTGAATACAAGTCAGATTCTAGACCAAGATGAGTCCAGCCGTTCATATCGGGCAAAAATCAACTGATGTGAGTACATAGCCCTAGCTGCCAATGACAGATGGAGGGTACACAGTAAGGATTGGTGAAATTGGCTTGGTTTAATTTGTTCTGGATTCAGCGAGTGTTCTGAGTTTACCAAACCCAGTATGAGTTGAAACCAATATTTATCATTCCAACCAATTGCAATTCAGCAATGTTAGCTTTTAGAATCATTTTAGAATTCAACTGCAATTAGACTATGTGTAAATCGGCTTAATCATTTTATCAAGAAGATAACATGGGTAAATGTGAATGTATTGCACAGATATACAGAAATGTTTTTCTCTATTCCCTATTGGTAATTTAGGATGCAAACCTTTGGAGCCCTTTGGATCAGAATTTATAGAATTTATTGACTGATTTGCAAACTTCAAGTGTATGCAACAGGAACTTTGTTTTTTTTTTTTTTTTAAGTGAAACAGATTAGACAGGTAATCTTTGCTGGTTAGTAGGGTTGGAAAAGCCGGGGAATTTTTTGTCTTCCATATAGCAGCCTGTGGACCTCTGAGTGTCTATCCTTTCCAGTGTATGCATTAGGACCAATCAATATTATCTAAGCACTGAAAGCCATGGCACATATGTTCTGTGTCTGCCGAGTGTTTGTGAATCTGTAATTAGCCATGACCTCATGAAAAGCATTATGCTGTACAGATATGTGTATTACTATAACAATGGATTAATGTAAACTATGATAAAGGAAAGTTCCTCCCCATTAAAGACAAAGGCCAGCTATTCAAAGCCTAACATTTGGAAGTCATAGTTGTAGCAATCCAGCTTTACAAAGAAATTAGCTTTGTCTGAAAGGCTCATTTTCCCAACAGAGGTTTACCAACATGTTTCAAAGTCTCTGCAACTAGTTGAGAAACGCCCTTTCATTCTGGAGAGAAGAGAAAACCCCTCGTATTGCCCAGGCAGGAGAGATCAATCTTTGCAATTTTATTTTCAACGCCAATAAAACCACGTTTTTTTAAATTTTTCCTTTTCTTTATTTTTTTTAATTATTTTTATATCTTTGGTTATTTTTATAAGTATTTCGCCATACTGGTAAGGCCAAGCAATAGGACTTCCGATTGGAATTTTTCTGTAACTTGGGTTGGAACTTTAGAGAGGAACAATAGTTATAGCTTAAAGGAAATCCCCAAAAGAGTGTGAAATGTATTAAAGGACAAGTACACACATAAAAATATCTCAGTTCATTCACATTTCTCAATGCAGAAAAATAGTTGTCGATCTCTTGCACAATGCACTCAGCTGCCGAGTCGTGTTGAAGGCTGACAACACACAGCATTTTTGTGGTCTTTGTATTGTAAGCCCTACCCCAGTTTTCTCTTGCCAAACTACTGAGATCCACTTACTCTCCTAACCCCACAATATCAAGGCTTTTCTTTCTGCATTCTCAAGATAAGGATTGGGAGGACTATTAAGTCTCCTTAAGACAACACAGCTTTGAACTTTTGATATGATCAATAAGTTTCTGTTTCACTTATAGACCAGATACAACCAAACCCTTTCAATGGTACAGAAAGCACACAAAAAGAAACCAAAGAGAAGTTAGTAATAGGGCTTTCATATCCTTCAATGTGCCCCTTTATTTTACCTTCCCAATTTCATCAACATGGAAAAATGTTGCCTAAGGTCTCCCAATTACTACTGCAGTTTCAATTTGTAAACTCCCATTGTTGCTCCTTTCTAGTTATGGGCAGTTTTGACCACAGCAGGTGGTTGGTGTGGATAATCAACAACCATATTTGCTTAGGACCCAATGGAACCAATCACTTGAGTGCTTTAAGCACCAGGTCAGGGTAGGAACTAGGCCTGAAAATGCTTGTAAATTGCAGAGAAAAAATAATTTCTGAGGTTATAAGGGTCACTTTGTATGCAGAACTGTCATTCTTTATACCAAATCTGTATGCTAACAAAACAGTAAAAACAAGAAGTGCAAACTTAGACAAAAACTTACAGAAATGGTCTGGACAACAGTGGCTTACTAAAACATTCTGTAGTGTAATTTTAAATAAAATGTATAGAAAAACTATTTTTTGGAAACTATGCCAGTAGTTTTGCAATCTGAGGTCAGAGGGCAAGTATAGGGGGTACTAAGGGTATAGACTGCCATAGATGATGTAATTATACTAGGCAGAACCTTTCTCCTTGTTTAGTGCTCTGAAGTCATTTATCTATAGGACAAAACCAAGTTTAGTTTCAGAAGAACTTTTCCAATGTTTAAGAACATTTCTGAATTTTGTATTAAGTTTTCCAAGATTCCAAAATTCAAGTGCTAAATATTTATCTGAAATTAACTTCACTTCCCCATGCAGCCATACAATGTATACAATAGATACTCAGTCTGATCATATTAAGTTAAAATAATGGCTTTTTTATCGGCATGCATAACCTACAAGGAACCACAAGTGAAAAAACTGGAATTATAATGTCTTGCAGTTCCAGAATTACCCCATGAAAAGCTAGCTAGAGACTTTCTTATGTTGTCATGCTGCCATTATTACTAAGCAAACAATATATATATTTCTACCCAATGACTTGTATTAATGTTCACTGAACCCTGGGATTTGCACACTTCTGCCACACCAAACCGCCTAGTCTAGCAAACTGGAGACTTACTGTACTTTTTCTATGCTCCAGTTTTGCTTTCACTTGCAGGTCTCCTCACCACCCTGAGACCAGACCATAAAGAAGAAGTAGCAGTTTGATAAGCTTATCTCTCTGTCATTCTGCTCTCTCCTCTTATCACCATAATCTTTGTACTGCACAACTGATTGGCTTCTCCCTTTCCCAGTCTGGGCATAGGGACTGCAAGAGGCTGATCCCATGATAAATGCAGATTATTACACTGCATGCATTAAAAAAAAAAGATATGTAAGTGTATACAAAGCTGCATAAGTTGTAAAATATTATATCTGTCTTGAAGTCAGTTTTACCATTTGTAGCCAGCAACAGAAACCATTTGGTTAATGCCGCATTCTGGATTCTGCAGGAGGTTAGGTGAGTTAAATAAAATCAAGTCAAAATAATTTCATTTTCAATGGTAATAAAGTCACAGATGTAAGGGTGTAGCTTTCCTGTCAATGCTTATCGCCGATTGGTTGCCATCTCAACAATAACTGAACATAGAAGATAACGCACGCGCAGGCCGATAAGAGTGTTTTCTCAACTGTCACTTCCAGTAACTGCCAGGTTTGTCAGAACTTGGAGATAATTGCTGAACCAAAGACCATAATTGTAGGAGATTTGTAAAGATAGAGCCCATATCATATAATTTTACAGATATCGCCCTTTATCTGTCCATAGCTCCAAAAGCACATTGAGCTTACATGGAGATCCGACAATGTTCACTAGAAGAATACAGTATATATGTACTAATGTAGACATATGTCTACATTAGTAATAAGGCCATCAATAAGGCAAAGAGAATGGGGCTTCTGCAAAGTACAAAAACCCCTAACTACTAGGGGTAAGGGAAACTGAGGGTTTTAATTTGCCCAATATGCTGGAGAAGTTCAGATTTTAAAACATTTTGCCATTTGGGTGAAAAGAGGTCATTAACCAAATTGAAACTAAAGTGGTTATTTGCTTTTTTGTAAAGGTGTTGGCTTTAAATGGCTAAAGAAGAGCATATATTTTTCCCAAGCAGCTCAAAAATCTAAAGAAAATCCAAAATTTATTATTTTGCAGCAAATCACTTTTTAAAAATGTGTCTGTCTTGGCTATTAGTTTTTGCACCATCATAAAGAGTAAACCTAAATAGGCATTATTGAATAAGTATCTGCAAGATAACCTGTCTGTATTGCTGCTTGAGGCTGACAATTTAGAGATCAGGTTAAACAGCCTTTGTTCTATGGTAGCAACACTACTTCAATAACCCTGAACGAGCACTTAACGAAAGTTATTAGTCAATAGTAAATAAAAGCCCGTTGACTCTCTCTAAGATGTCACTCACGCTTCATCCTTCAGTGGGTGAAAGTCTAAACACCAGTAAGTGTTCTCTATGAACACAAGTGAGCCGACCAGGGACGTCTTTTCACAGAACAGCAGAATGTTTATACCCTTTTTTGGCTTGTTATTATTTGTTGAAGTGTATGTCTGGAAAATCAATATAAACATATTCAGTATATCTCTTTTAAACTTGCAAATTTCCCAGTGATTTATCCCAAAAACACGCTACAAATACAGAAAAATACCTAGCTGACAATACAGTGCTATTGCTGTACATAAATCCCAAACAGTGCTGTAAGCCCTGTTCAGTTTTTCTCTAATGGACCACGGAATACCTCTTCTCATCTTTATACAGGATGTATTGTAGTTCAGCAACGGAGAACCTTAACTGTTTTATGTCGTGCATACTTTCCCTCGATCATCCAATGACCAAGACCATCTAGAAAGAAATCACTGGGCATGACGGTACCTGTTATATTGCTGTATGTAGGAATGCGCTACGTTCTGGCACATGGCACCTGCTACCACTCTGTATAGCAGGGGTGTCAAACCCAAATACACAGTGGACCAAAATTAAAAACTTGGACAAAGTCACGTGCCAAACTTGAAACTTAAATAGCACCGCTACTACAATTCCCTGTGTCAAGAAAACAGTCCAATATGGGGCTTAATGTTATGAGTGGCTGGAACTCCCTCTTCACTGAAATAGCAACGCAACTACAATTCCCTGCAACTTTGAAACGGTCCAATTTGGGGCCACGCATAGGCAGAGAGGCCGCTGGTCTATAGACGTGAGTGATGCTGCTACTACGATTCCCGACATTACTTGTGTCTATAAAACAGTCCAATGCAGGGCCACGCATAGGCAGAGAGGCCACTGGTCTATAGACACGAGTGAAGCCAAGAATTGTAGTAACGGCGCTGTCTCAAAACAATAGGAGTAGCGCGCCAGCTGCAATTCATATTTAGGATTCTTTTGGGGGCCAAATAAAGGACAAGGCCAGAGTTTGACACCCCTGCTATATAGAGCAGCTCTATTACTGCAAGTTGCCATTAAAACCATACAGAGCCTTCTCATTGCAGAGGCTTGTCTAGGGTAATTGGAAGGCTGTATGTGGTTCTTGTGTCCCAGCTTGGGATTCTCTGCTCTGAACACTAAGCAGCACCTCCAGGTAAAAAGATAAAAATACAGTTGAAATACATAAATGTGTACTTACGTACATGTGCTAATACAGAATACTTTTCAATATATTGAAGCCACAGGTTCAGAATGACCAGGCAACTAACTTTTGGAGAATAAGAAGTCAGCGAATATTAATATTGTTATTACACACTATTTATATAGCACCAACGTAATATGCATCATTGTACACAGTCCATAGACATATCACTAGCTGTCTCTCAAAGGGCCTCACAATCTAATGTCCCTACCATAGTCAAATGTCATTATTACAGTCTAAGAACAATTTTGGGGGGAAGCCAATTAACCTATCGGCATTTTTTAGAAATGTTGGAAGAAACTGGAGTACCCATGTTTTTCTCTGGACCACCCCAAGGGAGGTGAGAACATTCAAACACTCAAAACATGAAACTGGGTGAGGACACTCAATACTTTTAGGTAGGTAGGAATACTCTTCATTCCAAAGTGGGTGGAAACATTCAACAGTTCGAGAACACTCAATATTCCGTGGTGGGTTGAAATATTCCACTCTATTGTGGGTGAGAATAATCAACAGCCCAAGGTAACTGGTAACACTCATTACTCCAAGGTGTGTAGAAAGACTCAACACTTTGAGATGGAAAGGAATATGGAATACTCAAATGAGGGTAGAAAAATGCATTATTACAAAGTGGGATGGGAAGACACTAGCAATTTGAGAGGAAAAAAAGCACATAATACTCAAAAGTGGGTGGAAATATGCATTATTCCAAGATGGGCAAGAACACTCAACACTTTGGTATGGAAAGGAACATAAAATGCTTTAGGGTGAATAGGAACACTCAACACTCGAAGGTGGGTGGGAAAGCTCAACACTCCACGATGGCATAGAAACACAGAAAACTTCAAGTAGACTACAAACATCTAACCCCTCCTCAGTGGATGAAAACACTTAAAAATCCAAAGTGGGTGGAAACACTGAACACCACAACATGGGTGGGTTGACACATTAATACCTCAAGGTGGGTGGGTACACGCAAAACTCCAAGGTGGGTGGATACACTCAACACCCCAAGGTAAGTAGAAATACTCAGCACTCCCAAGTGGGTGGAAACATTCAGTACTGCCGGGTTATTGGGAAGACATCCTTAAACAATGGCAGGAAGTTCTTGACTCTAGAATCTTACAACTAAATAAATGGTCAATAGATTTCTCAGCAATGGCCCTCACCAATATTGAATATTGTTTTGGACATTTCATTTATCAAAACCTTTTTTTGTGCACCACATAGTTCATATCAGGTTTAAACCTTTGAAGGAAAATAACAACTGACTGGTTATCTTAAGGTTTATACACAGTTTGTGATGATTTTGTAACATCTGAATTTACACCTTTAACACAATGCTGTTTTTTAATTTATATTGTTCCCACCCAATGGCGATTGTTATGTCACATGACCCCATCCCTATCTAGCAAGCAGCAGTGACAGCCCCAAAATGATCCTAAACACATTTGAATAGTAGGGGGGTTCTGCTTATACGATAAGAACCTTATGTCATTTGCATTATAGTATAGATGCCAAAAACTGCTTAGCAAAGGCTTAGCATAGAGAATACGAACCCATTCAGAAGGACAGGCTGACAACTTGAAAATACACATACACTTATCCATTCGTTCAGTGTTGCCGCTTGTTTTTTTCCTAAACATGAAATATTTGTCTAATAATTGTGACGCCAGCTAGAAGGAACCATAGATCTCTTCCAACAACATTAGGTGAGAATTTGTTGGCTAAACATTTTATGCTAATCCATGTGAAGGGATTGACTGATCTGATAAAGAACGCATAGCTTCGGCTAATCTGCACATATTGGGCAGCTCAGCTGATTAATAGCACACATTTTGTCTTTAAATGGCTCTTAGTATGTGTCATGGATCCACACCTTCTCAAGCTATTAGGCTTATTGGTTGAAATATGCGCTTCATTTCGGTTCGTGGGGTTCCTCAAGTCAAATGAGGAGAGAGATGTTTAGGCATAATTCTAAATGGAAGCTGCTTTGTGATCCTATATTTAGAGGCTCCAATATTAAAAATATAATTTTCTTCTGCATTCATAAAGACTATGTTGGAACTCTTCATAAACTATTTGTCACATTCTTAACATTCTGCTACCTGGCAGAACAGACAAGAAATCCCAGAGCAGTATTTATGTGTAGACTTGTGCCTGAGGGCAGCACAGGCTATGAGTACTCACACACGTTAGATAAGGGTCTCTTAATTTTTTGGAGTGACCTTCTCATTTCTATGGTCTTTTTTAAAAACGTTAGTTGTTGGTTCATCAGGAGAAAACCCTGTCTGTTCTATGTGTTCCCTGCAGATTAGTTGGTTCCAGAGCTCCAGAGTTATCCTACAGCTCACACAGAAAGATGCCTGCCCTCAATGCTCCCAATTGGTAGGGGTGGCAGAAGGGAGGGTTGGGGGTAATTTGCTTTATCAGCTGCAAAAGTCCCACTCCTGGCAGAAAAGGATAGATTCATTGATCCCAGTAGCAGCTGCAATGAGAAGCAACTCATTCTCAAAACTTTGCAGAGAGGCAGTAAAGCAGTTCAGACCAGATCAGGTCATGTTTTTTTTACTTTTCATGCTCCCTGTGTACCAGTTCTGTTTTTTTTTTCATTGGATTAGAAGGCTGTCGGGCTGGGAAGCTTCTTTTCAAACTTTGGAGTTGGGTTGCTCTTAGGTTACTGCGGCTACAGAGGTCAGTTAGATAGAGCTTGCTTTATAATGTGCTTTCTACTTGTTGATAATATGTAAATTTTTTAAAGTCTATAGCCTTGGCATAATTATACATATATTTAAAGTGTATGAAAGCCTATTGACCCCCCCACACACACACAATATAGTGACTTAAGGACCATAGTCAGAGCTGCAACTGGGCCCCTGATTTAGAGAAGGTCCATGCTGCCCCCTTCTACCCCAGTAAAGTTGATGAACCTATAGTTCTGCAAAAAATTACTGTCAAAAATATGTCATGGTTAACAGGTATGACCAATGACACTACCCTATGCGTCTTTTGAGCTTGGTGACATACAGATTTGCCGCAAGGGAATAACATGTCTGGGGAAACTGACATTGTGAGGACCCCAAGGGAGTCAGTAGCAGAGATCTATTGAAGGGATAGACTTTCATAGATGTCCGGATCCAAACTCTGACTCAAGGTTGGTACATTTTTAGCTTTGCTATAGGCAAGGTGATCCATCTCAGCCTTCTCACAGTGGCTCTGGTTTATTAAAGCTCTCCTATGCTGAGGAGGATACGTCATCAGTAAAGCTGGGTGATCCAGCAAACCTTGATTGGATTTCTTAAAAGTAATTTGCTATTTTCTAGCAAATGTTTTGAATCCTGGACCAGATCTGTTGCAGGTTTTCTGGATTACCCAGCTTCACTGATGAAAGTGTGTCCTCTCCAGCCTTGTGAAGTTTTAATAAACCAGGCCCGGTGAAACTTGAGACTCCTCTCACCAGGCCCTTCACTACACTACTTTTGGCCCTGCTGCTAGATTTACCCAGGACTGTTCTAAGATGGCCAGACAATAAAAAATTAATAAAGTCATTAAAACAAATGATACATTTTGTGTTTCAGTTGTGTCCCCTGTTACCCTGCAATCCTGGGCACAGGCCCACCAGCGCCTTATAGTAAATATGACCCGGCACAAACGCTATAAAATTCTGAAGCAATTAAAACACCATTAGCAGCCATTACATATCTCTAGGGAGGCAAAAAGAAGCATAAAAACAAATTCCTGCCAATATAATGCCAGTTTCTCTGGAGCTCGAGGGGTTACAAGAGCCTGAGAAGCTTCATTTCTTTGAAACCAAAATTTAATGGCCCAATTTCACAATTGTTTTTCTCACGATCAGTAAGGGAACATCAGAAGCAAATCAGTCACACACACATATCTTCCTGGAAATTTTTTTTTCTGTTGGATCTTCTTTATTTAAGTCCTACTCCTATAGTTCATGGCCACAATGGTATAGCAAATGTGTCACTTTTACACAATTGGAACAAGTTGTTTGGTAAGTTTATTATATGGAAAATCCAGCAGGTGACACCATGATCTGGCTGGGCAGTTACCATAGAAGTTGAGCAAGAAGTTTAAAGATGGTATCTCATGATAGTTGCCTTTGATTGCACTCATCAGCAGCATGTCAGCTCTCAAGCCTGGATTCATCAACTTCGTATTGTTCATCAACATTATTGTTCATCAACAATAATACTCAAAAAGGACTAAACTGTGCACTTTCAAAAAAAAATAGGGGGGGGGGGATAAAGAACTCATTACCACTTTTGCCTACAGTTTCCCTGTCCTTGATCATTACTGACTCCCCATGCTTTGTTCTGCACAATTTGGAGGTGGCCATGTTGGTAGAAGCATGGCTTTACTAAAGTCAAAGCTGCCCCTCTGATGATTGGTGATCTGATCACTGGTGGGGAAAGGTTTAGGTTGCAGCAGGAGAGATAAAGAAAGCACAGATCAACTGAATAAATGAAGCAGAAGCAGGGATATGCTTACACTGTAAATACTCACGTACAGCTTCCCCTCCATCAAGGAGAACAGTGAACAGCACAGTGTTGACATAAAAAATCCCACCTCCACCAGAGGTCGAAGGAAGTAGTATAGCAGATGATCTCACACTGCAGATATACATCAATGAGGCTGCAGGCACAGCAGATACTTACAGTCTCATTGTACTTCTGAGTATGAAGAAAAACGGGCCTCCCTGCATGTGACAGTACTAAGCCAACAAGTGCTTGGGTCCATAAACCCATGTAAAATATGACGCCACCGATTCATGCATTAAGCTGGGCTTCTCTTCAAGTGGCACTGTACAACAGCCTCTCTCAACCTCCTTACCCCAGAGGAACCCTTGAAATACTTTTAGGTCTTGAGTAACCCCTGATAATATTTTATGGGCAGTTACTGGGAAAAATTCCCCCTTTTCAGGTGGTGATCAGAATTCTATTCTTACACATTAATAAAAAGAATATTATTGTCAGATTTTTTTAGCTACTTGCACCCCCACTGGGGAGAGTCACCTTCTCATATAGGCCGAGTTACCACTATACAGCATCCAAAGAGTTGTCACTAAGAACAGGAGAAATCTTTCAACGGGGGGAGGATTTCCTTTCTTTTCCTAAAGATTTCCTCTGACTTTGAAGTTTAGCTTTAAAACCATAAGGATGAGGATTTTAACTATCCCATATTTTAACTTCCACTATTCTATACTCTACCAAAATTAAAAAACATTTTGGTAAAACATTGCTGGAATGAGATTTTATAAAAGAGGTTAATAGCCTATAAAGCAGTTGCGTAGCTCTCGTCTGCTCCTTTCGGCACAATATATTCATCTACTTTTCACTAGGCAAAGTCTTTCGGCAGGCCGTTTCAGTATTATAACTACAGTAAATGAGAAACTTAAGGTATGTAACAATCTGAGGAGGATAATGGAACACCACGCAAAGGGGGAGTTTCCCTCGAACAAGATTCTATTTAGCGTCAGTCTCACTCATTCCCTCATTGACTGCAAATCAGCGTTTTCACCGGACAATAGGCTCAGCAGTGGTCATATTATGATTGCTCCTTTTCAAATGGTAATTGGAATTTTAACTCCGCTGCCAGGTTTTTTTTTCTTACGAGAACACAAATTGCAGTTTACAAGGCTGGGAGGGAAAAAAATCACTGATTTTTTTTTTATTCAGCAAACTGACATGTAAATTATCCTGTAAGAGCTATACTCCATGACTCTGATCATTTCCTAATTGTCACAGTCAATTGTGGCCAACAGACTCTTCAATCCAGAGCGCTTTGACAACAAGCGCAAGGATCAAAGCCGATCTAGTCAGCCTGCTAGATTTCTGTTTAGGTTGTTTTAAAATGAGGAAGGTGTAAAGGTGTAAGAGAGAGGAAAAGTATGTCACCCTTACAGAAAGCCAAAAAAAACATTGGTGTCCCTCAAACTGACCTGAGAAGGGCAATTGCACATTGTTCAATGAACCCCTGGCAACTTCGGAGGGGACCCTAGGAATGGAGAGAGATTAAATACTGGTTGGGAAGCACTGATATATATATACATATATATATATATGTACAGTACATATGCCAAATAGGAGTTTAAGAGGGGTGCCCAACTGGTCAATAGAAATGGGCAGAAAGCCAGTATGAGCAGACAAAGAAGGTCCTCTGTGTGTCTTCATTCCACACATTCAGTGCATTATTATGCTTGTAAAGTGAGTCTTTCTTAATAAAACCATTATTTAAGGAAAGGCCAAATTTTCATATATGTTGAGTGAGACCTTTTGTGTGATGGTTATGGCTAATAGGTAGAGATGGGAACTCAAGGAATTACACTGTCTTGTCCGGAACTGTGTGGCAAGCTAGATGGGTTTGGTAACCTGGGGTGGGAGATAAGTATGTCATTTTTTCTCACTCTTGAAGCTCTTTGTCTTTCTAGATCCATGGCCTGAGCCTTTATCCTTCAGACCTGATGGTAAGGTCATTATATTGTCTCCTAATTCTTGTTAAAGTATATACAAAGCAAAAATTTTTAACTTTAGAGTAGAAAGAAATAAAACCAATTTATTTTTTGCCATCTGTGTCATATTTCCTACTCCATAAGCACAACAAAACGTAAAACCAAACCTGTCTAAAATGAGGGAAATCCTATTTTAAACAGTCAACTGTTTGTTCCAGTAGTGCATTACCATGCATTGGACTACACAATCAATGCATGTTCATCGGAATTACATTTGTGCATTGGAATGCCATTTGTAATAAATGAAACCATTAACTAAGCCATGTAATGTGCTTTGAGGTAGAGCACCAAATCCCAAAAGGGTGTTTCAGCTCTAGTCCCAATGACAATGGTCACCAGGACAATGAAAGAGGGACTGCAATAAATACCAGACAGCGGTTCAAATCCTTTACCGCTTATATCTACCCTCTAATCAACATCACTGCAAATACATGCAGATATATGCTAACATATTGACATACATTTGCCTAAAAGTCTATGATTTCGAAGCTATAACACGGTTAAATACAAATAAATGCAAAATAATCTTTTCTGCACTGTGTTTGCTAAATCTACATAATTAATGTATAGATTCTTGTCAACTAGGCAGAAAAGAAAGAGAGAGAGTATATTCTATCATATACTTTGTTTTTCTTTTATATCATTTTAGGCCTGCGCTGTTTTCAAGCAGTTCAGCAGAAACGAAGGGATGTACAGTACAAGCGTAGGACCCAATAGCATAATATTTCACTTTGGGAAAAGGTCAAACCTTCCCGCACAATTGGAAAGACACACCTAGACTGAGCTCTGAACTCGTAAAAAAGGCACAGAGGAGGCTATAAATAAAGTGTTTTGTTTTTTATTGCACAACTCTTAAGTCCCTGTTTTTTAAAGAGCAATTCCAGGCAACAAGCAAAATAAGTTAGTAAACTTCTAATGCTGCTCAGGAGTTGCAACTCTGATATAGTCAGAGGTCAGATTTTACATTTTGGATGTCTGAACGAAGCTCATCACCTAACCTAAAGCTAAATTTTCGGCCAGAAAGCTAAATGCAGGAAATGGAAGCATTTTTGTCAACCAAAGTATTTTTGTTTGTCCATTCATTCTTCAAATTTTGCACACAGCAAAACTAGTTGGATGGTACCACTTGCAGTTAAGGACTGCATTGATGTCTTCTTTCCAACCCCAGTTTGCTGAATAGGGAATTTGAGACGGGGAAAGGGGAGACAGGTGGCATGGTAGCTCAGAGGTTAGTAGTCTGGCCTTTTCACCGCTAGGTCCCAGGTTCAAATCTCAACCAGGACACTTTCTGCATGAAGTTTGCAGGTTCTCCTTGATTTTGCGTGGGTTTCCTCCCACATTCCAAAAAAAACATGCCGTTAGGTTAATTGGCTTGCCCCCAAATTGAGGAGGATGTTCCTCTTCAACACACATTTTCATAATGCACAACTGGCTCCACCAAGATGGCCACTTCTCCACAGAGTCATTGGACCTGATTTATTAAAGCTCCAAGGCTGGAGAGGATACACGTTCATCAGTGAACCTGGGTGAGCCAGCAAACCTTGAATGGATCTGGTCCAGGATTCAAAACATTTTATAATAAGTAGCAAATGACTCCTAAGAAATCCATTATAGGTCACTGTTGAAAATGTATTCTCTCCAGTCTCAGAGAGCTTTAATAAATCAGACCCATAGTATGGAATGAGGCATGGAGGGTCAATAATGGGGAACAGTTATGCTGCAAGAAACCTACAGGAAATAGTAGCAGAAGATGAAGGAGGAGAGAACAGAGATGGCTTTTAATGGCAACATAAATGATTTACTAGATAAAAAATACAGCATTCTAAGTGATACAGAACTCTACTGAGCCAAAGGTCAGCATACATGGGTAGAGTAATACAGTATACAAAATAAAGTAACAGTATTAAATTATCAACTCACTGTCATCAAGATCATATAGTTGTCTCTGTTACCCAACTCTTTTCGCCGTTTGGCTTCCTCAGGGGATTCTTAGAAACTTATACTGACCACACCTCTAGGACCCAGAGGTTCTGTGCCCTTTGATCCATGTGAGTGTAAAACTGCTGAGTGGGCAGGCTGAAGGGAAATAAACCCACCCCTATACTGTAAACCCACTGCGATTTTTTGAAAAAGTGCATGACAACCCATGTAAATGCTTGGTAAACCAACAATTTCATTAGGTCCCAAAGTCTGCCGTAGGTTGATGGATGTGTTACTATATTCCCCTTGGGTGGCCCTACTTAGTCTAGCACTTCTTGTGCACTGCACCTAGACCCTAAATTTGGGGAGAATATGGGCTTCAATTGGCCACCAACCACAGGTTTTTGCATTTATTTAGTCAAGAATAAGGACAATTCTGCCATTTGTGCTAAACTGTTGCTTACAATTAGGCAAAGAAAGGCTCCATGTTAAAGTCAGTAAGTTCATTACTCATGCATCTGATTGCAGCAAATTAATCTTTATGGGCTGGGATAAAGCATGCCAATACAAAAGGAGGAATGGAGCATCAGATATACAAGATCACATCATTCAACTTGAAATCCTTAAACTGTTAAGAATTAATAATGGCAGGCTTTTGTGGCAATTATACCGAACCATTAATTCCTGTCCCTCTATAATTAATGAAGACAAGCTTTTACTTGGGTCTTGATAAACATGTAGACAATTAAGTGTCTAATACATGTGTATATTTGCTTTATAGCGGGAGTGATCTGCCCTGCATAAAGTTATGTGATATCCGAAGACGTTTCATTTACAAACAACCCATTTTATCTTTTCCAAGTAGGCTGGGTGCCAAATTCGCTTATATCAACAGGAAAAAAAAAACAAAACAAATGTTCTTGTTGATCAGCTTAACAACATCAGAACTACCATTTTCTGTAGGGCTGTCCTGAAATTTGAATAAAATTTAAAGCAAACCTGTTAGTTCCTTAAAGCTTTTATATTTGGTATTTTGTATATAATGGGCCTGATGCCTATATGTATGAACCTGAGTCGACCAACAACGGGTTTCTTAAACACCATTTGCTATTATTTGGCAAACGTTTCTAGTCCTGGACTAGATGCATTCCAAGTTTGCTGGATCACTCATGATCTTCCATGGGAGCCTATCTTCTCCAGCCTTAGCAAGCTTTAATAAATCAGACCCAATGTGTTTAGCACGTTTTAGATGGTACATATAGATTTATTTAAGTTTCAAAACTTTTGGATAAGAGGGAAAGAACCTTTATATCTAAAATGTCTAAAACATGTCCAAAACATTGAAATCAGAACATTACTGTGACCTGGGATTTGAAGTACCAACGATGTTGGAGGCATTCAGTGAACTGCTTCCACCAGTTCAATACCCTTACGATGATGACAGGTTTACTTCAGAATAAAGTTCCACTTTAAAAAAATTGTGATCAGGCAAAGCTTTATTGCAGAAAGGGACAAGCAATCGTTCCCTTTAACTCTCAAAATTGCATGCCGGCACATCCCAGCTTTTCCTGCAGCTGCCAGGACTGAATGAACTCATGTGCGACAGTTATGACATCTCAGCCCAGCCAATCAATATGGCTGGGGATCAGAACAAGGAAGCGAAGAAGGAAGAAGTTGGTGGCACACATGACCAAACTGGGATAGGTGAGTATAACCTGGGTTTAGTTCCTCTTTAAGGTCTACAGAGACCCTTCATAGTTTTGCTGGGTGGCCCGATGATTTATAGATTTTTGGGATGAAACCCACACAAACCCAATATAGATAATGGCCAAGATTCCAACCTGGGCCCCAAGTGCTGCAAGGCAAACATGCTAGCCACTGAACCACCATGACCAGGAAACACGTCAAGAATTGGGTAGAGACCAGCCACTAAGAGGCAAATACAAAGGAAGTAATCCAGCTTCAACGTGGGGGGTCCTTTAATAAGATGTATTAAAGCAATAAACCTATATATATTCCAAAAATTGACACATTTTAAAAGAAGAAAGGAAAAGAGAAAAACCCCGCTAATGACAGTTTAAGGCTTTTTTTCACTAAAGCTAATTTGTGTTGTATTTTATGCAAGGCAGAGAATTTGGTATTTGGCACCAGAAGTGCACATGAAACTAACAGCTTTATAAAACCACACACTTGGAAACACAATTATTTCCCTGAAACATAGTTTTGGTTTTCAAACTTACAGAGGGCTTGGAAATGCCTGTTTGATCTTCAGGCTGCCAGCACTTCAATCATCTCAGGCACATTTTTGGATGCGCACTGTATAAAGCAATAGTAAAAAGAAAAAAAAAACAACATAGTACGGGCAAAATGTCTGTAGATTGGTTGTAGTCTAAACCTTGTATGTTTTACACAAGGAACATGAAGAAATGGGATATTTAATTATGCCGTTACATTTTGGAAACTTAGTGCTACACCCATGAAACATAACTTATAATAATGTAGTGGTGACCTTAAAATACATCTTGTGCTTGTTAAGAACTGATGTAATTTCTCAAAATATATAACATATCATAGTAGTAATAGAGTATGTTACTCTTGTAAAATATCATTTATATCTGGGGAGCAGAACAGTGCAGCCTTTTTAGAATAGAAGGGATGCACATGCCTTGTTCCATTGCACATCTCAAAAATTAGAATTCATGCAGTATGGTTTTTAAATCATTCATTTTTGCCCTGTTGGCCAACTGGGTATCCAGACCAGGGTTCCCTGGGTTTCCTCCAGAGGTTGCTAGGGGTTCCTTGAGCAATGAGCAGTTTGTGCCTCTCAGATCAGTTTAACTGACACCAATGAACTTTTTGGCTATCTGTAAGGGTGACATTCTTCCCAATGGCCAGCAATGTAGGAGGAATTCTTACTTCTGATGTAACTGACCACCACACTAATGTACTATGAGCTGTTGATATAGTATTTATAGCAGGGGTAACCTGAATACTTGAAACTTATTTCAAAGGGTTCCCCATGTTATAAAGGTTGATAAACACTGATCGAGACTCACTAATGTACAGACTCCAAAAAATGGTTTATCCACCATTCCAAAGCCTGGAGCTGCACCCCTCTCTTAAAGCTGAGCTAGGAGGAAACAACATATTGAAGCCCAACAACACCCCAGGCAAATACACCATCCTATATTAAAGAGTCAGCAGCACTTATGTGATATCCATGAATTTTAAATATTTTATTATTTCATACAACTCAAAATCCCCTTTATGGGACCTTCTCCTCTAGGACCTCCACCTCTGATGTCCTCTGAAGACCCTGTTAGGACCCTGTTAGGACCTGTAAGTGACCATATGTGACAGGCCTTTGTTAAATCACCCATAGATCTTGACGTGTGGTTGGACACGTATGTATGATCTGTCTGCCCTATGGATCCTGTAAAGGAAATCTCTGTATAAACAAGAACTTTGGCTTGTTTCTTTTTTTAAAGCCTATCCAGCCAATGTTTTCAGATTGGTCAACATGGTTCTCCTGTCTCCGTGGGCATGATATAATAGTTTGGTCCAGCCGTTTTGCTGTTCTCTCATGGACGTCTTATACGAGAAGCCAAAACAAAGAGTGGGACAGGGTCAGATCCTCTATCTGGTTTTTATTGCTTTCAGTGAACCCTGTGGTGAGACACCTCCATTCCTCATTTTCCAAGTTTGGCCAAGGAAAGGAAACTAGAAAAACTTTCCAATGGGGATAAAGCAATAACAAACAAAGCTATACCAACCAAACCTACCTTCCCCCATATTAAATCCAAAGTAAGCAAAAAGCTCTGTCTGGAGTTCAGCTATAAGGTGCATATAACTAGCTTTTATTTGCCCATTTCATTATTAAATGTAACGCTATGTCAGTTTGACAGATATTCACGGTATGTGGTTTGAAGTCGAAAGGTGAAAACACTAGCAAAGGAATACATTAAAACTTAAAAAGTAGACAGATTGGCATAATTACAGTGAGGAGGCAGGGCAACATATAATGTAACTAGAGAGGCAATCTCTATTTAAGCACGGTGTTAATTAGATTTCATGAAACCTGCATGTCCCAGTTCTCCAGCAGGTTATGTCAAACATTTGTCAACACATTGTTAGTAGAGGAGGGCTTGAAAAGCACAAAAACAGGGATAATTGGAAGCGATATTTGAAAGGCCACAGAAATCATTTGAGCTCGATAAACAGGTGTCGGGTCTCTCCCTGTTTACCAAAGCAATATCAGGTCACTTTCTCAGCACTGGCGATCATTAAATGACAGTTGCACGTTTGTCAAAGCACCGTGTTCTGCTACAGATCTGCACTTGGACAGATGTTATAGGACCACTCCAGGCAACAAGTAAGATCTGTCAATGAGGTTCTAAAGCTGTCCAGGATACAATGCAGCTGTGATCAAATCAGAAACATAACTCGGTTTATGTACTTTTGAAGCTGGATTGGCCCAGAGATCACCAATATTTCACATTCTTGTTGCATAATTTTTTAACTGAAAGCTGCAATGGAGCAATGTTTGGAAATTACCCTGACTGAGAGCTGTTGGTGGTATGAAGATATTGGCAGCTATGAGCTGCTAAATTTTCTGATATGCATCACTAACAGCAGCCAAAGAGATTTATCTAGAGAAATTTTTTTTCAAGCTTATTTAGCATGGGGGAACCCTTACATAAAAACTTTTAGGTCTGACAATAATAAGAAGATCCATACACGTTGCATTAATGTGATGCTCAATGGGAAGAATGCCTTTTAAATAGCTGACCAGTGAAATAGATTGCCAATCTTACAGATAGACAAAATAAACATTGCCCTCACATAAGCTGACCCATCAACCTCTGGAGGAACCCTAGAGTTCCACAAAACCCTGGTTGACAAACATTGCTCTAGAGTGACATTGAGAAGACCAAAGTGAAAAATGGGGCCCCCTTTTGAATACACTGTTTTCAATAACTGAGTATACTCCTCTGGACACTGGATCCAGCATAATGTGGTCTTCTCTAATCATATAAATCCATACAGATGACAGATTTTCTGGAGGTGATTGTTCATGATCATCTTGGATGAAAATCTAGTATCTCCAATTGACCAACCAATAATGGAGACTGTTGTAGTCCCTGCAGGAAGGACTAGCCATCCTCTCTCGTGATAGAACCCAAGTTCTAAACCCATAAACTAATATTCGATATAAGCTTTACCATCACCTGGTGATCTGCTATAAAGGTCCTTGTTCTGGTACTACCTGTAAAGAGTCACAAGTGTCTCCTTGTTCTCAGCATTATCACTGATGGTGACTTTAAGGCTTTCACACCTTCACACCAAACCATAGCAGTTTACCACGTGCTCAACCAAGCTTCCAATTTGACTGAATGGGAAGGGTTGGGAACCATTTGCTTGCTCATGGATGTCTTTGCATTGTAATGTGTTTGCAGCAGTTCCTGGAAGTGACATGTTTACTCAAACTACATTTTTGCTTTTGCTGCTTTGGAGAAAGAACCGCACCAACACTGCAAGGTCAGTGCATGCAAACAAATGCAGTTTGCTCCTGCAAGCATAACACCAATTTGGAAGTGGTTAACTAGTTTTGGACCACAATTCTAGAAAGAGGCAAAAGCCTAATCTCAGAGGGTCTTGCAACTGGATTGCAGTGTATTTTTGAGAAATTTCACATGTCCTGCATTCCCTAGGGATTTTTTTGGAAAGGTGGTGACATCAGGCCCATCAATGTAAAAGACAGAGGTAAGTAAAGTTCTATTTCTTTTTCATTTTAGGTATATTATTTTGTGTGATTTGGGACTAGAAAGGAGCTCAGAAAGTGTTACCGGACCTTCCATTTTATTACAAGATCCTCTTATGGTTCTTGTAGACATGGGGGGTGAATAGATGGGAGAACTGGCTCATCTAAGACACATAGTTACCCCTGGAAAAACTAGTTCCCTTATAGTCACTTTCATTGTTATGACAACAGCGTGTGATATTTTGTTTATATGGCACACATAAAAAATTAGAAGTCACAAGGCGATGTGTCATGATGGAACCTCTTCTGACTCTTTTTTCTAGTGAAGAATCTACATCCGCGTGATTCTTACATAACTGTGCAGATAACAGGTCTCTTTCATTCCAGCCAGGCAGCCATACGTACACACAGTTTGATTTGTGGTCACTGTCTTTTAACAGATCTGATTTACAGATTGTCAGTGCTCAGTCATTGACCGTTAACTGACACTGAGCACTGATGCTGGAAAGATCAGGGGAGCTGCACAATGCAGCGGAGAAATCAGAGAATTCAGGGATCAGCTTGGTAAATGTGTCGTTGAAAAGCAGCAAACCCAGGGAAAAAGTAATGTCAGTTTGTATTTAGGCAGATCTTGCTCCTCTATATCCTTATTTTTTAATGTACAGTTACAAAGACTTTGATGAACATTCACTTCAGTGAATCCCTTGTTTTCTTACCTGCTGTCTTCTTTGCTGGGTTTTCTAGGCCTCTAATGATGCCAAACTGGGCGTCCTTTCATCTGCATCAGGTCATTTCACATGTGGAACACCCCATGATGACATTACACTTATTCTGGTGAGACTGGGCATAAGAACATTTGTTTGCATGGCAAAAAGACACTGCAGTTCATTGCTATGTGTTGCACTTTCTAAATTTCAGCATGCCTTACTTTTTGTGCCACGTACAATGTTGGGTTGGCAGTTCAAATGAATGGGCAGTGGAATCCAAAGCATGCAGCAAAGTGCATGCAGTTTGAAAAATCAGCACAAGATCATTATGGGAATGAAGTGGTGGCTGCATGTGTTTGTTTTTATGCATTTGACTCCAGTGCATAAGACCAAAGCTTCATACACAAATCAGATGATTGTTGGGATGAACAGTTGTGCTTGTGTTACACCAATAACCATAACAAATTGAAAACATTCATGGAATGGCAATGTACAATGATGCACTTTGCATGCCTTGGTGTGTTGGGATGTCATTTATTGTGAATAAATCCCCAACACACATACAATGCACCGCAGCATAGACTAATGCACAATGCCTGATGAGCAGTGTTTCTTGCCAGGAAACTCCAAACAACAACTATTTTTTCATGCATTAGGGTGAGCTGCAACTAAATATCTTGCACACTGCATTTGGGGTATCAAGGGACCTTGCTAGTGTTGCCACTCTCTGTTAGTTTAATAAGTATTTTTAAAAACTGGCCTTTGCATGCACTTAAAAACTTTTATTCATAGACAGTTTTTTAGACACCCCTTGATTACCCTCTCAGATAACACTGTCAGCCGCTGATAAATCTTAGACATTGGTTTCAGGTGAAAGTGAGGTGTGCAGTTTGGTTGAGGGTGTGGTTTGGTGTTTATCATTTCTCTGGTATATAGCACAGTGGTTACAGAGTTGCCTTAGAAGTGGGTAGACTTGGGGCTGACATCATTTCAGTAATACTGTCAGCCATGCCACAATGCTTAGCAGGTAAATTCATCAGTTTAAAATGCAACAAAGTTTCTCTAAAGTTTGGGCTAAGTGATGATAACCCACTGTATAAGCTTAGCACCTTGTGTCGTATGAATATTGTGGTAAAAACTAATTTTAGAGTTTTAAGTTTATCAACTTTAAATTAAAAAGTTTCCAATTTTTGGACTGTAAAGAGTTGAGATTTGGAAAGTGTGAATAGTTTTGACTCCTGAATACCTCTGCACCAACTTTTGTTAAGGTAGGAAAATGTGCTTTGAAAATGTGTTGTGTACTGCGCCAGTTTTTAGAACTCTGAAGCTAACACAGTGCATTATGTTGTTGGAAAAAGGACCATCTCCCCTCCAATCCTGGATCCACCTCTACTCTAATAAGCAGGAAGGGCTGTGATTGAGGGGAAGAAGGTCATATGACTTCCCTATGGGGTTATGCTGGACTCACTGCGGTCCAATCAGGATGAGCCGCATCAGGTTTATGATTGGGATGAGTCGCATTGTGCATATTGCAGCACAGGAAAATGACAATGGATAGCAATATCCACTCTACAATATTACATTACACTACATTTCAATAAATTATAAATGAACCCCATGTTTTTTTCCTAAAATGTTTAGCAAGGTAGACTTCAGTTTTAATTTATTATTCTGAATCCAAATTTTGGTTTCAGTTTGGTCAAACAGACCTAGAGTCAAATTCAAGCAATCCTACTCCCCAAATGGAACCAAACTCACCTCTTCTTGCTTTATCACCACTGCTGATATCTAAACTAGGTCCTCTTCTGGGTTTGGGTCTTCGGCCATTGTGTATGCATCTGGGAGTTCATGGATTCCGGATAGCCAGCTATGCCAGTGCATTCTGAAGAACAGATTACAAAAAAGCAGGTAGGTTTGTTTTATTGGAGACATTGCCTGTCCCTTCTGCAAGAAAGAATTACTGCTTGCAAAATTTAGCTTTGTTCTGCCTTTACAATCTCTTAGATTGTAAGCTCTTCTGGGCAGGGTCCTCTCCTCTTCCTAAGTCACTGTCTGTCATTTGCAACCCGTATTTAATGTACTCCGCTACATAATATATTGGTGCTATATAAATACTGTTTATTTATAATAATAATAATAAGTGGAACTATCCCCATTCCATCACAGGGCACTGCCATCTTCCTTTGTTTTCTTCTTCCTAGCGGTGACTTTTGACCATCTTTATTGGCGGGATGATGTAATATTCATTCCCAGCACATGCAAGGGAAGCTGGAATTGCCACCAACCACTGCTTTTTTGTAAGGACTTTATTTCCACTTTAAGAGATTATTAGATCACCATATTACTGACCAAAGGGGTGCATTTCAAAAATTCCTGGATGTAAAACTCAAGTACTAATCAGATACTCAAGGCTTTGATTTTTGACTGCAGTGACCTCTTTCACTTATTAGCACCAAATATTTTAAGCCTACTTTTTCTTTAAATAGCATGCCTCTCCCTTTAAAGACTTTTCTGTAGAATTCCATCCAGCTTCTACGTTAACTTTGGAATGTGTATTAAAAATAATTATAAGCAGAACTTAGAGGGAAAAAAAAGTTTGGGGAATATTATTGACTTTATGTTTTGTCCTAGGAGAATGGAACTAAAGTAATCATATATTAGATATGCAAATAAATGTTCAGATCACAGATAGAGAAATTATTCAAAAGATTAATTATTCATCATAAAAAATATCCATTAATAATTCTGGGAGATAATAGCCCTTTCTGCATGCTTATATATAAAAAATTTGCTTTAGTACTTAGGATCAATTAACATATGGGAAACTCAAAACAGGCAGTAAACAAATATAAATGTGTGTGTTTATCATCTTCTGTACTTTGTATCACTGCTCAATAAATTATACAAAAGATTCCCACATCTTTGCTTTGTAATTACAATATAGGTACACATACATTGAGATGGTCATGTGGTACAAAGAATTGTGGTGCCATTAAGTTACAGACTGGTCATTTATGGTTGATTTTCAGCAGTTCTCAACCAGGGTTCTACCAGATTTTGGTAGGGGTTCCTCAAATTGTGGATGATTAACCTTCTATTTGATGATGTCTGCATAGTTCTAGGGCCAACACCACTTGGCAGAGCCAGCTGCATGACTCCAATGAAGCTTTTGGGTGTCCATAAAGGAGGTATTCTAGACACCACTGTAAGGAAACATTCTTTCCACTGGCCACCAATTTCCTGGTCTTTTCTCCCACTGATCCCCCAGATAATTGCTTTTAGCATGGGTACCCCAAGACCTAAAATTATGTCAGGGGTTCTTTGAGTGAAAAGGTTGAGAAGGCTGGTTTAGTACAGATTTAATCCAGCATACTATTCAGCTAATATGGGACCCAAAAACACAACGTAATATTCAACTGCAAAAAAGCCTTACAACCATGGTGTCACACGTACCTCTTCCTCACTAAAGCGCAGACGTCTCTCTCCTGCCTCTGTTTCCAAGCTTTATCAATTGTGTCCAATCAGCTGGAAAATCAGAAAATAGCCTCTTAATGCTATTTAGCTAGCTCACACACTGCACTCGGTGTTCGTGCAACGTGTCTCCATTGTGCCGAGCCTCTAGATCTGTGACCAAGTTCCTGTCCTGTTTCCTGTGTCCAGTTCCTGCATTAACCCCTCATTGTCCAGTCTGTAGATTCCCAGCCAACTTCCCTGTGCTGTTCCAGTGTTCCTGTCTGTCTGTGGATATCCCTGAGGCCCCTGTAGCCTCCTGTTGCTCCCAGTGTCTCCTGTGTTCCTTGTGCCTGCAGTGGCCCCTGTGTCACTGGTGTCTGTTTCCTGGATCCCTGGCAATTGACCCCTGGCGTGTTACCTGACCTCGCTTGCTGCCTGCCTCGACCCCGGCTTTCGTCGCCTATCCTTCTGCTTTGTGATTTGGTACCATGTTTTGTCCACCTTTGTGTGCCCAAGGACCACAACCTAGCAGTAACCAGCGGCACAACATCCTCACCATCAGAGGCTCTGGAAAACATCTGGTTACTGCTTAGACTCTTGGCCCTTCTCAGGACACACATCACCTTCGTGCAAGCTGTAGCGCCCCTAGTGGTCATATCACATGGAGCCCAGTCTGTGCCATGAGGGCCACATGCAGCTCTTTGTTGGCCCTTAAACATAACACAATTATTTCAAATTATTTCAAAGCTTTGCTTTTCATCTCTTAAAAAGAAAGGTTCCCACAATGCCTCATAAAAACTGAAACATATGTAAGAGGCACTTCCTCAAACTCCAAATCAGAATCTTCTTGGTCTTTCCATTATTTTGGACCTGTTGCGGAAAATGCAAACCCACTAGGCAATATATTCTTGTTCTAATCAAAGGAAACCCCTTGTGATTTGTATAAATATCTCTGCAAACATAAATTGAGTAAATTTAGAGACCAATGAAGATCCACACAGCAAATTAGCCTCTTACATTCAAAAATGATCCATTCCATTATCTATAAAATACTTTGAAATGTTCCTCAGCTGCATCCAAATGAACCTGTTGATTTAAACGAAAAAAGAAATACAATTGAGTACATGGGCGGTTTTTATATGTTAAAAACATGACTTAACCTAATTTAACCTTCTTTACTCAGCTCATGTAAACTAATCAGTACAAATCTTCGCAATATTTTATTCAGTCCTAGAAGGAGAACACCGTAGACCAATCCTTTTCTGTGAAACAGAAGTGAGGATCTTGAAAGGGAAGAGAAACCACTTGTGCAACAGATTTCAGTGTGACCGGTGAGGATGCTGAGTCAGATCTGTGACTGCAGGGTGCACACCTTATCTTGCTGTACAGTGACACTCCGGAATTGCTCTCGTCAGCTATCTTGGGTGGCTGGTATAAAGCCTTCTTCACCCTTCAATTCATTCTGCATTTATACCCCATTTATAAGTGTCAAAGGATGTTTTCACAAGAGCATATGATATGCTACAAAAGACATTTACCAAGAGATGTACAGAGGATCAGAACATTGTCTAGGAAAAAAGAAAAGTTTTATAGGGGGAAAGGAGGATTCGTATAACAGTTCTTCAAAGTGTAGACCATGAGGAACCAATAAGAATCGCATGAACTGGTTTGATTTTGGTAGAGACTTAAATTGTGATTGGTGGCTTTGGGTCACTGGTCATTGCACTGCCTAATATATAGGGCCAACAGTGTGTGAAGTCTCCAGAATCATAGCATAGATACAAGCATAAAGACAAGGGGAGTTTCTGTACTGGGCCCTGTTCAGAAAAGCTTGACTTTTGCAATGCTGGGACTTTTAAACATAGAGGTGTGGGGCATGGGAAGTCTATCTAATATGTGGTCCAGAAATTTTTGATGATGGTTCTGTCTGAAGAAAAACAGAGTAAGCATTGGTTAGTAATATTTTGATTTACGAGGAGAGTTTATAGGTTTCTCATTATCTCCAGTTGCCATTGGTATCCTCCCTATCTAACAATACTAGTTTCTTGGCTGTCATGCCAAGGCTTATAGTTGAACTGAACTCAAAGTACAAATTTTTTGTTATAGGGAACCAATTCATTCAGAGACATAGTAGTTCTTTTCCAAAAGCGTTGGCAGCCATTACCATACCATAACTTGGTAGCGGAAGAGTATACAGACAGGTGGGAGTATACAGTGTAGTAAGTAAATGGATACTGGATGACGTGCAATGATGGGGGTACACCGGGCAAACACTGGAGTACAGACAGCAGTACAGAGTACAGTACCCGCCATTAGCAGCACACAGTGCAGCAAGTATACATAGGCATGCACAATGCAATTAGTAGCAAATGGAAGTAAACAATTCTGAGTGTACAGTGTGTATAAATAGAATGTGTATAGAATGCCACAAAAATGATTGGACTGTACAATGACCTGAATATAAATAGAAGTGTGCAATGCAATGAGTAGTAATGGGAGTACACAGTATGTGTGTATAAATAGGAATCCACAATGTCGTGAGTAGTAATAAGGATATACAATGCAGGGTGTATAAATAGAATACACAATGCTGTATATATAAATAGGAGTAATAGGAGTATGCAATACAGTGAGTAGTATTAGAGGTACACAGTGTTGTGTTTATAAATAAGAGTTCACAATGCAGTGAGTAATTAAAGCAGTACACAATGCCCTGAATATAAATAGGAGCGTGCAAAGCAGTGTGTTTAGATAGAAGTACACGGCGCAGTGAGCAGTAATAGGAGTACACAATGTATTGTGCATGGCGGTGACACAAATGTCGTGTTTTGCAAAATTTGCAGCTTTAGTTGTTGTGGTGGCAATTCCCATTGAGTGATCAGATGCTTATCATAAAAAGATAACTTTATCACACACCCACCCAAAAAAATCACTGAATTTGGGCCCTGGCACAAAATAATCAGCTAACTTCATTTCAGTATAGTCATCAGCACAGGTGAAAGTGTGAATGAATACAGCTGAAATCACTCTTTCATTCTGATTGAATGATAAGGGCAGAGTGATTGCTATAAAAGAAGACAAACGTGCCTGAAATCATTGTCTTCTTGTCTTCACCTGCAAGGAAATTGCTGCGAAAAAAATTGCACCTGAAAGAACCAGTTACTGGATCATCAAGAAGTCCAAGGTGAGAGGTTCAGTTTCAGTGTCCAAGAGTGACCAGCAAGGTCAGGACTCTTCTAGAGGAGAATTCCACAGAATTGTGTTGCAACCAGTGCAGAGTTTGCTCAATATTTGCACCAGGTGGGTGTGCGTGCTTCGGCACATTAGGTGAGGCAAAGACAGAAGACTGGGCAAAGTTTTTTTCTTTGATGAATTCTCCTTCCAATTGTCCTGTGAGGAAAAGTAGAATGCTAGCATGTGTCCTGTGTGTTGACACATCCAAGGCAATCCACATGTGAGGTATACATCTCATCCAAGGTAGTCAGATCACTCACGATTGTGCCCAAGACTCCCCAACTTTGTGTGGGTTTGCTATGGGTACACCCAATTTCTCTCACATTCCAAGAACATGCAGTTAGGTTTATTGGCTTCCCCCAAATTGACCTTAGACTGTGATAATAGTATATGACTATGGTAGGGATAATAGATTGTGAGCCCCTTTGGGGGCCAGCTAGTGGCAGGACTATGGACTTTGTAAAGCACTGTATAATTTGTTGGTGCTATATAAATACTAATTCATAATAATAGGAAGAACACATCAATAAAGAATGGTAGCAAACCTTCCTCCAAGAATTTTAGACAAAGATGGCTATCCCTTCCTCCAAATATTTAAAGTAGTTGCCAACCCCACATTGAAGTTTATGACAAAAAGATGGACAGATAGAGCTGGGGGGTTTTAATTGGCAAAATTAAAACGTATTTATGGTGAATTCAATAATCAAGTTACAATACAATATGATATGACTCTACACTGGGAACTTCCTGACAGATTAATATTGAAGAAAATCATTTTCAGCTCCCGACGTGTTTCGCCTATTTGCTTCTTCAGGGGATTTTTATGAGACCGTTAAAATTCCATGAGGAAGCCAATAGGTGAAATGCGTCGGGATGAGTCAAGATATCACGTCCCATGAATTTTGAATGGGAGAGACAAATCTATTGCACTAATATAATATTGTATTGAAATGTACGAATGGAAATGCTTATTGAATTCACCATGAATACATTTTGATTTTTCCCAGCACTCTCATTCTTTTTGTCATTTCGATCCTGATACCCCATGTCTATCCATCCAGGGATATACTCGGAGCTTGTGTTTCCTGGAGTGCACAGATATTTGTATGGTTTTACATGGTGACACTTCCTCTGTCTGACTTCTTCACAGGTTAGTCATGGTGCCACATGGATTGGAGAAGTGGAAATGATGACAAGTGTTGTTTAATCATCAGCCACCAACAAGAAGACTTCCTATTCAACAACTTGCAAAGAATGTGGTGCCGTCCTCCAAGGGGGCTCTGCGGAGTTCTTTATTTACTAAAGTATATATTTTATATGAATCGTTTCTGCAGCTTTAATGTATGAAATACCATCAAAGTCCTTGCTTGGCCACTTCCTGTTTGGGGTGACAACACTCTGTCTCTGTCTACCTGTATTGCTTCTCTGTTGTCACTCTGTCACATGGGCTTTTTCACTAACACATAGTACGCAAGCATGCTCTATTGTTGTCACCATCAGGAATGACAAGGGGACTTTGCTGGAGCACTTGTAGATATGAAGTGGGTGGAAAGTGGCTGCAGAAGATCAGCATGACTGAGATGCAATACCATAAGCAATTGTGTATGATGAATGGATATGTTTATGCTGTTTGTCTCAAATTAAAAAAAAAATATTCCCATGTAACAATAAAATATGTCCATAATCACAACTGATACTGAAATGATGTCAGCTGGGCCAAACATCTATTCTATTCATCTGGCTGCATTGCTTCTCCGCTGAGGCTGCTGGAAGCTGCACAGCATGCACTGGTTGAATGTGAACTGAAAGTAATTTTGTAACATTTATATTTTATTTCATTTTATATATTCCACTCATATGTGTATTTAAAAACAGATTTGCATTTTCTTCCTCTCATGTCTCTGTCTGTGACTCTGCTGGTTGTAGATATCTGTCAGGCAGACATAAGTAGGCACGCTGGGAGTGGCAGAGGGTACAAGTTTATACCCAAGGAGGAGCAGGAGGGGGACAATGGGACAAATAGCTGAGGATATCTAACACAAGCAAGTCTTCTGATCACCTGACCTGACCTGGATCAGTTATTTCGGCCGCAATTCATTTGTATTTCCTAGATAGATTCATGAGATCAATTATTCCGGACTCCAAAGTCCTGAACACATGATAAATAATTGTTGCTGGAAATGGTCATCGTTGATCTCATACAGCGAGGAGAACTAATAGGGCCGGCATTGGGGTGCGGCAAGAGTTACCTCTATACCAGGCTTCAATCAAAAGAGATTGATTTTGCAATGCTGCAACCTTTAGGCATGGGGAAGGGGGCCTAGGAAATTTACCTAGTATGGGGATCATAAAGTTCTGATGGCAGCCCTGAGAACAAACATGTGATGTGCAAACAATGTAGTTCTTCTCTATGAGGAAGGGAGGAGTTGGAGGCGCTCTGCTGCATCCTCCCCAATAAGAAACCACAGTGGGCATTTGCACAAGTTGATAAGTGAATGGTGTTAGGGGGTAAAGACAATCTTGAATGTTCATCCTGGGTGAACAAATGTGTCTGGCATTTTGGAGTGGCCATAGGTATTGGAGGGTGCTTGCCATAATTCTGACTCCACCTCCAATGGAAATTGTCTGACCCTGCATTCCTGTTTATGTGAATGAAGGGGAGTAATCATCCTGGGCAGACACCCCCAGTTTATATTACATTGAAAGTCATTGTCAGGGGTGGGGGTTTAACCACCTGAATAATCCCCCCCAAACAGCAGCCAGTGGTCATGAATGGGGGCTTTCCAAAGAAATCAGAATGTCTGATCTGGACAAAACTATCTGGAGCTGATGACTGTCATCTCACATCTATGGGTTGCTTTACAAATCTACTTCTGAGATAAAAGGATCAGCCACTAACATATTGTATTGTTTGCAATCAGTCTAAGCAGACTGGTAGACATAAACTGAGATAAGAGGAACAGGAAATCAGAGACAGAGGGCTGCATTATTGAGCAGAAAGTATCCTTTTTGTACATAATATATATAAATATATATATATATATATATATATATATATATATATATATATATATATATAGTTCATATTTTATATTAGGTAAATATATTTTTTTCTATGCAGCAAGTGAAAATTTTCGTGAGCTTTTCATGCTATTTCACCACCCAGGATCAAAGTTTCCATATAGGTTTGAAGCTAGTTACAGCCCAATAGAAAAGTGTTATTACTGATGTGGTGATACATTAGGGTACATGTATGTGAGACTGCAATGGGTGGGTGTTTTTGGTGAACCCTGTCCTACATCACAAAGATGCAAGGGGACAATGTTCCCAGATTATTATATGATGGATAGAACAGCCTGGAATGGATGAGAAGGAATGCAGCTGGTACTCAGTCTATGTGTCCTAAAGGTTCATTTTCACTTTTGACTAATCACATTCACATAAGAAGACTTTGGATTCACTCAAAGTTTATTCATTTTTCTTGGTGTCCTCCCTGTCCCTGATCCTTACTGATGCCCCCCATCCCAGCTGTTGTCCCTGTACATGTACAGCTGGGAGCCAAGCACAACACTAACCCCACCACCACCACCACCCCCACCTTCCATGGAATTAGTCATTATTTCAATGTTTGCCCAGAAGATATGATTGTATTTCACAGCAGATCATATTTCTTCTATCTTTCAGCTTTGGAATCATTCGGCGGGGTTAGAAAACCAAACTCATCCCTGGATTTTAGATAATTGGTCCCTTAAAAAAACTACATAGAATTAATGCCAGGCTGAGGAAAAACAGCGGATCAGAGAGTTAATTACCAGACCCTGGCCAGGGAATTTCATACTCATAGTACATTAACCCAGACATGAAAGGGTTAGCGAGGGTGATGTCATAGATAGATAGATAGATAGATAGATAGAAGAAAGAAAGAAAGAAAGAAAGAAAGAAAGAAAGAAAGAAAGAAAGAAAGAAAGAAAGAAAGAAAGAAATATACAACATACAGATCAATATATAGAAGAATGATGGAAGGATAGATGAATGTACATAGAGATGAATAGATAAACTGTTCCACCCATATTAATATATGAGAGAGAAAGTAAGTGGAAGGAGAGATGATGATTAGATGGAAGGATGCCAGTGGTACATGGATATACAAAAACAAATTGGCCAGTGTATGTATACAACACAATGTAGAATTTGCAGATTGGATCTGTTACCCCTCACAGGCTGCACTTTGTGAATTATAATAAAAGTGCCCGGTGTGCCCCTCCTGTTTGCAGAATTAAGACATGACCACTTATAAAGTTCCCTGATTATAAAGCACCGACTGTGTTCTGATCTAATAGGAGGCGCCCATGAAGGGGTTAACTGTAGAGCATCCCAGCGCTGATTGACTTTCATGGACCCACAACTACAAAAGTGCCAACAACTACTACAGAGCACTGTGTGCCCACCAGGAAGAACCCTCCGGTGCCAGTGTGGGGACACGGAGGAACAGGGAGAAGGTTTGCATGGTTCTCTGTGCATAGTACAAGATACAAGGTGTGCACACTTAGCTGGATGTATACTATACAATAGATCCAATGAATCTGTACAATGTATACCATGTAATAATTGTGTAGATGGTGAGGAATATAAACTGAAACTTACAATGTACACTGAGTCTTCAGAGAACAAAATACACATTGTGTATTAGAAACTATATACTGTATAGTGTGCACAATATATATATATATATATATATATATATATAAAGCTCAGGGTATAGTAATATGCAGCTAGTACAGTAGCGAACTATATTGTAAATATAATGCATTGTATAATGTGTGTGATTCTGCAATACAAGTAGTGTTTCCCTACAGTACAACATTTCTATTCCATATACTGTGTGTAGTGGTTCTGTAGTGTGGACAGTACAGCACAAAATATATTTTGCGCACACAACTATACTAAAATCTATTAAACCAATACATAATACCTTCTGTATACCCTGTATAGTAATTATGTACATTGTACAGAATATATATTATGTGTCCATTCTGTGCGCAGGAAATGTCCAGACATTGTGTCAGTCCTCACTACATTGCTGAACTCCAGATGTGAAGGATAACTGTCTTCCTAGAATCCCAGCACCTGATTGGCTCAGGACCTCACAACGTCACAGTAGAATCTTTTGAGTGATGATTCAATTAAGCATACAGTAACATAATGGAAGTGATAGGAGACAGCTGGAGCACCGGATGCAGTTACCTATAGCAACCCATTCATTCTTTTTTCCTATGGCTAGGAAAATGAAGTTTAGATTCTGAATGGTTACTAAGGACAACTGCACATTGTCCTTGCACTCATCTACATCCAACCTCTTAAAAACCCATCATGCAATCAGCAATTTCTTGCAACAGCATCCTAAAAACAGTCCTGTGGCCTTTTAACAAAATACATGCACTACATGCAGTTTTACCTAAAATGCTTTTAATGACAATCAAGGTGCACAAAACAAAAGACACCATCGATCTATAGGCCAGTGCGAAGTCTATCTTGGCCAAGTGCGGTAATCTATAGCAACCACTTACAACAGTAATAAAGTCCAGTTGCCAGAGGCACATCTCTATTGCCTCCTGCACTGTGTAAGACACGGCCTTTGGATACAAAGAAAATGTGATATACATATATATATATATATATAAAATTATAAATATATATTAGGGTAAAAATATATATATGTAAATATATATAGAAATAAAATGATTACAAATCGAAATACAACAGTACAATGCAAGCACAATACAAGCAATGTAAAAAAAAAAAAAAAAAGAGGCATACACAAAAAAAATAAAGAAATAATATAAAAATAAATAAAAACAATTAAAAATAATAAACAATATAAAAAAATAAACACAAATAAAAAAACAAACAATAAAAAAACACAGCACTCGTTTGTCACATGTAAAACAAGAACAGAAGTGTAAATAAAAGTAACATTGTAACAAAGATGCAGGGAGAGGGGTCCAGCCTTGGCTCCCAATGTGATACAATGTAGACTTCTTGATGGCAGCGCTGGGATCTAAGAGGGAGCCCTGAGTAAGTTGAAGTTCCATTGGGTTCTAAGAAGTGTGATTGGTGCAAAATGTTTTCAGTCTTGTATCCAGTAGGATTTAGTGACGAAGATAATGATGGCAAGGACTTGATGGCTGGGGAGGGGGAGAGAGAAAGGAGAGGAGGGGGGTATAGGGAGGAGATGAGGTTGGTGGGGGGAGAAGAAGAGAGAAGAGAAGAGTTTTTTTTTTTGGGGGGGGGGTGGATAAGGGAGGTGGAATTTAATTTCTACCACTAAGCGTTTGCTAAGACTTCAAGGTATAATCTAACCCAGATCTTTTCCCACAGAGAAACTTGGTGATCACGTTTTTCACATGATGCTCACGTTTGGTGCTCAATTATCCCTCCCCACAAAGATAGGTGGCGTGTGTCTCAGGGTCTCCACTCTGAACAACAAGAAAAAAAATGTCATTAGGAACAGCCTAACGTCACGTCAGACCGTCCCCAGGTTCGTGTTTCGTGAAGTGGCAGTGAGAGATCAGTACTAACCTGCTCTGCAGGAATAACGGTCCATCCCTGACTCTGTGGCTTTACAATATCTCCAGGAGCTTCTCCTCACTTTGTTCCTCCAAAGCCTAACCCTACATGGTCCTGCACACCTCATCCCAACTACCCACCGGGCTTTAAAAAACAAAACAAGGTAGGTCCTTTTCATTATCTTTCCTCCAAGCTCCAGGTAGAACCCCTTAGCTGCCCCTTTATTTTTTATTTAAAAAGAAGAAAAGGCAGGGACCACCAGAACATCCTCCCAACCTTCCTAAGCTCCTTCACCTGGATGGGCAGGTAGAACCAAAGCTTCTTTTTATGTATTTTTATTTTATTTTATTCACACAGAATCTTTGCACAATTTTACACAATTACGTGGAAGTTGCTTTTTTATTATTATTACTATTACCTGGCTGGTTTGGTATTTTACACCCTTTCTCATTTTTAGGCTTCCTTGTGACTTTTTTTGCACACACATACAGTTTTTATTTTATTTTCTGGTTTTCCCAAAAGTCCCTTACCCAGGCTAATATTTCTGTTCATTTAGCAAGTTTCAGTTCTGTAAATTTTATTTAATGGCTTGATTTTTTTTTTGGTGTATTACCTAACACCTATGATAAACAAGAAGTGAAACTTTGGAATTTAGATGGGGTTTATATTGTAAAAGAAAAGCGTATTTTTGAAGGATTCTCCAGGAATCTAAGTAGGGTATCATTTTGTAATTTTTGTCTATGATTGGCACTTTTCTTTTAATGTTTCCTGCTGGTGTAAATATATATTTTTGTGTTTTATTCTATTGGAAGTCACCTACACTGCACAGGGAAGCCTTAGATTTCCTAAAACACACCAGCAATACCTTACGCTTATTCCGTGCCCCTTCTTTTTTATTTACCCCCTAAATATTATTTTAGATTATAACTTTTTTAAAATTACATTTATTTTAAACAAAATTGACAGCTGTCAAAAGCACTTAGTTGTGTCTAATATTTAGTGGAACCTATAGTGCTTGTGTTGGCCAATCTGTTCCTTGTTTGTTTTAACACACCAAGAGTTGAAATTGTCCTACACAGCCCCATACTAGTGTGTGTGTGTCATTTGTTTGGGCTTGTGTGTTTATGTATATGGGAATTAGTAAACCTTGCTTTGACACTTTTTTTTAAAGAGAGGCTAGTGGAGAAAAAAAACAGAAAGAGGCTAGGCGTAAGAAGTGGAGGCTAAGCATTAGATCCTAAATGGAATGAAAAAAAAGGTTATCCTGAGCTTTAAGGGTTAATTGTCCTTGTCTTTGGGGTTGCATCTGTTCCATGTTTTGCAGCCCCTGTTTAAACTAACACTCCCCTAACTTAGGAGCAACAACTTGAAATCTTGGGCTCCCCCAGCCCCCCTTCTCCTCCTCCTAACCACCCCCCTCTTCTACATTTTGACAGAAAGTATCTAAAATGTAACTTTTTTCCCACATTAAGGTTTACACCCCTAAACAAGAGCTGCTTTTTTTCTAGCACCCAGTTTGATGTCACTTACTTTGGTCAAAGGAAAAGGGGGGTTGTTTGGAGGCTCCAGAGCCTTGCTCACATCTTAGTCCTCAGAACCTGGGGTGTCATTGGCAGCCCTCCTGCTTGAGCAAAGGCTTAATTACAGTCAGTGTCCACGGATCTGCATATCCTATTACACTCAAAGTTGAGCTGAGAGGTCTGGGCGAGGATGTGAGTTGCAGAAAAAGGGGGGGAAGCTTTGAGTCATCAGTGGAGAGAGTCCTGTGCAAGATGTAGATCTGCTGGGATCTGGCTACCGGTGCTTTAATAATAAAGAGCCCCATACACAAGGAGTGAGTTGGGAATAAAATAAGAGGCAGACAGGGGTGCTCTAGGAAGATCTGGGGGCAATTCTTATAAATGGGATCTATCAATGCCCACACTGTGCTGTGTTTGCTCGTTGTCAGAGTCTCCTCCTGAATCTGTCCATGAGAACTGGCGTCTGATCCACTCTTATCAATGAAGCAGGACATGATGGCGGATGGCCCCAGGTGTAAGAGGCGAAAACAAGCCAATCCAAGGAGGAAAAACGGTAAGGAAATGGGGTACACAAGCCCCCCTTTTATTGGCATCTTCTCAGCGCTTCTTCTTTTGTGCAGAGTTTAAGGGATCTGATTTGCTAAGTGTCCAGGGATGGTGGACTTGGAAGTCCCCACTTCTCCAAGTATGAAGCATGGAGGGGAGGCTTGCTGGAGTCCCCCTAGAAAACTTTGTGCAGCTCATATAACGGTTTGTGTAGAGCTCAGGCAATGACAACACAGACCGCTAGCTTTCCTTTCTTCTCTCGCAGGCAAAGGGCTGGACAGGCAACCACAAGCAGCAGAGACAGCAGCAAGAAGCTAAGCCACCCAGCAGCAGCTGCTTTCATGCTGGGCTAGCTAGCAGCAAGCCTACCCCCACCTTCTTCTTTTTTTCCCTAGCCGAGCCTTAGCAAGTCCTACAAGCCAGCTTTGTCACTTAGTCGCTGCTTTCTCGTTTGTCTCAATGACCCCCAGACCCCCTTCATGTTCCTAGGAGGAGGGGGGCTGCAATACAAGGGGGTTCTGCTTCACAGATCAGCCAAGTATTCTGGGGATCCCCCTCCCCACCCTTGCTGAGCTAGACCTTTTTTTTTATTCTTTAATCAAGCTTGGAATTAGAGAACACAGGGAAGCCTCAAGGCTTTGCTACTTTTTTAGGTGTGTTGTTAGCATGTGGATTGGGGCTACACTTCTTCTCTTCCATAGTCAGGGAGCTTTAGATAAACCAGCCTTCTTCCTAGATCATAAGCCCCCCTTCACCAGCACTTTTCTACTACTTCAGAAAACTTTTATTGAAAGAGCTAGGCAGAATTGTTCACTAGGTTCTTCGCCAGGTTTAATTATCTGTGCCCGGCTTCTTTTTGTTTTAACTCTTAACATGCCAAGTGTCCAAAAACTTTATTACATTCCAAGTTTTCGTTTGGAAATTGTGTCGCTTTGCCTTGCATTGCTAGTGGAGGTGGTGAGCCAGAAGGAACAGGGAGATAGGGGGCTTTTAGTTGGGCACAGCCCCCTTTGATCTCTTTTTGCTTATCTTACTAATTTAAAAAAATAGCTCTGGTCACACAAACCAAGGAGACCTCCCTAGCTCTGCTATCTGTCTATAGTATTTTTTTTTTTTTTTACCCCTGTCTATCATAGTTTAAGGTGGTCCCCTCTATAATCCCAGACCTCCCATTGCAAGCAAGACTAAATTTAAGCCCAGGGTACAATTACATGTAATGTTTTCATTCGCCCCTGGTCCATAAGACCCTTTTATTAAATGCCCCTTATTGATTTTGTTTCTAATCAATGTCTATGTCATGGGGACATCACTCCCTTTTGCCAGAGTGCAAGGGCAAAATAAATTAGAGTATATATACATATAATTTGAAAGACTTCCAGCAAGTATTTGTATTTCTTTTCATGCTCAGCTGAAGTTTAGTTTAGTTACCTCTGCTAGGTTGCCTTGCTTATCTTGCCTCCTAAGCTGTTCTATCTCATGTAAGTCACATGTTTTGTGGTTGATGAGCTACAATTGTCTTACATATTTCCTCCCCCTTAAAATAGTTTTTGTTGTAAGGTACAGCTATAAAAAGACTTTACAGTCACGCTGTAAATCAAAAATGACGTGAAACACACCTGCATCTAGGCTATATTTGACATCGCTTCGAACTAGAAGTTAATATAGGTGTTTTTGGAGACTAACGTGACTAATTGTGGTACTTTACAAATGAGTAAGATATTTTTATTTTTAAGGATTTTTATAAAAGCAATAAAAACAAGCATTTTTGTACAGTTACATTAAATGGACATTGATTGGCTTTAGTGCTACAGTTCATCCCTGTTACAAAGCAGTTGGCTAATATTTTTTTGTCTGGCTTGCAGACTTGCTTGCAGAGTATACATTAAGCTCTATCCTTAGGGAATAACAAGGGTTTATCTAAAATCCTGTGCTTTTTATTTTTTTTTCTTTTCCTCTCTCATTTTTTCTCTAGTATGACAGCACCGAGTTGTGTCACTACTGATAACATTAAATATAATGATTGTTATCACCAGAAAAGTCATATTTACAGCCAGTAATTCAACAAAAAATAGAGATGATCACAATAACCAGTATACAATAACAGAAAAATAAAAACCCCTAACATAGCAAGAAAAATATGGATTTTGCTACTAAAATCACTAGATGTGGTGCAAAAGGGCATGGGTGGAAATAAACAGGGCTTAAAAATTCAAAAACAAAAAAAAAATAAAAACTTGTCTGTTGTAATTAATCAAAAGGAAATTGTCAAAAATGCTGGAATAGATGTATTCAGGCAGCAATGTCCAAGCTGTGATTTTTGCAAAGGAAACCCCTCCGAAAGTTTCACTCCTTAGTCAGGTGACTTTTCAGATTGTTACTTTGTAAGTTCTAAAAAGCGAAATAGAATGTTGTAATTACAAAAAGAATGTTGTGATTACAAACAGAAATCTGTGATAACAAAAAAATCTACAAAAAAATACACCATAAGTCTTCTCCAGATATGCTGTTTACTGCAATTAAACTTTTTAGATGCTAGAACAACCATCAAGTTATCCTGTTGTTTCCCTGTTGGCTGATTTAATTTTTTAAAAACATTTTATGAACTCTGATCTCCTTTAGAAATCAGCATCATTTTTTTCTTTGTGTCTGTAAATGTAACAGTGTTTGCAGCGTTTGTCATGAAGTTCTCTACAATTAGGACATCACTGACAAGCTAGAGGAGGCGATGGTGATTGCATCGGATTTTGACTTTATAAACTTTACTTACAAACTTTACAGTTTTTGGTTTTTAGTTTTAGTTTATGTTTTAATTTTGTTTCTTTAAAAACAAAACTGAGATGGATAGTGTAAGCGTTTTCTGTGCATCAAGAAAAAAAAAATTCAGGGACACTTAAAAGCTGCTTATTGTGAACGTTGTGGAGGGCAGTTTAGTTATCCGATCCTGTGTGCTGTATTGATCTTTTTGGATGAAGCTTTGATCTCTGTTTAGCGTTGGGATGTTTTGTCTTCCATTAGTGCCATGTTTAGATATATTTTTTTACCATCCTTTAAAAGAAATATAGAACAAGAATTATAATTTATTTGTTTTTCCCCTACAATTTACACTGATCTTTACTCTTTCCTTGTATAACATTTTACAGTAAAAGTCGTAGTGCAAAAAATAAACATTTAATAAGGACAGATTTTATATAGAATTATGGATTATTTAATGGTATTTTTTTTTTTATCCAATTCAGAATGGTATTTTGCTATCAAAACTAATATATGTTATATATATATTAAAAATATATATGTATATAATATATAAGTGTATTTATATATATATATATATATATATATATATATAAATAGACACACCAATTTTATACCCTTTTATTTAAACTATTTGTAGTTCACCATATTCATACTTACATATATTATACATTGTTTTTTTTTTGTGGTCATGTACTGTTTATATATATATATATATATATATATATATATATTATTGTGAGGAGCTTTAGACTTTTTTTGTATTTTTTGTTTTGCATAAATGCATACATATATACATATAAATATATATATATATAAAACTTCATCACCAAAAGCTGCTTTCTTGGAGAAGGAGGGTTCAAGCCTCATCTGTGTACAAAGCAACGCTTGCAGGTCATTAGGAAATAAAGCAATTATGACACAGGGGCAGTTAGTTGTAGAATTGTGCATTGACCCTTAAGGTGGGCAGACAATAGCCCTGCATAGAGAAGACGTGCTGGGGAATATACCCCTTAAAACTGTTTTCTTTGACATGTGTGCTATTGAAAGGCTTTAAGGTGCATTCTCCCCTGGTAAAAAAAAGGGGGCTTTGTCCCCCTTCTTGTATGCATGGTGGCTTCCCAAGGTAGTCTGTATTTTGTGGCTGTCACACATGGGGGAAAAAAGGGGATGCAGGTTCACTGTGTGACAATTGATTGTCTTTTTCCCTGATGGCGTTCATTTACATGTTTATAACGACAATAGTGCTCCGCGACACTGTACTATTCAGGGCGACATTCCCACAAGGGGACAATTGTGTGAACAGCCTGGCCAGGGGACACCTTCCTCCATGGCTTGGGATGGCTTTTTAGAAGAAGGAAGAAAAGGGTTCTCTTTACACAGCATTGCACAGTGGAGGAATAGCTGGGGCTAATTAATTAATTGCTAACTAAAGGTAGATTTTTTTAGGCTGGTCTGCTAGGGAACAGGGCTTTTGTATTAACTGCAACTGGATGTAAGAGAAAACAGAATAATATATATTATAATAATTATGAATAGATAGATAGAAAAGATAGATAGATAGATAGATAGATAGATAGATAGATAGATAGATAGATAGATAGATAGATAGATCCCATGGATTTATAATGGAGATATTATGGACCCCCCATCCAGGGCTTTATGGCGGAAGTTTTGTTGTGTCTCTGGATTGTAAATTGACCCATACACACACATACACAGTGAATCACACATCAGTAGCCCCCTTGCACTGCTGCTGTTGCTGTTGCTGCACCGTTAACTGAACCCCTGACACTGTGGTCCTGTGGATGCCTTAGGTACCATTTCACTTTCGTTCACATCAATGCTGACCTGAATGCCTTTCATATCTGATCCGCTGTGTCTCTCCCAGTAAACATCCCCTGAGGGATGAACAAAGAAAGGAACTCTTCTTCTCCTTAATCACAATTCAGCCCTTTCACCGCCGGCAGGGTACATTTGCATTCTGCAACAGAAAGCCAAGATGAAAAGAAAAAAAAAAGAGTGAGATGTTGGGGTGGGGGGGAGCACAGGGTGTATGTAGTCTGAGTAAAATAACTTAGGTGTTTGTAGTTGTTTGTTAGGCTTCCCCTAGTTACAAGCCTTATATAGCATCTTTGGCCCTACTGACAGCCAGATAGTGTTACAACAGGGGACTATTCGTGGCCTTTGCTTTAGTACTTCAGGCATAAAAAAAAAGTGTCACAGACAGATTAGTCAGGCCTGGTCAACCTGCGGTCTCGTAGATGCTGGGAAACTACAAGTGCCAACGTACGCTGGCAGCCTAAGGGCATTCTGGGTCTTGTGGTTCCGCAACAACTTCCCCATCTGGCTGCAGGGTGGCTTTACCTGCAGGACAAAATTGTGAATGTGAATTGATCACAATTACAACAAAAACATATACATGATGGGAGTTGTAGTAAATTAAATCTGTAGTATTTTTTTATTATGAGCAGATCATTCCGAGACTTGTAGTTCTTGCAGGTGGCATTCACCTTCCTTGCAAATCCAATGTGTATAATCAACCAGCCATCAAGAAAAGAGAACTCTGATTAGGTAAAGAAGACAGTTTTTGCTTTTCCCAAATTAACATTTTCATCTGAATGAAATACAAAGTGCCATAACCTCAGATTTTCCACTGCTTAATGATCGGTAGTGGCAGCATGAATGTAAAAAGTAAATTTAACATACCTATCTTACTTTGCATGCTACAGATCGACTCTAAGCTATCCAGAAATTTAATTCTTCTTCTTCTTGCTTTTTTTTAATGTGACTTATTTATTTATTTTACATGAATACCTAACACCGAGTTTTCTCTCTTGTCCTGCTGAAGAATTTTTACAATTAGAACTGTGATTTCAGAGTAAGGTGCTCATTTGTCAAGTGAAAGGGTGTGAGATTTTATGTGGATAATGAGCAGGAAATATCTTTGATGCACTCATCTATGCAGTGTTTCAGATGAGTACCAAAAAAAAAAAAAAAAAAAGGCCAACACAAAACCCCCCCTCCTTTTCCCCAAAAATACACAGAAGCTTGGGATATATTTTTACTTTTAATGAGAGGTTTATTTTTAAAGGAATCCTAAGTGCACAGGAGTATTTAGGCCTATAGCAGACGTAGCTGTCAGAATTTTTAGGTTTATTAAAAGGATATAAAATGTTGAGTTTGCTGGGGGGGGGAACACAGGGAGGGGGTGGAATCAGGGTCTCTCTGGCAAGTTCTTCTCAATTTACCTTGCACACAACTGTCTTTTCTGGCAATGGCAATGGCTTGACAATAACAGATTAATTAGTAAGATGGAATTGCAACTTGAAATGCGATTTGTATTGTTAATGGACGCAGTTTTCAAGCAATAATAATGTACTTTTTTGACGTGCGAGGTTCCCCTGTAAAGTAAATAAGATGAGTTTTGTGTGTATGAAGATGATGCTGTTTTTGCCTCCGGCCTGGTTACACAAACCGGCCCCTGTTGTAAAATTCATTTTCAAAGGTATTGCTGCTGAGAGTCTGCCATAAACTTTAGCCCAGAGGACTTCAGCGCATGATAACCACTGGACATTCAGAAAAGAAACACTTGCTCTCATTTGATTTTGAAGTCTAGGAAAAATGTTGCGGCATAATAACAAAATATGCAAAAATGTTAGATTATCAGTATGGAAAAATGAGCTGCGGAAATCTGCACTTGATAATATTTCAAATTGTTGCGTTGTTAAAAATTGTTTAAAAAGCAATAGAAAAAAAATATATTAAAATAAGTTAGGTCTTATTATTTTTTCTAAAATGTTGGATTTAGTTTTGAAGTTTTTTTGTGGCTTTAAGATACACAGGTAACAGCCTATAGAGCATCTTTTGCATTCTTAAAAAAAAAGAAAAGAACGAGATGTTACAAGTTTTAAAGAAACATGTGACACAGATTTGTGATTCTGTTCCCAGACGGTCCAGGAACATTGGTACAAAAAGGGATTATCCCTACACCTTCAGCTCCCCCCCCCCCCCTTCCCTCTCTTCTATCCCCATGACCCAAGCGATGGAGGATTTAGGCAGATTTACTTCAGTAAACACCTTTGGACACTTGGGGAGGAGGGGGGTTCAGGATTCGGTTTGCAAAGGGAGCCTTTTGTTAAAGAGAGGTTTTACTGGGCAGCTGTGATATTAACCTACAGAGCAATGCTGGAAAAACTGCTTAACTCCTTGTGAATTAAGTACTTTCACTCAACAGATAAGATCTGTGTTTTATTGAGTTTTCTTTCAAGACCCCTAGACGTAATTGTTCCCAAAGAATTTACATGTTAAATAAAAATGAATCCCTGGTACAATGCTAGCCCATCTCTGTACCCCCTGTGTGATGAGAGGCCTGTGTGCTGGAGAGATCAGTGGGTATGTGGTCTGCCCAGCGGGGTAAGGCCAAAAAGAGAGCCCCCCACCCAGAATCCAAACTTCACTCACTGGATGTCATCAGACTTGTCAAAATAACTCCCTCGCCTCTGCCGCCTGCAACAGAGATGTAACATGTTCTCGATGCAGGGCTGCTGGGGCTTGGGCAATTTACTGAGCAGAGGACACAATCGCTTAATACTTCTCTAAACATGTTTCACTTATCCAACGGGAAGTGGAAAAAGAATAGTTATCAGGCAGAAAAAGATGAGGGCAGAGGTTTCAAATGTATACAAGCTATAGGTAATAAATTAATCAACTTCTATATGAATGATATTAGAGGATAAAACTTTTTCTTTGCACAAAGTGAGGGATATACAAAAGCTGCAACAATATTTCAACAAACTGAAATGCATAAAACATCATAAGAATTAGCCAGAAATATAAAATGAAACGTATATTTATAGGAATATTACTAGCCATACATATGCAATATTTTTGATTGAATAAAGTAGATAATCAGTTTGATGAACGCATTGAATCAATCAAAATACAATCAAATGCTTGTTCTTTTCTATCGCAGATTTACAATCAATTAATGTAGATAATTGATTCAAAGAATCAGTTAAAAAAATAGTTTTCTGTTGATCATTTTGATGTTTGGTAACTGAACAGGCAAATTTTTTATTTTATTTTTTTTAAGTTTTTTTTTTAATACAGATCAATTATCGAACAAGTGGAAGATGTATTAAATACTTGTAGTCAAACGCGAAGGTTTGAATTATACGTCGATCATAAAATAGATTAAACTTACGATTGAAAGAAAATTGCATAGTGTATGTTTAGTATTAGATGTACATAATATGATAAAGCTATGAGGCCAAAGTAATATTAACTTGTAATCTAAATCATCGCGATTCTGCAAGAAGCAAAATTAAAACTAATGCCAAATAAATGTATCAGACATACAACACTCATCGACACACGCATGAACGAACACACATGCACACATGTACAGTTTAGGAATTTGTAAGATTCAAATACTTTATAAGTTGCTTTTTTTTAGTTCTAAAATGTATCCGCCTTATTTTCTTCTCCCAGCTTACAAATATAGCTGCCATTATATAATTAGCCCTTCAATTAGAATGTATTTCTGGAACTGGCAGACCTTCTCCTATCTCAGGGTTCTATAACCTAAAATAACAGCACGATTTTGGAGACTACAGAATATATATTCCCCTGCTGTCAGGTGTAGCCATATGATTATCCACCTTTAACTTACCCTGATTTCTTAAACATGTTGGCATCTGCGTACAGCTGTTGATTTGGAGCTTATCCATGTACAGGTGTTACTTTTGGGTTTAAAGACAATTTCCCTTTTTAGTTTGGTAAGTCAAGTGTCACTGTGGGAGCAGTTAGCTAGGTGCGAACATGCAGACTATGAGACATGACAAGATTCAAGGTGTCTGTTATGTCGTTACACCTTGTACGCAGACAGTTCCCCTTTGTCACAGCCTCCCGGTGATTTGATTTCAACTTCCCTGGTAGGTGATACAGCAGTTTTCAAAGAGAGCTTTACATGTGGAGCCCCCCTCTCCCTAAAATCCACGGTGACAGAAACTCGGCACAGTGATTATGAAATGTCAGAGTGTATCTCGGGTTTTGTGCTTGATCTATGAAGCTGCAGGGTCTTGCGATGGATAGGGTTAATTTGGAAGTTATTTACCATGAGCCCTTACCCATTTTAACATAGCGTTAACGTATTACAGAGCAGAGAACGGTGAATGGTTTTCATCAGTGTGGCTTACAGTCTAATGTTTCAACACAAGTCTTACACGTCTAAAGGCCAGTTTAGGCCGCGGCCAGTGAAATTCCGGGATGCCTTTCAGTTGTGGGAACAAAGTACCTGGGTGACCCCATGCAAAATAATGGAGAACATTTAGCACATGCATATTCAGGTTGTGGCTTAATTCAGGATATCAGTGCTGCAAACCATTTCTAACATTCCAAAAACTTTGTAAATAACAGCCAGAAACTCCTTCATATCTACCAGTGGTATATCTCATACTGACACTTAATACAAACCTTATACAAACAACTGTTTGGTTATGATAAGCATACACAGGAAGAAGTTTTTTTCCCAGTAGGAAATCCACTGACCAAGCAGTTTGCAGGCACCATGCTTTAGCGTAATCCTACCGGCTTCTACCAGTTCTTATCACCTGATGTTTCAGCAGACAAGTTTCTGCCTTTTTTATTGTCCTATGCCTGAACAGAGACCAGATCAATTGAGCAGTAGGAACATGCACCAACAACAGTCAAAACTCACATGGCCTATTGATAGGCAATTGCTATGAAATTTGTGAAACCGAATCAAAGGATTTTACAGTTTCATAAGCGGTAGTCATATCGCATCTCCGATAAGAAAGGACTGATTAGTTGTAAGTGTTGCAAAACTGTCAAAAATTGTTGAGGTCTGAACAAGACCATGCAGCTGCTACAGCATCATTTTCACATCTATGGCTTTATATCCTTACACCAGTGTACATAGAATATGGATCTGCTAATGGTGGTCTGGGTCAGTTGCAGGCTTCTAATTCAGAATCTGGAAGGTGTTTCATGCTTAGCTTGGAGCTAATACTTGCTTCAATTTTGGTAGACAATGCATCCAATTTGAGTATTTCTTGTGATATTCTTGTACTGTAGGGTGTAATTATGAGCATGGTGGAGTATCAGAGGTGCTTGCTGATGCTCACAGCTAAATTATAGCTTTTCATTACATAGGCAAGGTTCTTACTGCCTTCAAGCATGGTTTGTCGTCAACATTTACAAGGACTGGTCTGCAAAGCCTTCCGGGTTTTCAACCCAACCAGGAACTCCCCTCCCAGCTTGGTTGATAATTTTACCATGTAAAAGGAAGGGGACGTCTCATTTCTGTACAATTTAAATACAGTTTTTCATTGAAATACTTTAATAAATCTACACCCATTCTAGTAGACTTTGACATTACTAAATTTTTGCCAAATCTAAAAGTGATTGCACCATTAGATCGTAATATGTGTAGCCAATTTATTTTGTCCAAGATGGCATGACATCACAGCTTTAATCAGCCAGGAACTTCCCTGGTGATAAGATTTGCCAATGAAGCAAACGAATGAAAAAGGAAACATATTACCTCATTCCTCCCCTACAATCCAAGACTTTATTAGCCATGCTATTTAATGTGCCCTTACACAAGTTAGATCAGATGTAATAGTGATTCCTGGGCGCCAGCATTGTAAGTCCCAGGGTGACACAGGCACCGTGCAAGCTGGCACTGACTGTCTGGTTGGCAGAAAAGCCATCTGTCAAATCATCCAATAATGAAGTGTTATGTTATTCGTATGAACAATCAGGCATAAAGCATTGCTTCTGAAATTTAAAAAAAGTTACAAATTAAACTACATTTATTTAGTAAAATAGGTGATCAGGTTGTGGGTGCCTGGTTATTGATGTGGTACTTTGCATGCAGTTTGTTTGTGTGTGTCTGTTGACCTACTCATATATTCAATACAAACAGGCTTATTTAATGACATAGCGTACAGCAGTGCTGTGAACTAATTCAAGGCAACCAATCAGGAACCAGCTGCAAAAAGCTTGAAGCAGGTAGATCAATGAAAGTTGATTTCTGTTTTTTATGCATCCTTGCACACAGCTGCTCTTTTTATTTGAGCCCTATTCCAAAAAAAAAAAAAATTTCAAAGTGCTAACTTGTAAAAGCAACCAATTAGAATTTATTCTGCTGAAGTCAGATGCACATGATGGATTCTGATTGGTTGCTGGCTTTTTGGTTTTATTAATAAAGTCTGAAGTTGTTAAAATACCCAAACATGGAGCACGTTTGATAGTTTGCCAGCTTGGAAGACCTACTGGTTCTATTTGTCTGCATCTAGAAGAACTAAGAGTTGGATTACCTAAGCATGTAAACTTACGCTTATAGCATCAAAATTGCCTAAAATGCCCTACAGAATCTTGATTATATTAGGGAAAGATAACTATACCTGTGCCTGAAGGGAGAAGGGAAGATCACCTTCATTATTATTATTCAATGAGATGATTTTAGAATTTTTTGGTGAACTGCCGAACCCCACCTATAATTCCAAAAAGCATAGGAGGATCCCATTCCAATTAGATCCAATTTGATCCAGTCTGCCCAGTTGCTGTATGATGAAGAAATGATTATGAGTCTATGGGCACTCCTTGACTACTCCATGCATCTTTTGGCTTGGGGTAAAAAGTAGAATAAGGTGGCACCTGGAATCAGAAATAATGTAGAAATAAACATGGGTGATCTGAGTATGTTCACATGTCATTGTCCTGTAGTCACAATCTACAAATACAAATTCAGACAGCATGAAACTAAGTCATAATGGTGCTTGGAGTCCCTATTAAAGCGAGGTAGGAACAGCACTGTTCAGCTAAGGTCATAGATAACCACACAGGAAGAGAGGTAAGAGATAGCAGAATCTTCTAGAGAAAAGGGAAATACTCAGGTTACAACATGCGGTGAAAGGTGCGGTCATTTGGTAACAATGACATGAAGATTTACAAACAGGAAAAGAGAGGTCAGGATTTATTAGATATAACTTTGAATAAAAATGCTGATGTAATAAATTCATTGCAGGCTTAGGTCAGTAGACTTTATGAAACAATTCAAACATTTCATTAATCAGTACTACAAAGGGTAACTAGAATGCCATAGGCCAGCCAAACATGACACTCAGATACCATTACCTTTATTAATGGTTTGGTACTAGCATCCGGTTTAGCATTGGAAGGGGAAAAGGAAGAACAAATATGGCCCCAGACAATAAGGCAGCTCTTAACTTATTAGGAGGATATGAGAGGGTGAATCTAATCTATGTTTGACTTTTTTCTATCTGAGTTTTTTTTTTAAATAAATTTACACTAAATTATGTTGCATTTAACTACTCAATCAGGTAAAGGTTTTTTTCTTTAAAGTAAACCTGTCTGCCAGTTTAAAGAAACTTGTTCTGCATAAAGCAGGCATTGCACGCGCAATTGTGCGAGGCAACTGTTGCCTCCCTATATTGACTTATTTGTTACTCTTTTTTCGTTGTTACCAGAGACCTGACTTTTTGGCTACATCCTGACCAATTGCCATCCCACTGTCCAATTAGGTTTTCTGTTGGAAAGGATGCAGGTGATTTGGCAGGGAATAGCTCAGGTGTTATGGATTTTAGTAGGAACTGAAAGCAAATCAAAGAGGTACACCAAATATGATTTCTGGACTTGCAAAGTTTTAGTGAACACCAATGGGGTCACTTTTCATCTTGCATATTTCAGCAAAAATTCTGACTATGGTATAACTGCATTTCATTTTCTTTTCTCCATATCTCATGAATTGCTCCTCTTGTGGTACAGGATGACTGGCAGAGCCTTTTGCTTTATAAAAGCCCATAATACATGTTCCCTTTAATGTCTTCTATTCTTTTAAATTACCTTGCCAAGTCAGTCAATGCATATTAGAGGTTCTTGGAGTTAATCAAATATTTGTTCCAAAAGACGGCACAAAGTCACCGCTCACACAACTTTACAGTCTAATACTGTGAACTTGAAACAGTTAAAAAATATATAAATTTACCTTAATTTTTTTTTTTTTAACAACACGTAAGTGTTAAAACGGAATGGCCATGTGACAACTGATCGCACATGGGTTGATAAAATTTAAGCATCAAAAAGAGGAAGTCAAGTTTTAAAACCAGCAGCCAACAGTACAAGCCGTGGAGTTTAACACTTGGGCAGTGAATAGGTGTAAGATAGCCATGGCTTGTGAGTTTAGACCATGGTGGATATGTCAGAATTTCTTTGATAGGTAAACTATGCTTAGAATGTTTCAGGGACTGTCAAACCGTAAAGCTGAACAAAAACCTCCACTGGGACCAGGGTGAGAAACGAACTTCAAGGCTTCTCTGCCCCTGGTCTAAGATTAATTTCCACCACCCAGCTCATTAGCATCTCCATTTACAGTTACACACTTCTAAAACAAAATTGCAATGTGCCATTATTCACACGTGAATGTTTGGTAACTGACTGTAAGTAATAAATTATACAAACAGTTGTTTATGTTTTTATGTGTTATAGTTCATATACTGTTGATCTTACAATCTATTATTTGGACTCTGGAAGTATCTAGTATTGTGTGAAGAGATCTGAGAAGCCATTATGACTTGTTCAATGTCACAAGGAACTGATTTTAACACAGTTACATCCTTTGTACATGAAATAATTTATACATTTTTGTTTTTGCATGTTTTTTTCTGTTGTTGTATGCTGCCAAATAATAAGGGGTGGCAGTCATACCAACATTATTTTTTTAACCCTGTGCAGTTTTTTTTTATTATTTTTGTATCGTTATTTCTTTTCTGTATTTATGCTATTATATTTTAGCTGGCCTTTGCCAAGGTTGACATGTCTCTTTCGTGGTGATATCATGCAAGGTTTTAACCAGTTCTCTTTTGAAACCTATTGGGTAACAAAAACAAAACATTAGCAACCAAAAAAAATTGTTAAAATAGAGTAGTCCCTTGTAATTAAAGCAATTAGGCTGCTACTTTTAATGCCTGCTCTGTTTTTCTTATAACGGCAGTTTTGCTTCAGCAGTTACACTAATTCTGACAGCTGTAATTTCAAAAGGATGGGAAACAGTGAACAAGATGTAGATCAGTGATATTACACGTAAAAGCCCCCTGTCTCTTTAACCTTGTTGGTTTTCGTCTCTCAGAGGTTACCTTTTCCCGATGGTGCAAAATCGACTTGACATAACTGTTCATCAGTTTCTGGGTATTCCCTGGAGGTATTTCCATCAGATCAGCCCAGTCAAGCTTCAAGTTGAAATTGGCAGCCCAGAAACTGACAGGGTAGAGACTAAGAGAGAGACAGCTGAAATGTAGGCAATAAACTGACAACATCAGAGTGTAAGAGAGACCATGTAACTCTCTGAGTGCAAGGAAAGTATCAACTGGAAGGTTTCAACTCTCACAAGCTCTGATTGGCCTTTAATACGTTGTCGGCTTTGGTTACAAGTTCAACGACTATAACTGACACGGGATGTCTAGACCTGGGTGAAAAATTGTTGGTTGACTTTTTCAGCTGTCTCTTTAAGTGAAATCAGATTTTTTTTACTCTTCCCTTAAAAGTTAGGCCAAATTTTTAAGACACTCCCACGTGTTTTTTAATATCCGTGGCCGCCTGCCCCATATCGAGATAGACACGGTAAAACATATTTATCGGTTGGTTTGGATTTAGCGGGCCTTGCATTTTATAAACTGCTTTAACGTTTTGCAATAAAGTTATGGAACCTTTGCAAAGAGTTTAAAATCTTTCTGAGAGTAGAAGGAATGGGGGGTTGCCCTTTCTCAGTCTGAAAAAGAAAACAAAAAGCTCCATAGAGTTAATTAAACCAGAATAAAATAAACATTTCTTTGAATAGTTAGTCAGTTTACATTATTGTTTGTTCAACGATATCCTGAAGTTCGCTTCTGAGCAGAGATTACTTTTTTTTCTGAAAGCAGCAAAACATTTTTTTTTTAACAAAGAGGGTGGCTGTAATAAAAAGTATCACTCTACAAGTTGAGCATTATTGCCATATACCAATTTTTTTTTTTTTACATTATGTTGATTATTAAGTCTGTGTTACTTCTTCGGCAGACATAAGCTTTGCTTTCAAACAGTGTTTTAGCCCTGTGTGTGTGTGTGACAGGCATTGGCTGATGCTGATACCCATTCGACAGGCCCTGTTGAGTTTAAATGGTGTGACGGCCCATTTTTGTTAAGCTTTGAACAAAGGCATAGAGATGGCATGCTGGCACCATGGGCTTGACACCCTCCTCCCCGATCTAATACTCCCTGTTCGTCTTGATATTAAAAAACTTTAGGTCAGAACAATGAGTCTTCATAGGCCAAGAGCAAACTTAGTTTAGAGTCTTAGGATAGAGAGAACAGGGATTGGAACATCGCTCTGATTTCCATACAACAAACAATTAAAACAATACCTTCTGATACCTAGGTTGCTACTTGCCTCCAAGCTGTTATCTATTTGAAAAAATGGGGGATTGGATTTTTTTTTTCTTATGAAAAAAAGTCTTATTAGGAGGAAAGATTTATTTTTTTCTTTGATCATTTGTTAGAAGTGATTATTGCTACAGTGGATTTGCCTATAAGCTTCTCCGGAAAGGTTAGCTCTATTTCCAAGCGTTGAGAATTGCTTCGACTTTTAAATTGACAAGTATAATTCAAAACTGCATTCTGTGGATAAGATGAGATGATTTACAAATAAATGCAAACACATGGATCAGCCGATGCATGGCTATAGGATGTAAGATCATTATGAAAGTTGACACAATGGTGCTATAGCATAATTGTTTTACTGATCTGAGCAGAGTGACTTTTCTTTGCAGTCATTGTTTCTCCTATGCAGATAAACTTGCCTATTTTAACTCTAGCACTCACAGTGGAATTACGTTTGACTTGTTTGATGGGTGCACTAGTTTATGGGTGCCCGTTCTTTACATGGTTGCATACCCAAGGGCTTTTGGTTGTATAGGTAATTATCATCAAGCCCGCTGATTTGGGGTGTAATAATCTTTTGGCCGGGTTAATCCTCCTGGCCAATCCTCATTGGAAAAGATAAATGTGATGCCAATTGTTTGTGCACATAAGCATAGGGGCAATATATTTTGGGAATTGGGTATTCTTATCTTGAAGCCTCCACTCCAGCTTAGGTTGGCCAAGCTTGGTTCACCATCTGGAACATTGGTGCCATTGGTTGCAATAGGTGTGTCATGTACAAGTTGAATAAAATAGCTTTAACATGCTTCTTCTCTTCTTTATGGAAAAGGATCCATCCACATATATGATAGTATAGGGTAAGCTGAGAAAAAGAAGCAAATGAAGGGATGATAGAGCAGCACTCCTAAAAAACTTGCCAACTGTTTTGTGGCACATAGTTTTGAATTTAAAGAAAACTATTCAACAAAACATCAAAAAAGTAGCAGTAATTTTTTTTTTGCCATTCGTTCTTAGGCCAACATACATTTAGCCCAGGCCCACAAGGGGATTATGATCAAACAACATTATCCCACACCAACCAATCATGTATGAATCAGACTGTTCTAATTGACCACTAATGTTTGATTGGTTGCTGTAGGCTACTGTCCTTTACATAGTATTGTTGTGTTTTGCATTACTATGATGTAATAAGGAGCTACTTGTGAGGTTGTTATAAAGTGATTAACCCCTTGCTGACAAATGCATCAATGCAAAACATTCTATGGCAATAAAAGCAGTGTACAACAAGGGGTTAAATCCATCATTAACTAGCAATTTAAACAAGTAGTCCCAGCCAAAAGCTTGATTTCTTGATAAACTTTTATTGTGCTGGAAAGTAAAAAAATGCTGTTTTACGTCACAGTTTATCAAATGGACTTTTTAATAGCAACTACACAGTGATCCCCCAGATCTGAAAATCAAAGTCAAAATCAGCCTCATGTATCCATTTCCTCCTTTCTTTCTTATTATTTCCTAAACCAAGTCTCATGACAGTGTTATAATTATTTGTCAGTAGCTCACCCCCCCTACTACCACCCTCTTCCAAAGAAGCGCAAAAGCTGGACCCCTTTCACTGTATTAACCTACAGACCCCATTAGCAGAGGAGGGCTGCAAAGACAGATGTTCATCTTTTAGAGTTAACATAAAACAGCACTGGTCCATCCTCCCCTCCCTGCAGACTTTTGAAATCTTTCACTTAAGTTGCATTCTGCATGTGATCAAATAGTAATGATGTTTCTAATGGCCGTGATGTATAGGAGATATTGCAAATGTCTTATTTAAGTAGTGTAGATCTGGCTACTGTTTAAAAGACAGGAACTGACATCGGAACCTTGTTCAGAATGGAACATCTTGTACTGAGCTTGTTTATAAAGATTAATATATATGTGCAAAAAAAAACATATGTGATGTTGCATATTCCTTGCTGCAAATTTTAATCAAACAGATCAAATAGCATTTCAAGAATCAGTAGCACAATCTTTATCATTTTCTATCATTTTGCTATTTTCTTTTAACCAGAAATTGTTTTCTGATAAAAAGAATTGTATGTGCAAGCCATTGTTACCAATAGAACAAATTACTGTAAGTTCTTACCTGTAGAAATTTCCCATCGCACTTGAAACTTTGTATTGCTGATGCTAAAGATTTAATTTTTTCTGATTTAATTGGATTAAATCGTGATGCCATATTGGGAAGGGTCATCATAACATTTTATCAGCACCAAAACTTTGCTCATAAGTTAAAATAAGTCCATGCATTTGCAGCACCTACAATACCTCAGTTGCCTGTATCTATCTCAAGCTATGATACCTGCTATAAAATTCTAATAAATTACCTAGTTGGTAGTGTGTGTGACTGTATGAATAGCGTTCTATTTCGCCTGTTTAAATCACCTCTTGTTTTTTTCCCTTGCTTGAAAAAAGGAGGACTTACATTAGACATTGACACAGATGTGCAGGACCTACCCCTCTTCTCAGACCGACTGCAAAATATTTGTAAGAGGACAGACTCACAGAATAGTAGGTCCTTTTCCCAGTGTACCCTTCTTTTCATTTTTTTTCTATGCACAGTCGCCTCCTGTTATGACAATTCCTTTTAAATGTTTGCGTTGGTTATCATAACTGTTATAAATCTTTTTGTAATTAGAGCTATGAGATTGACGTCCCTGAGGAAGCATTAATTGTTTTATCTTGTCAGTATCTGTCTTCCAATCTATAAATAAGCACTGCTTTTTTTTTCTTTTTACACATCACTATAACAAGCTTCTTTTTTTTTAATTTCAAGAAAAGAAAACTATTTAAGTCTGCTAGTAGTGATGATGTTTCTCTGTGGAACTTACATGCAAGCTGTGAGATCATTACATGCAATAACTCACAGGCAGGGTAGACCCATAGCAGAGCATTCAAGTGCATGGGCCCCATATGTTGGCAATAATTCCTTCGGTTTGCAGAATTTTAGCTCATCCTTAGATGTTGTTTCTCAATTTTGCACGCAAATCAAAGTGATGGCAATGATTTTTATATAGCTTCTATTAGTCTTTTACAGACATCACAATCACAAATAATATTCATCTGCAAGAGAAAGAATAAAAAAGCAAAAAGTAAAACAAAAAAATGCTAAAACATTTAAATACCAAAACAAATAAAACAATACAATACAGTTACCTTGGTCATTACTCATGAAAACCAAATTATAGTGTCAAGATATTCACAATAAAAAAAAATATATATTTTTTTTAGGTGGGGCTTTTTTTGGTAAACAAATTTCTTATGCACTAATGCAAGGGTTAAACTAGAACTCAAAGATTAAAATTGACACAGACCTCAACCATATTTTAGATCAGGGAGTTCATGACGAGATTCTTGCACTTTAGAAGTTTACAAAATCAATTAATTTGTAAACAGATGATCTCATTTATAACCAATCTCTTTTTTTAACAATTATAAAATTACATTGCTTAAAAAAAAAAAATCCACAGTTACTGTATTTGTGTGCTGTTCAACAATCAACATGCGGGGAAACAAAACAATTCCAAGGAAAAAAAAAATCATCATTCATCTACATTATAATTGCTTCTTTTCCACATCTACGGGGCGGTTAATTAAAATTGTGATTAAATGTGGTCTCGCTGCCTAAGATGTCTTGCCCAAAACAGGTGGTACGGAATTTAAAAGTAAAAAAAATGTAATTAGCATTGGAAATTGAGAAATTGCCTGTAAGAATCAGTGTTAATTTCAGTCAGTGATGAGGTAATTTATAAATGAATTCAGCAGAGAATGTAGAAATAAATGCACAACTGCCACCCTGCCCCTCCTCAGTGTTCTCAGCATGCAGGTGAAAATGTTTGCAAAATATTGAGGTAATTTGAAAATAATTCCCAACGTTCTGGATTTTTCTGTTTCGGCCTATTTGTATTATTAAAAATTTGGGTCGTCATTTACCTAGTACAATCAATTGGTGGAAGGTTTAAAATAATCAATTGGGAGTACAAAGACTAGGGTTAATGTGCAGTAAGCCATAACAGCCAATCATAAATCGGGGGGGCATGAAAAATGGAAGATGATTGGTTATGGGATACTGCACTTTGCCAAAATTTGCCTTGACCGATGTTTAATAGACCACATTTCCTGCAATGGCCTTTATGACCAAACAGGTTTCCTATTTCATATTTTCAGTTTGATGAACAAATGGATGAGGAACCTGACAGGCTGTTACGAGAAGGGCCCAGTTATTGCTTTTAGTTTTGTAAATGAGACCTATTCGTAGTTTAGGTAGCCATGTTTAAAGACCTGTCTGTGGTGCCCCAAAGGGCAACTATTTACTCTTCTAGTGCAGGTTGCAAATCTGTATATTCACCAAAACAATGCCAAGAGTTACAAGTTACGTCTAGTTATCCATTGCATCCAATCAGACCTCTTAGTACTAAATCACATCAATAAACATTGCATTTTGATTTGTTTCTATAGGTTACTGTAATTTTACTTTGTTCTGAACAATTCTTTTCTAGTTCATTTTTTGTCATTTTCATTTTTAATACCAGTTATTCGTTTGTGTTTAGAAGTTTTCTTTTTTCAGATGGCTGTTTTTAATGTTTCATTGGCTGTGTATATCATCTGCCGATCAGCTTTCTTGCTCCCTTGTGTTCATGTTAATGAAAATTTGTTCCATTTTACATCTATTTGGTTGGCACAAATTATGTATGACTTATACTTGTTCTCCATGACTTATTTTTCCACCATCTTCATAGCCAGACTAGAGAATGTTTGTGTGACATCAATATCTGACATCACTGTATTACAAAGTCATGCCATCAAGTTTATTAACAGCCTTTAAATTCTGCTGTTGTTCAGCTGTATTTGATACAAAAAAGATGTCAATATTTCCCTCTTATTTCACCTTAAGAAAGCATGTGGTAGTGGTCACATGATGATGTTACTTATTGTTACTGAAAAAAGGCCATTACCTAACACCCGTTATCTGTTATATAGGGTCATTTGGTTTCCTATTGTGTTACTTTTCTTGTGCTAATTTTATATATAAGTTCTTTAGAAAACTGGTTGACTGAAGTTGGAAAAAGGTCTGAAAAGGTCACTGCCGTCGGTCAACAGGAAGGTCATCTGTCCTTTGTTTTTGACATTCATGTGGCAAACAAAAATTTCTAGTAAAATGCATTTTCTGATTTAGAAATAAATCTTCTTTGGAAAACTTCTTAAGCAGTGGCAAGTTCATGACCCTTTGTTGGACCTTGTTTGACAGCGATGAGTTAGACAATATGTAAGGGAGTTGATCAAAGTAGAGTTAAGGGCTACTGTCATCCAGGAGAAGTTTGTTATGGCTGGTATGACAAAGAAGATAAAATGATTTTTTATTGGGTTATGTAATAGAGTTTTTAGGGTGATGGTAGCCCTATTGGTGGACTTGGTTGGACCAAGAATAAAAAGGTAGACACGAAAACATTGTCCTAATGAACTCCCAGTGCTGTGATAATGGAATGGTAAACCTTTTGGTAGAGCTCATTGAGAAGAGAAACTAGTGGTTTCCAAAACACATAATCGTTGCGTAAAAAATGCAGTTTTGTAAAGCAGTTTTGTAAAACTTATGTTGCTTTGGACACCCCTTCTGTTGTCCTTTCATATAAGTCCATATGAAGCTCAGCAAAGTTCCATAGCGATATCATTATGAGGTTCTACATAGCCATTCTTGTTGTTTATCATTTGTGGCATTTTGGCAACTGAGATGTTTTCTTAAGAAGAAGAAAGTTTGTTTTACTGGTGGACAACAGGTCACAACATCCATGATTCTGATTAGAAATTATTAGCTACAGATACCTTATAGAAAGCCAAAGAAAGCCGGCCATTCTTGGAATGGAGGAGTTCCTCCCTAATACACGGTTCTTCTGAGAATCCATAACATTGGCGTTTATCAGTATAACTTACATATAGAGGTTACATGAAGGAAGAACAACACTATCTATGATTCAAAAAGTGACCCAAGAGATACCCTTCCAGTTTGAAAACAATCCTGAACATCTGGGAAATGCTCTGTTTGTTTATGCGTACATAATGCCGGTTTGTCCGCCTGGGAAAGAAAGCAAATGGGAAAAGTATGCATGGATTTCACAGGTAAAAGGATTACGTGGGCACATAATTGATCCATTTGGAGGAAAAAAATGACTGCTCTGAAGATGCCTAAGCTTTGGAGATAGAGTTTATGAAATAGGCATCTGTAAATTCAAAGGAATCAATATGTCAATTTTATTAAAGCACGGGACCAGCTGGACATTAAAAGAACATTTTTTTTTAAATTGCAGCTGCACTTACAGCTGCATTGCATAGCTCATTACAAAGGCTTAGATTTGTGTTAAAATGTGCAGTCTTTGTTCTCATTGAACGTGGCTTGTACATCTGTGAAAACCAAAAGCAAAGGGTAGAATTTACAGAAAAAAAAAATCAACAGCATTAATGCGTGATTGGAACTGTGATATACCAATATCGTATAATCACGCATGCCTTTCATTAAACCACGACCACGTTTGACAGATGTAAAGGTATGACACTTCGTCCCGTGCTTCCCGTTTTTAAGCAAACCCTTTCATTTCCATTACTGATAGGAATTTATTTATCTCTTTCTGTTGATGTACCCATTGGTAGCATCAAAAAAAAAAAGAGAATACCATTTTGTCCTATGTGGGCTGATAGCGTAATCTTTTTTTTTTCCTTCAAGGCATTAAATCTTGGAACAAGAAAAGCTCTGTCATATCCTCCCCTCTCTCTGAATGTGTGTTTGAAAAAAAGGAGAAATTTTGATGTTTGTACTTGGACTAATGTCCAAAGTAAATCAGTTGATCTTGTGGGCGTGTTGCTGGCCATTTTGATTCCTGATATATTTTTCAAGCTTGTTAGCAGCTGATGTAATTCAAAGCAAATGAACAAATCCTATTATTGCGACCTAAAAGGTACAACATTCAATATATGTGTGTTTTATATCAAAGATGACTTCCTCCTTTACTATATGGTGTATAATTTCCTGCAGGTATTTCCACCCAATAACTAGATTGCATTTTATTTATTATAACCAGCTCCAATTGTTTTGGTCCAGGCCCATTCTTGCGAACCCTATATGGATTGTTTAAGGTTAAAAGACGTGTGAACAAATGTATTAAATGGTTTTTCATATTCAAATTGTGCTTGTCTCCCCATCAAACTAGGACATTGTAGGCAAATTAATGATAAACAACTGTTTCACAACTGTACAAAGATTATTTGCTGACATTTACCTATTTTGTCCAGCCTTGAATAAAAAGAGAAAACGCCTATAAATCTGTATTTTTCCTTTAAAAAGAATTGTATATCCAATTAGCCCTTAGTTATGGTCTTTTCCCACCACGTACAGGAACCTAAACACCATCATAACTCACCAAGAGATTTATTACATCCTAAAAATATCATGGATTTAGCAATTCAATTTTAAAATAAAACTGTTAAATGAACTTTTATTGCATTTTTCGTTTGTCCATATTTTGTCTTCTGTATATTCATAACAAATAAGACAAGCACTTATTAAAATTCTCTATTGCCTTCCAAGTAGTTGAACCTTGGAAGATGTAGTGGTTGGCAAAAGTTGTGGGAATTTAGACATTCCTTTTTAGAAGTGATCCCTCCTGATTTAAGGGAACTATAGACAGTCTCCAGTGGTTAGCAGAAGGGCAGAGTATGAAAACCACAGGAATGAACAATGCCGTTTTGGGCACATCCACCAGGGTGCTGGGTTTCCCAGTACAAACACCAATAAATGAAAAGTTAAAACCTCTCCTTAGATTGTGCGGTCAGGGCTGCATTTAGAAGAGACACTGCCTTAGGAATCTCAAGTCAGGGTTCCCTAAATTAGCCATGGTATGCCCCAAACGTCTGGTTACCTTATATTTGCTCCTCTACTTTTTTTTTTTTTTTTTACTTGGAAAACAGTTTTAGCAAAATGTTGATTATCATAACGGATTTTCAGAAATCACACGTGTAGTTTTGCCCTTACATGACTGGACGTGACTTCAGTTGCTCTCTACAAGATGGGATTAACGTCCAGTTATAATTGTAATGACGGTGCTGACTGTTTTACTGCCGTGTTTAAGCTAAGTTCTCCTTCGCTGTTGTTGATATTTTTGCTTGCTGTGTGGCTCTCGCTGAGTGACATCAGCTGTCACGCTAAGCAGGTGTTCCTGTGTAAACTAACGGACCCTGTTTGTGTTCCGCCATGCTCACTCCTGCTCACCCAGAAGGGCAGAGTGATTAAGGACCTGATACATTTTTTGAAAGGAAACGGATGGGTGCCCTAGCAGAACATAATTACACCACTCTCCCATCGTGGATCAGCGCTGCAGAGCAGAGTCGAAGAACTGCAGAAATTAATAATATATAATAGCGTTGTATTTGTCATTTATAAATGAAATGAAGGGAAAGAGTGGATTCTGCTGGAATGCGTTTTCCGCGTTATAAAAAGATAAAGTGAAGATGGTAATTTTTTGCTCATCCTCATTTTGTTAAATAAAAAAGAGCTTGACGATGAGATAGGTGAAAGTTTTGGCCCACGGGCAACAAGAACAGATCAGGAGAACATGCAGTTCATGTGATAGGCTGGGAATAGTTTTCATATAATGACAGGTTAGCAATCTGGGGCTTCTGCTCATAAAAGAGATAATATTTTACTACAGTCAAAACAAAAGCGCATTTGACGGGGTTAAAGCTGGAAACATTGAGCTTGTTATATATAATATATATTGACAATATATAGTTCTATTCAAAGCAGCTAAAACACATTCGTATGTCTTTAAGGTATTGTGTGCACCATGCATACCAGCAAGCAGATGCTTGCATACCATCCAACTGATGACAAAGTATGGAGTCAATAGAGACAACCCAGTTCCTACCATACCAATGACTACTTTTCCTATATACTGGAGGTCTACAATATTTACATCAGACCAAAACTAAAAAAAAAATGTGGTGGCTGTTGGGTTTTCCCCATTTTTGTACCCGGTGATTTAACCAGTAAAAAATACCCCATTTTAGGGTGACCACTCATCACTCACTATGACATCTTTAGAGAAGCTGTGTTGCCAACCTAAGGCAATGTTTTATGAACCTTGCCCTCTTTTCTTCTCCACAACATAGATTGATTTTGTAGCCTTCATAGAAAACTAGTCATAAGAGTGCAACACAGCAGCTCCGGAAGGTAGATTTCTTGCTCGATCAACAAGTTTCCTTCTTTTTGCACCTATCAAACCACTATAACAGCTTACTTTCAAGTCTATACTTACCAGGTGAAAAAGGGAGCAATAGGAGAAGTTTATTGTTGGGGTTTACATACCCTTTAAGATTACCTACACATGTTCCCCTTGTCATCAGATGCCAGTTCAGAAAAAGCAGGGTTTGTCAGCAATCAGGCAAATATCCCCAAACATTTATTTTAAGGAAAGACAGTTAAATGTCTTCTAGGCTATTTGAGCCGCCTAACGGTCCTCATTACCTTTTCAGTTCACTTGTCTCAAATTGACTGATTTTAATACGCTGAAAATGGCTTGAGTCATTTTTTGAGTGTTCATTAAAACCAACAAGGCTTCCCGTGAAATACTACAATATAAAACTGAATGTACATTAATAACGCTATGATATATGTAGAGCGCGCTGTGCATTGATTGTCTTCTTCCGAGGAGCACTCTTTTTCTGTCGCCAACGAGGATTCCAGCTCCGGTCTAATGGGAGATTATTTCCATATGCAAAAACCGTAGGGGATCGCTTTTTTAACCCTTGCAGCTCCTTCCCACATAACGTGATGTACACAGCAACTTAACAAAAATGAAAAGGGTGACAAAAATTCTCCCTTTCCCCACCAGAAGTGCCATAATTTGTAATTATCCCAGTCGTGCTGCCAGAGGGCCTACTCTAGACTGCAACTTGTTGCTGATCCATCTGTTGAACGGAAGAAAAAGACGTGCGCTGGATTCCTCGGGGCAGCACTTTTATCCCCTAGAAATACATCATTTGATAAATGACACATTTTTGTCACTTTTGCTTTGCAGCCGTTTCAGCGAAAATATGTTTCTAAGAACAAAATGTACATTTTTTTATTTCCAGTTGTGCTCTTTGTTGTATACTTTGTTTTGTGCCATCTTTGAACATTCCGTAAGAGTCGTACGATGGAATCCTTCAAAGTCTGGCAGTTTTTTTCCACTGCTCAGAAACAACGATCGGCTGGTCCATATTTAACATTAATGCATGTGAGGTTGTGTTTTGTTACTGCGTAGTGGCAGTTTTTATGTTGAGTGATAGGTGGGCCTGAGACTGTTTGTAGACATATGATGATCTCAAAGGAATATAAACCCAATAAAGTAATATATAAAGAGATCAGGGTGTTTCTAGATTGGGAGTTATTCAACTTTTCCAGATAATAGTAATAAAGAACAGATGTGAGCAAAAGGAAAAGATTATCATTTAAGGAGCTCAACCACTAAAACTAATATTATAGTGATGTAAACACGTTTCTATCTACACGTGTAAGCTTGCTAATGTCATATTGATCCAAAAAAATTGGAATAATTACTTTGTACATGCTGAACCCCAAACATGGCTTTAATATGATCCATAGAGATTTCTGCACCCCCTTTGGGGGTTGGAAAACATTTTTCAGAAAGTAGCCACAGCCTGAGTAATAATGTCCCCTGCCATGCTGCAGAGTAGGAACCTTGCAATAGTCTCCCTGCAGAGGTCTAATGCACCCCTTGCTAAGGCAAAGCAGGGAACTTGGTAGATGTCAGAGAGTTTTGACTCAATAGGAGCACTGAGCCTATGAAGGATTTCAGGACACAGGATTTCAAAATTTTGCTCCTTTCTAAAGAAAATAGACTAAAATAGTTTGCCCACTTTTTATTTTAATGCACTAGTAAAGCTTAAAATCACAATTCTGATTTCAGAACCCTCAGAATACGGTGGTAATTTAGGATTTGAAGTTGGAAACTACTCTACTTTGCTTTTTGTCTTATTAAATACTGACAAAAAAACCCTTCAATCGCAGATTCAAAGCTAAGCAAAGAAACACCGGTACACGTTGAATGAAATTATTCAAATTCCGCTGACCTGGACGAGCGTACACTTCACGCTTAGAAAGTGTTTCTATTCTAACGTTTAATGCACTTGACACCACTCCATGCTCCTGATAAAAACTAATTCATTAATTGAATGCTTATTGATTTCACATGAAAAAAGTCCATATTATTTAATAACACAAATCTAAAAGCTGCCAGCCGAGAGGTCTTATTATCAGATGGTTTTATTTTATTACCTAGTAGTTTGGCAAGATCATTATAACGCTAACGCTTCCTTCTTTCCCGCTCAGTACTGGAACGTTAATACTTTACTGCCGCTCTTTGTGGGGAGATGATAAAACGTTGATTCTTTCTTCATTTCTATTTATTATGCATGTGATTGCATTATACATATATGTATGTATGTTTATGTATTATTTATCTTTTAACATTAACACAATCAGACGAATGCAGTTCAGTATTGATATGAGCAATGCAAGCAGATCAGAATATTTATTTTACTGAACACATGGAACTTTTTAGTATTATACCCAAAGATTTTCTAACATGTTTACAAATTAGCCTTTTTATTAAGGAAAAAGTACAACCCAATTTCATTGATTGCAGCTTGGAATTATCAACTGCATTGGAGGCTTTTTTCCAAGCATGCCAGTGCACTATGTTTTTCCAAAATGCATGGCCTTTGCCCTGTGTTGCCATATTTTGACTCTGGTGGCCCAGCATGGACAGCCACCGCAGCACCACAGCTTTGAAAAATGGAGTTGTATTGCCATGCCTTGTGCTGCAGGGCTCTAGTAAAGTGCATTTGGTTGAGCACTAACAATGAATGGCAACCCAACATATCAATGAATGTGTTATCCATTGCATTCATTTAACATACTAACTTTTTAAGCTGGATTTACAACTTCAGACTGGAACACACATGAATTATAACATATAGTTAAGCTTTTCTGTTACTGCAACATTATACATGCCCACTGTGGTTTAATTACATAGCACGGATTGTGCTTACTGTGGCCAAATTATTAGTTGCTCTTGTTCTGTAGGTCTGGATTAGTATACTAAGGTCTTGTTCGTGCCCACTGTATACAATGTTGGGTTTTATTTAAAGTTGTGGCATTTTTAGGCGATGCTTGAGGCTGCTTACATGTTAATTTTACTTATTTCAGTTCCAGTGTCTCCAATTGCTCTGGTTGACTAGAATTCACATCTCTTGTAATAAGTGAAAAAATGGTGATAGAAAATGTTATGTTTATTATTCCTGTGCCCTGTGATTGGATTGTAAACACCTACTCATTGAAATATTATTATACTGAGGCCTGTTTCATGCTCCCTGTGCCAGGATTATAATGCTACAGTCTAATTCATGTGCATTATGGCTGGATTAATATTATGAGGTCCTGCTGCACCTTTATTATTCCGATGCACTATAGTACAGGGCTAGACTAATCCTAAAATCAAGGTGGTGCCTATCATTTTTAAAGTGTGACCCCTAACATTTTCTCCTCTTACATCTTTAAAACATGACATTGTAAATGATTTATAAGTTTGGTAAGTGGAAAAATATCTTGCCAGAGTGGTAACTCTGCACTGAAATATCAAACAATATCAACATCTCTGCCTATAATCAGATCACAATGTGCATAGGAAGTCTTCTTTCTTATGGTGTCTTTATAGCACAATACACCACAGTTAAATAAAAGTGGAATTTTGTTAACGCTTGACAAAAGCTAAATTCAGGTTGAATACAAATACAGCCCTTCAATATATAATACTGTCTCATTTTCCAGTTCCTAGCAATAGAACCCGTTGCTTCCTAATTGACGATCACCTTGATTTTTATCAAACCTGACCCCAATTGTCCACATCGTCTGCTTATAATCCTCCATTATGTCTAAAGAGGTTTTTTTACGTAACAAGGAACTTCACCAAGGCGGCCTCAAGCACTTCACTCGAGATTAAATACCCCTCTTCCATTCTAAATATAATTACATATTTCAAAAGGCAAAGTAGTTTCATTTACTAAAGCAAAGCGGCTCAGGGATATATCTCTTTACAGATTATTTTACTGTCTTTACTGGATATTTCCTAATACTTGATTTATTTGCATTGTACAAAGACTTGTTACTTTTCTCCGTTGGCGGAGTCTTGTCTGTTCTTTGAAAGATTAATTTCAAAGGAAGCGATTGTATACACCTGAGAAACATTATGAAAGCCCGTAATCCTTGTTCACCGAGATGGATTGGAAGCTTTGCTCATATGCAGCCAATACGTTCTTGTTGAACTTCTTCAATTTACAAGGCATTTATTAAAACAACGAGCACACCGGGAAAGTGGGTAGCTCCAGTATGGGAACGGTTCTCTTTAATCTCATGCAAAATAAAGATCTGCAAAGCCTAATTTGTAACAAAGTGTCAATATACTTATAGCATGAATATTCTTGCTATAACTTTTGTGTCCTTTGTGTATTTATTAAAGATCTTCAGCAATCCAGCAAAAGCTACTTTACCTTTCTACAGGTGTTTCCTGTAATACAGATTGGTCACTGCTGCTCTGTCTCCCTTACATCACATGCCAAGAACAAGTAGAAATGTATCTACAGTATACTTCTATTGAGGAATATATTTATTTTAAAGTGTTTGTGCATGGAGTTCAACTTTATATACTATATATATATATATATATATATACTTTTTATACTATACTTAGCTTGTAGGTTATAATCATAATAGAAAAAGAAAGAAAGAAAATGCCCCTTTTCTTCACTTTTCTATTTTGATATCAAATTTTGGGGCTGGCACCAAGGGACATGTAACAAGGGCCTGTGCTATATTGCTCTCTGTATTGTAGGTTGTAATACATTGTTTAAATGTAGTAAGTGTTTTTCAAAAATGATATATCTTATGGTTCACATTATTTCAAATGCTCCTGTCCTTCTTTAGACATTTTTAGTTACCCCATTAACCATAGAGTAATATTCTGTTCATTGGTTGTGCATGCAACCTTCATGTTGACAGTATTGGTGGGATGCTGACATGATACTTTTACAGTTTTATAGTTCGATTTGGCAAAAGTTGGTTGGTTATCAATAACTAGGAGTAATTAGAAAAAAACTTTCTGGTTGTTTTTTAGAACTTGTACAGATCTATATAAAGAAGAGTGTATAGTGAACAGGAATCCTTTTTTTATTGTTCTCTTACAGCTGCTGGGCGATCTCAGTTATTTGTCAACGGAATTTTTTTTGTGTGTGCCACTGTCCATTGTTTGGCGTACAGGATGGACTTGTGTTTATTATGAGGTCACCTCTTGCGATGACGGGCAGGGCAATCTGCTGAATCAAGTTTGTGATTGTGAATGGTGCCAGTCAGTCGCAATTAGAGCCAGGAGCGGGAGCCCCCTAACTAGTGCATCGCTGCGCGCCGACTTCATACAAATCACCTCACCTGAAACTAATTGTCACAACAGAGATCTTATGCAAATGAGCCCCGGGGTTAGCGTGGGAAAAGGAACATACTGTCGCAAATATAGGTGACCTGCTGGGCAGGGGGTCCGTTGCTGGGGTAATCTTTGTTCGTGGAGTCGAACAGAAAGGTCTCCATTGTTTAAATTAAAGGGGGGAGGAAAAAAAAAAAAAACTTTGAAAGGATATAATTTTACTTCACACTCCTGTGAGTCTCTGAGAGCAGTACGGCGGATCCTAGACATGTGTTAGTCTGTCACAAAGCTTCTTGTAAGTGGTGGATTGTGTTGAAGCTCTAGACTTCCATGTCTGTGTTCAGTCAATCTCCTATTTAGCCCCTTTGACCCTTTTGCAAGCTTCTCCCCACCTGAACTACACAGGACTGTTAAGCTCAGCTCAAGTGACCTTTGCTAAATCACTGGCAGTTTACACTCTGACCCTACTTTTACTACAGCCAAGTTTTATTTACAGTGCTAAGGAGAAAATATGTCAGAATTACCTCCAGTAGTGAATAAGGAATAATGATGTCAACTTTCATTTTCTTCCCATTTAAGTGGGATCATGATTTATGGATCGTATGGGAATACAGAGCGAGCGGCTCTTAAACGTACACTGAGTGTATCGCGCTACCATTGTATCCCGCAGAAGTACCAGGATATATTGTACGTTTTTTTTTGTATCTATTAACCAGAAGCTTCAGGCAGCTAGTAAAGTCAATCAGTTAATTGTTAATGTAATCCAAGCAGCTTTGTATGTGTGCTTGAGGAGCATGTCAATGAATTGGCCATGCCTGCTGCTTTAAAGCCCCACAACGGGCATTTTTTGCATTGTGGTGCGCCGTGTTGGTTATGGGTCATATACATTTTTTAGGCTGTGCATTGGCAACCCATTCCAGTTACTCTGCCATAGGTATTTTAAAGTGCAAAAGATGGCACCATGAAATAGGGGGTGGTATCAAAAGGGTGGTGTAGAGAAGGTGTAACAGTTTCTCTTTCCAATATACAATCCTACTTTCAGGTAGAAGATGATATATTTACCCAATAAATATCTGTTGGTATGGATTATGGACTCTGCAGTCCCTTCATTGATATGAACCTGGATGTCCATCATGATTGCATCACCCTTTGTGTGCTTGATTGCATAACCATAAATGCATTGAATTGTTTTACATAACGGAGAGGCATTTGACTTCCTTTCTGCCTGTTACAAAAAAACAGCATTGACTTATCATACCTCAAAATTGCGTGGCCTAACCAGTGACAGGTTGTCATTTTAAAGTTTACTAAGCTGAGAATTGCACCTCAGCAAAGAGGTTGCATGCTAAAACCACATCTTACTCAACTTGGTCTACCCTGCTGTCTAGGTCAGGTTGTGGTGCAACGTGTTATTACTTGAATATTGCAGAGTTATGTGTCTTATACCTTGGTGTGTTCAGTAAGTATTATATATGATACAGTTTAAAGGTACAAGCCACTTTGGGTCTGATTCAATAAAGCTCTCCCAGACTGGAGAAGATAGACTATCATTGGGTTAACCGGGGTGATCCAGCACACATAGAATGGATTTCTTAAAATCATTTGGACTAGATCTTTCTAGGCTTGATGGACCACCCAGGTTCTCCTTTGATATTCTATCCTCTCCTTTCATTTGATAAATCAGGACCTTTCTGTGACTTCTTGCAGCTACCTGGTGCTTGGCTTACTGGCAACTCAACAATCTCAATAGTGTGAATGGCTCCATCATTTTTCTTGCCATTAACTCAAACAAAAAGCAGGCCAAGATAAATTTGTTCTTCCTTTGTGTAGAACTAGAACTAGTAGTTTGCCCTAATTTCAAAGCTTCTCCTCCTGAGTATGATTGTTCACATCAAAATACAGTAAGGTCCTCTTCTCCAAGTGATGTAGCTCCACAGAACTCTGCCTGAACATGACATGAGTCATAGAAATAAGAAAACTGCAACAATACTAATTTAAACAATATTTCTTACAAAATCATATGGATTTAATCATCTGCAAGAAAAGACACGGCTCCCTAAAGGAGATCATTTTGTTCTAGAGATATATCAGGCCTCTAATCTCTGCTTTCTGAAATGAAAAGTGGCATTTTTTGCACAGAACAAAGTTCAGTCCGTGTCACTGCAGACGGACGACATCGGAAAATAAGTACATTTGAAAGAAGCACATTCTAATCCTGCAAGTTTTTTTTCTGTCTCTCTCTCTCCCTCTCTCTTTATCTTTTGTCCCCTTTCCACTGTCTGAAATAATTTTCACAAATAGGAGATGTTTCACAGTGGTCTGAAATCTTGAGCTTTCACTCATCAAACTTTAATCGAAACTGCATTTTAGTTTTTGAATAAAGAACACTTAAAAAATTTAGATGCAAATTATTTTGCATTATTCATGCTCTAAGTGTCCTTGTAGATTTAAACACTTCTGAGGCCACCTTGATTCAAGTAATTACCTAGGCTCGCACTGTTCCGTCATGAATAAGGTATATTGTACAAGAGAAGGATGAGCCCAGCGAGCTCTTAAAAGTGGCTTTACACTGAACTTGTGTATTGCTTCATGTGCATGAATGATTTGAACATGCGTCGCAATCTGTTTCAGGTGGAAAAATCCTGCCTTCCTCTGTGTGAATGGCGGAGCGCGGCCCGCCATGACTTACTGAGTGCCTTTTTCGTCTTCTGTAAAGTTCTGAAAAGTTTCAAAGTCATTCAGAATCTTTTGTACATCTGTTTTCTTATTCGCAGGGATTCTAAGAATTGTAACCCATCGGGGAATGAGAGTCAGTTGTGGTTAAGAAACATTGTCAATCTGATTAAAATAAAAAGGCTTTTAGATGGAGAAGATGATACCTGTATTTAAGGGGAATGGGGCTAATATACTAAACAAATGTAGGGATAATTCACTTAGCTTAGTGAATGTGGGGTTCACATTGGGAAATATACACACATTACATGCAAGGAATTAGGATTTTTCCTTCAGCATGATTGGATGGTTGACATCAGAAGGAATTCATCTCATTTCCTAAATTAAGTGCAATATCCCTTGTAAGGGGATCATTTGCTTTACTATGTGAAACAGCCTCTACTCTTTTAGTAAATCAACCCCAATGTATCTAGATAGAGATATGGAAAATGCCATTGTTGTATTGCTTTTTAAGGTGTAGGTTCCGCGGCTATCATGGTCTTTGCTTCTTTATTAGATAGTCACTGAGCTCAACTAGCATTGTTCTAGGTTTGCTAACCCATAGCAACCAATTGGCATGCTGTGTTTTCTCATCCTTGCTGTTCTTTACAATGCTGTACACAGTAATAATAGCACTCAATTGAGTTCCTCTTTAACTCTTGTACTGCCTGTCTACTCCCCGCTGTTCCTCGTTTTACCTGCAGCCTGATCTCATCATGGCACGGTGGTTTCCGTATACGTTAATAGAATTCTTTCTGCATTCACTTAACAATGTACATCTGTCTCCCCATCTGCTGGTTCCATATCCCTTAGATGCTAGATCTGCGAAACACCTGAGCGGCGTCTTTTTTTAATCGAACGCTGTAATGATGTAGTATAGCTATAATTATCCATCTCAGTTCACTGTGTTAGAGGGAAAATAGATTTAAAACACAAACCAGCTTATTCCAAATGGGAGCAGGAAAAGATTGGTGGCTCAAAGCAACCAGTCAGAATTTCTGTTTCGTTGACCTCATTGGGGTCTTATGTGGCTGAAGCTCAGCCTTACTGGTCTCTTCACATTCAATGGAGGAGGCCCAAGTTTTTTTGTTTTTTATTCACAGGTTCTTGGAACAGTGTTTAGATCACTTATATTCAGAAAGATGTCACAAATTAGGCTTTAGTGTGATTGGAGACCACCCAAAACTTGCTATGGTCTGCCTGGCCTCTACCTGGCCACCTGCTCCTACGACCTTACCAAAAAGTAATGGAGAAGACACCATGCTGGTTCAATCATCAATGAATGACCACTGTAGGAACAGGTAGGCACCTAGTCTGATATGGCCCTTAGGTCAATACTGATGGTTATTTTTTTTCTGCACATTTAGGGACTATATGCGGACACACTACAAAAAAAATTAAAAAAAAACAGCGAAAAGTCTAAAATTAATAAAACATAAAGCCAATCATGAAGTCAACATGTCACAGACAGGCAAAAAGGCAAAGAGAAAAAAAAATGACTCTGCAAGAGTGAAATGTGATTATTGCAGATTTATCGGCAACTGTACGCCTTTCTTTCTGACGGCAAGGGTGTGATGGATTACCGGCATTTCATAACATGAAACCCTAGTTGTTCTGTGCCATGGCTAAAATTGGTTTGCTGTGTAAAAATAAATACGCCTAAACGCTACACAAATTAACTCGGGCCGGCTAAACTTGCTGCGCTCCGGAATTCTTCTTAACAAAACAACTTTAAACAGAAGTTAATATTGTTGCACAGAATGTAAAAAAAAAAACTGACACTTGCACTTGATCATCTTTACTACACAGTGGCGCAATTAATATTTAAACATTGTAATAATGCAGCTTGCTATGCACGCACTTTTCTGCATCACTTCCATATTTTAAAGAGTGGAGGGTGGAAGAAGAATAGGAAGGGCAAGCGGTAATTTTAAAAATTAAAGTAATTACAACTGTGTTATGGAAACAGTTGGTGATCTGTAGTTAAAGCATATTTAAATAGTCGGTCAGTTCAGTTTGTGTTTTAGGAACTGGTGGCCAGGAGGTAGTATGCTGTACATTTTTGAAATACAATTGCATAAACACAGCTTCTGTGTTCCTTATTCCACCGTATCACTATTCCGGTTGAAATTTTTGCATCTCTTTTGATTTTGAATAGTAAATAGCATGCAGAAATGTTTCAACCATTTTATCTTGGTGTCACCAGAACAGAATGTAGGAAATCCAACATTTTTTTAGCTGTTATTGGAACAGGAAAATGGGGACAAGGGTTTCCCCTACTTTATCCAAATCTACATTGAAACGTTTGCCTATAGATACTCTTAAATGATTATCTTGTCGTGTTTGTACTTCACATACTACTGGCATTCAAAAATCATAAAAAGCAAGAGTTCTTCTTTAATGTGTTTATTTGCTCAGCCAAAGTTGAGACAGGAAGTATGGTTCTCTTGTTGTCATGCCCTTTCAGCTGCCGTCTGCATTGCCTGCAGCTACGAGAGATGTTTGGAGCTTTTTAATATCAAGAACAGCGCGAAATCAGCAACTGACCCAGGCATCTGTGAAATACCGCACCTTTGACATCAAGTCATTTATAACTGGAGACTTAAAAAAAAAAGAAGTTGAAGAATTAGAAAAGAAAAAACCTTAGCTCATAAAGAATACCTTTCACCGGGCCTCCTCCCTGTTCACTGGGACAATGGGACTGTTAAAGTCAAGTTGTAAAATAAAGTAATTTGGAACTCAGTCCCTTATTCCTCATACAAAGAAAAAGCATGACCACAGTAGGAAAAAGAAAAATATTAAAGATCAACTGCTGAGAAAATTTAAAAATAAAAATATTGAAAATGTTTATAAAAAGATTTTTAATTCTGTTTAGCCAGCTATGTTATCTGGGTATCCCAGCCAGACAGCACATCCAGGTCAGGAAAACTGATCCAGACACCCTCCTGATTGCTGATTGGGCAAGAAATGCAGCACCCCAATAAGTCATGATTATTATTATTATTATTATTATTTGTCTTAGCATATGTATGCAAAGTAAATCCTGATTGGATACAAATGTTCCACCTCCCTCTTCTGTGCAGGAGGTTATCAGAGATTTGACAAAAAGACTAACTCCGGTACTAGCATTGAAAAAAAGCACCCTAACGTTTTTTTTAAATGAAACCCTAAAGATACTTCATTTGGTTAAATGATTGATTGATGTTCACTTTGATAATATTGATTTAATGATGTTGATAATGAGAACACCTTATTATACAATATTGATTAGGTCTAGCCATAGAGGATAGATTTCTCAGAGAACAATACCGTGAATGTATCACAAATTCAAGTGCTGTAACCTTCACTCTGATTGGCTGCTGTATATTATAACACTTTGCACGGTTCGCATCCTGGCACACCTTCATCAAACAAGCTTATTACACTTCCATTGAGCTAACCTAATCACATATATGAGACGCCATTTCTACAAGTGCAGCAATGACATAACAAGTGTAAGAGGAAGTAACGGACGGGGCCGCTGGTGGTTAATGAACTAACAGTATGACTGGGATTCTTCAAGGTAATGTCTGTCTTTCTCACAATACCTCATTCCTTTTACCACTTCCGTGGAGAAATTTGGTTTGATATGATCAAAGTGTAAACGTTCAGATTTCAAGGAAGTGATAGTTGCTTAACTCAATCGATAGATGATTTTTTCCCCCAAAAAGGTTATTATTATTATTATTATTAATAAACAGGATTTATATAGCGCTGCCCCAGTAAAATCTGCACCCATCATGGTGTCCACAGGAATAGGAAGCTGGAGAGAATTATATTTTAAAGTTAACTTCTCTCCAACCAAACCAAAACTCCAAAAAAATGTCTTGAGTTATGTTTATTCTAAAAAAATGATTGGACCATTTAAGATGTCTTTAAGGACATTCAAAATCAAAAGGACAGAGTTCACCAGCCTTGGACTTTTCCTTGGACTCAAGGACAGATGGCAACTTTGCACAGTGTATGTTACACTTCTTGACAGCTTCTTTAGCAGCAAAGTGTCCTTAGAAAACACCACAAAGTGTCTGTGGAAGGCAGGAGGGCCATTAAAAGCTTGTATTGTTCAATGAACATGCTCTGCTGTTGGCCACCAATTAATCACATATGTAGTCTTTGGTAAATTGGCTGATGGTTGAGATTCTGTTCTTTGAAAACCCTTAAAAAAAAAAAAAATAATAATGGTTAATAAACATTTAGGGACTCTGTAAGTACAATTAGAGAATATTGAAGACATGTAATGACGTATATTATTGGGATAGACATAACATAGTTGGTAGCCGGTTTGTATGTCTGGTGATGAGTTTGTTGACGGTAGTTGGCCAGGTTTGGTCATGTTTGCTGCCCCATATGTTTTGTAGATAAGACAGAACAAGGGATAAAAGAAGGGTCAGGTAAAATGGTGCCCTCTAATGCCCTTTTCCAGAGGTGGGGGGCGACCAGGGAGATTTACTAGGCCAGCAACCAATGGTTGTCTCCCTGTCAGAATGTCTGTAGTGAAACTTGAGAAGATTTATAACAAGTAGGTAACAGTTTCAGGCCTGTGTGAGAGAGCATTAGTAAAAATGTCACGCTGAGAGTAATAGGGATGGACTGAGACTGCTGGAGACTGATGGGGGGGCTGGGTAGAGTGCTGCATCCTATTCCTGGACAGACCTTTGCCCTCCTGTACATAAAACATTCATGAAGGGAGAATGGAAGGGCTATAGGTAATGGAGTTAAAGAGAATGGTCCATCTGCTGCATTGCCCTGCACAGAAGGGATGAGGGGTAAATGCTGTTCAGGAGGGCTATGACAATTAAGAGTTGTCTGTCACTGCTGCAACAAATAGCTTCGGGGCAATGAAAAAGTTACAGGACATCTCCGGGCAGGGAGTTCAGTTGGCAGATTGCTGATGGTATCCAGGAAAAGTTGCAGCTGTGCTAAAGTCAGATTTGTTACTCTGTGCACTCATTTATTGCACACCTTTCTTGTAGTGTTAATTGTAGGGGCATGTGTGTGTGGAGGCTGCAGTAGTCTTGAACATAAAGGATGTTGTTTGAGATTACAATGCTACAATACGAAGCCTTTTGGAGAATACAGGCAGACCATCCTTTGTTCCATCTCGGTGCTGCCGATCTCCTTAAGACCCTTCCTGTCTACATGCACTTCAGTGATGGTTGAATGGCATGTCCCAGTGTGGGTTCTCCTGATGGTGATAACGCATAATAATAATATATTATGTGTAGGTATGAGCACTTGTTGCCTCCAGCAGTGACAGGGTGACAACACACGAGCTCAATAAGGAGACAAGGATACAGTGTTGTCACCCTGTAAAAGTAAGAGATACTTTCACGTTAGCATCACCAATTACTATAGACAAAAAAACAGATTTAAAAATAATCTTAATATTATTTTAACATAAACGTGCATAAAATGTACATAAGATATAACATTTACAGTTTTACTTGAAAAAGCCCTTCCAAAGTGCACAGAAATAATGGTCACCAAGTCTTTTCCACCATCAGTCAAACCTCTAAACATTTTACACTTTAGAAGATAAATTAGCGAAGGTAAACACTTTTTATTTAAACAAGGAGATTCATCCAGAACTGTTGTTATTTTAAATCTTCAAGGTAAAACTGGAGGTTAGCTTGATTCATTGTCCTCCTAGTGTCACAAAAGCCAAGGAGTAGAAGAGTTACTGTGCCATTAACATTCTTCCATTCTTCATCCCATCAGGAGGTATCCAGAGGTCCCACCGTGGTCCATCTACCTCCCCGGCTCTAGGAGGACAATGCCTGGAATGTTGGCAATGTGCTTCTATTTTTGTCACACCTATGTGTAGCCATCCATCTGGTCTTAATCAATCAGTCTCATCCAAGAGCTTTGCAGCTGTAATAATAGAGTTCTTCATCAGTGCTGCCTCTTAACACTTCTTCTCCCAGATCTCTTATTAGATGTCTGGGCCATAAAGGACTGAAAGGAAAATGTCAGTTATTGTCCAGTTCCTAGTTTACACCTGAGTGATGTCACCAATTCTCACAGTCGGCTTAAGATAAACTATTTTGTGGCTTAAGATAATATTTTTTTATATTTACATTTTTTTTTTATTAGGACACCTCTGGTTCTCAAGTAGCTTATTGCTCAGCTAGGTTCCCATGACCTGAGGCTACGTTTTTGTTAAGATGACCACACTGTGACAGACCTGGCTCCACAGTACTTCTTCTGAACATTTATGAGATTTGTCCACCCATTGGGATTGTTTATTCCGAACAATATGACGATTTGATCCCCTCATTGAACAATGAGAGGATACTAGAAGTTAATGCATGAGAACCAAACCGCTAGCTCATGTAGGCCACGTTTTGCCATAAGCTCATGTAGGCCTCATTTTACCAAAAGCTTGTGTAGGCCAAATTTTACCAAAAGCTTGTGTAGGCCAAATTTTACTACAATTGTAATGCTACGGCATGTTGTTCATACATCGGCCTATTATACACAACCAATGCCCATAACAAGGTTATTTGGATGTTAGACCACCAACTAAATTGTCCTAAATGGAACAATAAAACCTTTTTATGTATTTCTAGAAGCCGTAATGAATGTTTTTGCCCTTGATTTTGTGTCAAGCATTAAGGATGTTTTTAGGCTCAAGACAAAATAATTCATTTCAAGCTGAAAAATGGCTGATGTCAAAGGTTTCCTCTTTACAAAAGACGACCTAATGTCTTTGTGTTCCATATTTTGTTGGGACATCTGTTGTGACTGATCTGCTTGAGTGCTGGTGGTTGGCTTTTTGTGATGACTCGTAATATCCACATGTGTGATCTCTGCACAGGATTGAAACTAGAGCTTTCTTGGTTTCAGGTTACTATCACTGGCTGTACAAGAGACACTTTTTGGTCAATGTGAAACCAGTTTGATTGTTACTCATTACAATGATTGTTTTGGTAATAGGGGCCAACAAAATTCTCTGATTGACTGATTAACATTTAAATTTTAGAGGAACAAAAAAGTCGGCACATTTGGACTTCTTTAAAATGTATCTAAAGCCAAAATTTTTTTTAAATTTTGATGGGTCAGATACCTTGTCTGGTTGCTTTTGCAGTCTGCTCCCTGTTGGATTTACGAACAGACAATCAAGCTCTATAAGACTTCTCATTAATTTCTTTTCAATAAATATGATCGGTGAAGCAGATTATCGTATGAGTCAAGTGACAGTGAACTTAGTGATTCTAGTTTTACTTTATGTTCCTGACTATCAGCAAACTCCCATTTTTAGATTGATGTAGGCTATGTTCGTTATGTGATTGATGTGGGTTAATATATTTTATCCTTGGATTACAGGGGGTTTTGCATCTTTTAGGCATCCACAGCCTTGGGGGTCTCAATCCCATTGAATTGCATGCTCATCTGGTAAGGGATCAGTCATTTGCATTCCATTGCCATTCATCAGGTGAAGTTTGCTAAGTATCAGCTGGTGATACACAGGAGGTCGGAAGAACACATGGCCATTCCTTTTCATTTCAGTTCTTTTACTTTCTCCACCAGCTTATGCAGCGAATTGTGGTGGGGGATGGACACATTACAGCCATAGAGGCATGTGCATAACAATACTTACCTCTGTCCTTTCTCCCTTTTGTGCTTTTCACGTCAGGGATGTTTTTCTGGGCTGCCCGGGTAACTGCTCTGAAAGGTTGCAATATCTCTTGTGCAAAGAGTTTTGTGACTGAGTGCCCCCTGACATTACCTTTTGTTCTGTGGAGGTGTTTGATCCTGTCCCCTTTCTCCTGGAAAAAACAAAAATCCCTTTCCCAACCTTTAACCTTTTCAGAGCTGGGGAAGTTAAACAGAGACAACGAGAGAAAAAAGTTTCCAGTCATTGTCAGGATTTAAAAAGCGAAATCCCTTTTTTCTGATCTAAAAGCTTCAGGACACTTTATCTGATTTACTTTTCATTTGCTGTTGCTTAAAATATCAACGGGTCACATTTACATTTTTGCATATCTCGTGGTGCATTTTTTACATCATCATTAATCCTTATGAAAGTTTTTTCTTGCTAAGAAACATTTTTGTGCATGACACTCCAAAGCACGATACAAAATTCGCCAACTTATAATGCATGGCAGTGCACCACAATATATCCACAATACCAGTGTGGTGTGGTCAAAAAAATGGGTCACATGCCCTTTCATCATACATTATTAGTACTTCTTTCTGTATTCTCAAACAATGCAACAAGTGTTGGTCATCACAATCAGACTTGGTAAAGGTAAGCATGCAAGTGATAACCAACATTCAGGTGCATTGTAAATGTTCCTACTATATGCCAGTAGAGGTTTCTAAGTTTCAATTTGCTGGTCATTTTAATTTAGGAATACCCTTTTGGTTTTTTGGAAAAAAACATGGCATGCATGCACCATAAGTCCCCAGCAACAGAAGCAGAAATATATTCTTTTTTTGATGGCCCATGGCTTCTATCTTCCCTTAATTCCAGTACCATAGCTTTCATAAGTCTCTAGCATTATACATTTCTGGAAGTTTCAGATGTCTGTTTCCCATGTTGTACTCTGTGGCTCTTTCTCCTGACCTCTACGTCTCTGTTGGACTCGTCAGTGACGTAGAAGAGGAAGAATGGAGCCACAACACATGGCGGAAGAATGCAGGCATCTGACATTCCCAGAAATGTTGAATGGCGGGAGACTGATTTAGGTGGCAATGCTGGAAGGTAGGGAATGTGGACCGATATAAAGCCATTTATATGCAGGGAATTTCAGATACAGGTAAAGGACAGACAGGTTTACTTTAAGCTGAACATTTGCATTTGAATACTAGTTTCCAATTCAGGTAGACTTAGGATAGTTGTTGCCCAGTCTGGGGTTACTTCTGACCTGTTAAGACACAGCCAGGTCAGGAAAAGTGCAAATTATTTCAAATGGATACTTCCAACCAATTGCTTTTATTTACTTGACATAAGGCCTTGGCTTGGGGTGTCTACACAGAGCAGTTTCAGCTGCCATAGGCACCTCAATATTGGTAAAAATTGCTCCCTTGTAAAAATAAAGAGTTCATCTTGGTTTGTTGGTTTGATCAATACATTAAATAAAATTAAAAAAAATATAAAAATCATATAAAAATGGTAATAAGGGCAGCTAATCAGTAATAAGCTTGTATATAATAGGCAGTGCTAGTCACTGTGCGATTGGCTGATTTAGGCTTAGTAGAAATTTGCTGTAAAATGCAATGTTACTCTGTAACTGTGACTTTAACATTATTATTAGAAAAGGGAACAACCAGGTTGTAAGGGAAAAGCAAAGCTGCTTAGTTGGATTATTTAACAAAAAGCAACTTAAATCTTCCACACGGTGACCTATATACCAATCACCATTCTGGTTCTGTGGCCAAGTGAGGGTTAATTCACGGCTCCCTGTGTAGGTTTTTTATTTCTTTTTTTTGGAAAATTGAATTTTACTGCAACAAAGTAAAATATAACAGCCCCCGCGAGACAGTATTACAGCCATGATATTGTTTTCTGTGCTGATGTCATCTTCACACGACTGAGCTTAAAACAAAAGGCAAAACAGTTCGAACCAATATCAGTGTGTGAAAGGAAATCTACTGAAATGTTTAGCACAAGGTGAACTGATAAAAAAGTTATTTCTTCCAACAAAATAGCTATCTGAACCGTCGGCGTATTCTTTGTTGTTGAAAGCTTTATGTAATGCTGCATTTTTAAAAGTAGCTTTCCAATGAATAAATGTTAAAGGTTCAGAAAGTTTGACACTTTTTAATGTTGCAAGATGCATGATGGCCTTAAAGTGCATCTGCCAGCTGCTGTTGCTGACTTATTTGTGCAGGGTACAACTTCAGGGCAGTCATCCTTATCCAAGATTCACAATGTAGACCTGGAACGAAGACTCAGCCAGTGGAGTCTAAAAAGACAACTTCCTATGCAGTGAAGGTAGTGGTGTCCGAATTGGCATGGCAGCCACATAGGTTGTAACCATGTGGCATCCAACCTTTTATTCTGCTTTCTCCTGCTTTGCACTGCAACCCCTCCCCCCAACTCATGCCAGTAACATTATTTTTTTAAATAAACACTATTTATATTAGCGCCAACATATTACGTAGCACTGTACATTAAGATGGGGTCCCAAATGACAGACAGATACAGAGAGTGACACAGGAGGAGAAGGCGCTGCCTGAAAGAGTTTACTATCTAAGAAAGACTGAGTTTCCATAGTCTATAGAGAAGAACAGGTATTTTTTTTTACATAGGGTCAATGCGCTTTTTGTTTGTAACCAGCACAGCATTTGGGCCCCTACTGCACTAAAGAGACTTGCAATCGCGCCACCAATCGATCAATCTCCCACAATCGCGCAGTACTGCATGAAATTAACATCGCCCATGTCATTTAGATCTTAGTCCCTTCATGGAAAGTATTAGCCATTAATCTCCTCCACAGACGTGAATGGAAGGGAAAGATTAATCATTCATTCATGAGAGTGTCGGATGATTTTTCCCATTTTAAGTATACCCTTCCGAGACTAATCTCATGAGACTAATCTCTCAGCAATCGCCCAACAAACCCCTGTAGTAACATGACCAGAGGTTTATTCTCTAAGAGATTTTTATAACCACAGAGATTTGAAATCACACCTCCCTGATGGGGATTTCTGGGATTTGTAGTCTCATCGGAACTGGAGAGAGCAAGAGCTGGCTCATTTACCATAGGATATCAATGTTTTCTATTTATTATAGGTTGACGTCTTTTTGCACAATATCCCTGCTTTCTGCCCCCCAAAAATCAGAGATGTGTTTTCTGCACATTTTGGGAAACCAGCAATTTTAATTATGGTAACTCAGGGAAAAAGATATTACTGTATAATATCAGCAACAGAGATAATTATAGGCTTGCAAATGGCACTTAATCATTGGCTTGTCATTCCAAATTTTGCAAGCTTTGGTGTTTTTTACTACACTCTGCTTTCTAGTTGTATTTCCCGAAAGTATTACTATAGTAGGAGTTGATGCATATTTTTTTTTTCTTGCTTTTAAATGTTTCTGGGATTTTTTATGGTGTTGCTGCGTTTATTTACAAACTTGGTAAGTGTTTGTGGCACCTCGCAATAATACTCTGCTTAGTCTGAACTCCTATGAGGTTCATCATTGTGGTATCACTGTTACAAGGCGGCAGGGGAGGGCGGCAAGAAGCAGAGAGAGCGTAAGCTGGATCTCTGGAGCTCTGTGAGTGACATAAAAATGGTTCCCATATTTCACCGTGTCCAGAATGCAGCACCTGTTCTCGGCTCCATTCCCCAGTCATAACACTGGAGTCATTTGATGCTGGGAGTTGGAAAAAAAAATTAAGAAGAATCTTCAGCCAAGGGAGTCACTACATGTGTGTACGCAGTGACTAGCAGGTGCTACCCCCACCAAAATAAAATATTCGGATCTTTCCTGCTAAATATGCATGTGGAATTTTTTTTTTGTGTGAATATGCCCAATCAATTTTGGGCTCAATCAACTGATCCAACAAACTTCCTAATTGGTCCGAATTCCCCAGATACTAATATTTATCCTTTCCATTTGTCTTTTTTTTTAATGATTTCTTTTTTTATTTTTTTTTCATTTATTCTTTTTTCATAGTTTTTTTAAACAAAATTAAAATTTTTTTAAACATTCTAATATTAATAGCAGAAATACACCCTAACAAACACATTCTTTAAATAGAATACCTTATCTGGAACACTTTCCTTTCAATGCAATGTTTTAATTTACTCTTGTAGAACCTGTTGAAAAAAAAAACTATGTGAAAGTGATTTCAGTTCAAACTTCTCATTTCAAAGGGCATTTTTGTTCTGAATGACCTTCACTAGCCACAAAAGTCTTGACTTTGTAGGGGACGTGAAATTCATGAAACTTAAAAGTGATTTTTGGTTACCCGTTTGTTTCTAGGAAAAGTTACAGGAAACTGAAAGGTTCAGAGTGATAAACACTGTTTTCATTTTCAAAACCGCATTACTCTGATAAGAAGTATAGTACCTTATGATGGGCACTGAAGAGAATTGGGGGCTCCAATAGAGCAAAGAACAATGGTGAGAAGGGAAAAGTATGGCACTGGGGACTATGTAGAAAAGATTTCTGCAGTTGAATGGACAAACACCCGACTAATGATCTCTCAGCTACATGCAAGAAAATTTGTTAACTTCATACCTGGGTTAAGAAAAAAAAACCTTAAACCTCTAGTTGCCTGGCTGCCCAGACAAATCTCCAGCCTTAGAAAACTTGCCTGGAATGGGCATGCAGCTAGTAGGGTCATAGCAAAATCTGCATAGCATGGGGTATTTGCTTAGAAAGTATTGAAACTTGCATGGCATGGGGTCTCAAATGATGTTGGACTTTTTATTCTTTTGTGACCAGGCTGGGGTGTAGATTCAGCTAGTCTACAATCTTAGATCTCACACATTTGGGGACCCCAACAAAACTTTCTTTGTTGCTTTTCCTGCCTGGCTGCTTCAACTCAGGGAAAATTAGGGCCCTTATGGTAATATAGGATTTGTTATTAAACTTATCTATATTTTTTGGATACAAGAGGTCCCAATTTAGATTTAAAATTAGGGACCTGTAGGGCTGTTAGGCTTGCCATATAAAAAAGTTCCTTTGCCAGTTGGAGACCAGTGAAAGATAAACTAACATTGGATCTTGGTGATTATCAAACAATTCTCTACTTACTGTTCCACATTTATCCTTGTTCTTCCTCAACAAGGATAAATTATCAGCTTTCACTGGTCTTCATTAAACATCTAAATAATATTTTGGAAATGTCAGTTTACAGAAAGACACAACAACAAAATAAAGTTTGCTTGAAACTCTAATTTCCTTGTCCTGAATTCAAAATAACCCAACATCTTTCTTCCTCACATCCTATATCACTTATAAATATTCAAACTTCCTCCCAAACATTTATAGATATAATGCTATCCTGTAATAAAGCAAAAAAAAAGCACTTAAAAACTTGTCACCGTAATGCGGATCGCATAGTTTTTTTTTCCGAAGTACCAACTGTGCCCTTATCTCGAAGGCTTGTTTTATTCGGGGCGATAAACAGATGAAATATTCACAAACACTTTTGAAGAATCATTGGAGAGAAATAAAAACACATCCTTATGTCGGTCTTGTTAGAGAGGGATTAAGAAACGGGTAATTATTTTGGCGACCTTAATTGTCGCTCGGCATGAAAATGTGTAATTGGGGCGAGCTTTTGGCGAGCTGCGCACCTGCAGCACGTCGCACAGTATAATGTCAGCTTTCAGCGCGCAACCGTGCCAGGTTCTGTCGCTACCAGTCACAGCGACTCTCTGAGAACACTTTGGGCTCGTGGATAATGTGGCTTCTGTGTAGAAAAGAAGAGAGCATTTTGCACAACGCACAATGGAATGTGTAGACCAGACACAAGCTCCATTATGTTTTTAACGCCTACCTTCAGTGCTACTCTGCTCCACACAGTTTGAGGTTTCATTGTCGTATAATAATGGCCCTGTGCACATTTGAAATCCCCCCTATTATTCAGCTTATTAAAGCAATACTGACTTTATTATCAGACTGTGTTATGGGCAAGGGTCTGTTTAAAGGCCAATCCTGCGTGCGTTCACATTTTTTGATGCGTCACAGCACAAAGGCGTAGTTGTGTCTCCTATGTGGCAATACTGAAAGGGAAAAAAACTTTTGCACAAAGCCATCTGTTTGTTTTAAAGATGTTTAAAGTGTATCCCAAAACAAAAGTTTTTTTTTTTATGTCAATGGGAAGGGTTACTTCCTTAGGTTTTCCATTGTCATGCATATGTTCCCAGTTTACACCTCATTATCACCAAGGAAAATGGTAAAGGAACATCCAAAATGTTAGAGGTATCCCCCGAACAAATGATAAGGGGGGTAATCTTCCAATGATAACTATTTTTTTCTGGGGACAAATGTCTCAAAGGGTAATTTCCCTAATTTTTGGACATTTCACATAGCTTTCTATTGCATCTTTGGGCCAAAAAGTGAAATTTTGCCAAAGTTACACAGATACCAAAAAACAATTAGACAGAGGTTTTACACCTCTGTACTCTATTTAACATTTCCTGCTCTGGAATGAGTGAAAGGGGAACTTTACTTGAAATAAACTCATTTGCACTCATGCTGCAACCTACTATTTGGATTCAGGATAGTCATGTCATATTGCAATGGGTAGTTGGAGCTGGTATCAGATGGAAGTCAGTGGTATGTAAATGTTGGCTAGTAGTCCAAGGCTCAGACAGGAGGCAGGGCACACACAATGGTTGTTGTGCAATATGGCCATGTAACCAACATAGTTGGGTGGAGAGCTCAACACGTTTGTGCATTTTTTAGGTATGTTTTTCAAATCTTTATTTCTCTACATTTACCTCTGAATTCAGCTTTTTTTTTAAGTTAAAAAATGGTGCAAAAACGTGTGTTGTCCTAGCAACAGTCCGATTTCCATCTATCATTTTTCTCCTGTGTAAACATAGAGTGAGCATACAGACTCATGCAGTCAGTGCCCCTGGTGGGAATTGAAACTAGTACCGCAACCCTGAAAAGCAAGAGAGCTAATTACTTGCCACCATACCGCCCGGGTTAGAACATAAAAAGGTGAATATGATTGGCTACTGTGGGTATCATGGCTATTTTCTTTGCTCCAGCTGTTATCAAAGACAGAATATTCGTTTTAAAATGAGAACATTTATGGCTGACTTTTGTTCTGTTTCATGCCAGTGCTATTATCACTTGTAATATGGATTACGTAGTCGCTGTGAACTTGAATTTGTTCTGTTTTATTTGTAATAAGCATTCGATTGGCGATCTGCAATGTCAGTTGAGTTTATTCTAGCAGTACAAGGCATTTGTCTATTGCCAGCATACAGACTTTGGTTGTATTTGGTGTCCAGTTTTGAGCAAGCAAATGATCGAAATTCCAGTGGAATTTGAGTTTGAGGAAACCAATTGGAGGCAATTTATTATGTGAAGGCAGATTGGTGTGGCTAAATGTGAGTTGGTAAAGACATCCCGTCTGTTTTTTAAACCAGTGATGTGTATCTAAAGAGGTAGAAAACTCACCTCTCTGGTGGTTGGTGTCTTCTACCATCTCTTCCTTCCAAACTGTGTCCCCTGCTGCGCCCAATGGTTCCATCGACTTTTACGTCTCTGCTAAGTCTTGTACTTAGATGAATTAGGTGCTGGAGAGAGGTTATAAAGGACAAGATGGTGGGCACAGGAATTCAGTACTTCCAGAAGTGTCAAATGCCAAAGACGTTCAGGGTTGGTGCTGTTCTGGAAGGTGGGAGATATAGGTTGGCAAAGAGCTGTATTGGACTTCTTGAAAAAGGCTTTATTGATTGTTTCCATACTTCAAATAAAATGTTGTTCCTGATTTGTAATCACCACATTTCCATTTTGCCCCATGGTCACCATATTTCTGTCTGCCCAAACATCAAATATAAGGTAACTGGCTCATGTAATATGGCCTTGCAACACTCACAAATAAAGTACAGCAAAAAATAACGACCCATCTGATTCAAAATTGCGACAATTCGCTTGTTCAAAGACAAATTGTAAGGTTCAGACTTCTTTTTGCCATTTTATGTAAGAGCTTATGTTCACTAAGTATTAAAATGATGCACAGGTTCAGTTTGTGACTCATGTACCCTAACTATTGTGAGTTTTGCCACAGTACTACATTTGTGACACAGTTAAAATCCCGTTATCCTGATCCGTTCCCCTCACCAGTCTGCACAGGGTTCTGTCAAGCCTGACTGAACCGCGTCTCTCTCCCACCCGACCCAGCAATAGTTAACAGACTTTTGGGCCCTGAGGGAGATCCTCTGTATTTTGCTATTTGACATGTTGTCATATAGAAAGAAATCAATTGGTAATTAAATGATGCACCTTGTGAAGATGACAAAAGGCATTTGGTTGCAAAAAGAGAACTGGGTTGTGAGGGGTTTGTAATGAAGGCCTAATGACTATTCATAAGAGATTTTCCGTCCGTTGATCCAGTTGACTGGAATGTTCTGCCCCCGAGAGTTTGTGCTGTCAGATTCTCTCACCTCAGAAAGCCGCCGCGATCGACGGTGTAGCTTTTGAGCGGGGATTTATCTAGTTGTTGCTGCGGGGCTGTCTTAGGTCACATGCAGAAGGCACACATCTGCTTTCCTGTAGGTGCAACCTCGGGACATAAATTTTGACTAATTTTTAATCTATAAATATGGAGGACTGACACTGAATAAGTTACCTTGCATTCATATCTCCGCTGTCTCCGTGCCATTTCACAGCAGTCCGAGAGGATGTCACTGTAATACGTAATTAGCCTACTCATTTCTTAGCAGCCGTTGAATGACCTTTTTATATGAATTCTCACAAAAAAGCACAGATTTCTCTCTCTTTTTCCCCCCTTCTCTTTTTTTTTCACACCGCCAGTGTAATAAATGAGTAATCTACGCTAGGTTCTTTGTAAACCGAAGTGACCCTTTGTGTAAAAAATTAGTTTAATGTTTTAGAAAAATTTTATTGGTGAATTTTGATTCCTAAATTAAGTTTTCAGAATGCAAGTTATCTTTGTTCTTTGATTTTTGATCTCCAGTCCTCTAGCAACAACCGCAACTCAACTGCATCTAACATATGCCCATTCAAGTCAATAGAAGTGGCGCCAGAAAAAATGTCTTGTCCAGGAGCCATGGTGAAAACTACTGCAATGTGAACACAAGTGCGTGCAAACACATGCACAAGGGTACCCTACTGCTTCCATACTGTTAAAAAGGAGCAGATGGGAGCCCAGTTGAGATGTCCAAATGTAGCCTAAAGATAAAAAAAGAAAGAAGAATTTCATGTATGGCACCTAAACAAACACAGATAAAAGAGCTTAAATCATGATTACATTCCTATTGTACTATTTGTATAGTTATATAAATCTATTTCCATTCATGCTTAGCCACTTATGAAGCAATTGCAGGTTTAAGGGGAGAGCCATTAAGACAATAGCCTTAGGCTTAAGGCTCAAGGTAGGTGCCCTGTTGGCTTTATCCATAATTTGGCCTTGGTTCTTTTACTCAATCATGGTCATGTAAATATTGCACAAATCTGACCATCAACTGGAATATCCCACAAACCTTCAGGATAACCGTACTTGTGCACTGTCTATAAGATGTTTACAGATTGCAAAACTCTCCAGGCGATAGTAAGAATATTTGTGACAGTTCTAATAAAACCTGTAAGAAAGTGTTTCTCGTCTCAACATACATTTTGCCTGTTAGCCCCTACACATTCCACTTGTGGCTAAGGGAATGTTAGAAAACACAGCTTTTATCAGATTACCGCTGATTCTTCCACCCAGGAGGATAGAGAGAAAAAAAGCTAAATGCATCAATTCACTTTAACTACAGCAATGGGTAATGCTTCGGTCAGAGAGGTAGCAAAAATTGAATTATGTTTGTTGAATCTCTATCCATTATTTGAACTTTATTTCGTTTGTGCTGATTCTTTTCCTGAGATTCAAGATTCTGTCTCTGGTTTCCACTCCTGGCAGATGACTTTCTAGTGATAAGCAGTACAGATAGAGAGAGAGAGGAATATGAGCAGCAAATACTATTGCATACTGTATCATTGTATAGCTAAGGGTAATATTGTTTTTTTTTTTAATCTTTTTGCTCAGTTTTGACCATTGGAAGAACCTAATAGCACATGTTGGTTTACATTAAAGGATTTATGGTCTGTATTCCTTATACATTACAAAAAAAGGGCCTTTTTGAAAATGATAGACTCATTTTTTGGAGAATCTAAAAATTAGGGATATTTGGATAAATCAGGTTGGGTGACCTTTTACCCTATTTTTGTTTGATATCTTAACTATAAGTGGTGACCACATCAATTGAAATTAATTATAAGGATTTTTTAACTAAAAAAGTGGCTTCATTACATCTTTTATCCTAGCTATTCAATATCGGAGCAGATATTTGTAAGCCCCAGAAAAGCTCAGCCGTAGAAGGTGTGAAAAAAGTTCACCAGGAATTTCACTCCAAGGACAAAAAAAGGCCAAGCCTAACCACACTTGTAATTATATCTACAAAGTGTGCCTGCTTGTTTTGGGGGAAAGTAAGTCACCTATATCAAAGGTTAATTTGTTTATCACCTCGTTACTGTTATTACATGATCCACTTAAAAAAAGGCATTTAGAAAACAATAAGCCTTTGTCATGTACGAGAAGCGGAGGAGGAGGTGGGGTGACAGCCAACCTTCAGTTTGTCAGTAATGGAACAAGGCTGTAATTCAATACATTATGCATTTCTAGGGGACTTGTGTGCCTGCATTGTGGTTACTGTGCCTTGCTGATGTCTTTCTCCTGAGCTGACAAAGTGGACAAATGAATGGACAGTTGTCAAAGAGGCTGCTGTCTTTATTAATGGACGCTGAGAGCCGTTACAAGGAATACATTAAAAATACATGACAACATAAACCCCTTTTACAGCTATCTTTTTTTTAATAATTACACTGGGATTAGTGTTATGGAGAACTCTTATCAAGGCTAGACCTACACAACTGGATCCTGTAGGCATGCAATCATTGGCACCTTTAGAGCTTCTCTGTTTTCATCCCCTTTCTTGCTATGTAGAACATTTTATAGGGATGCCCTACTGGAATATGGTGATAATCTCAATTATACTTTGACAAGTTGGCTCCAATTTTTCAGATTAAAAAAACATGTAAACTCATTGTGTTGTAGGCCTACAAGTACTGGTCTTCTGTATCTAGCCCTTTTCTCAAAGACTTGGTTTCCATCTGTATGCTTTATACATTAATAAGCAATATTCCTTTACTGTTGACTGCTGATGGTTATGGCAACACAGGAACAAAGTGTGAAGACCAGGTTGGGATAGTGATGAGTGTTATGCTATGTATTAAAAATTTAAGGCAAGACTACATGAGTAGAAATGGAATGGTCTTGATAGAATGGTCTACGTTACTGTTATTGCGTGCATGGGAATGATTGTAATTAGCAAAAGGCTCATCATTTTATTTATAACCATTTACCGTTTTTGGAAAATAAAACAATCAAGAAACAAAACATCAGTCTTCAATAGGGCTCTAAAAGAGCAACAAAAAAGATAAAGAAAAAAGGCTTAAAAGCAACATGAAAGCTTAAAATTCTAACACTACACCGGGTTAAAAAAAAGTTGATTGCTTGTTTCCTTACGACATACATAATGTTCCTTCAAATCATATCGTATTTTTTTTCTTTTACCATTTACCAAGAATTGTCTTGATAAGATTAGAGCGAATTGCTTCATTTTTTTATGCATTGCCTTCAGACAGCGTGTCTGTAATGCACCAAAGAAGCATTTTCTTCCGAGAATAAATATATTTCCTTGTACAGGGAAGACTTAACAAATCTTATCACTGACAGCGAAGGGATTTCTGTTACCTGGATGTGTTCTGGTACAATCTGATGCCAGTAACAGGGCCATACTACGCTATCTGTTTATTTATCATACAATTATAGCTGCATGCACTTGGCAATCAGGAGAAAAGGCAGCAGTATGAATAATATCTAGTCTGCTAGAGCAGAGTTTATTCTGTTATAGAGGCTGCAAGAGTGGACCAAACAAGAACACAATTCTTTACGCCGTAGGCAATTTATAGTCCTGCTTGAAACCCAAAACAATTTCCTTTTTGGGTTGATGGACTTTTCCTGAAGTATTTCATTTTGGAAACTTTGAAGCTGTTGTTGGTGCCTCCTCCAATCGGGTCATTATATAAAGGTTATCACTTTCTCAAAGATAAACTCAGTTGTGTTTATTGTACATTATGAGGAATTAGGGATTTGAGGAATTGACTGTTCAGGCATCTGCCAGTGGCACCTGAGTAGTTGAAAAATGACATGCTTTCAATATAGAACTCTGGATTCATTTGTAAATACCCACATTCCTTTTTGCCTTTGCAATTATCAATTCAGAAGAAGAAGCATAGGTAGCCAACCAGTTGTGCTGCAAGGAGAAGCTGACTGTAGGAAAGAACAGGGTGACAGATAAATTAGCCAATCAGACTGCTTCTTCCCAGGCTGGGGGAGGGACAAGACCTGTAGAAAAATGAGGTCTTCTGCCTTTGCAAGACAAACCCATGCTAGGTTAACAAACATAAGCACACATCTTTTCATACATAAAACAGCCTAAATGGCACTTACAAAAATGCCTAAAATTAGATATTTGGTACAATGATCATGGTTTTGATGGGTATGTCTTGTCTTCACTTGGTTAGTGGTTCCCCCATCTATGAGCAGCTTTTGCTAGCAGCCTGTGTTGACCAACCAAGTATTATGAGACACAATGACACCAGCACATAGGTGACATTGATCTGCATAATGCATGTATTAACATGTATGTGAAGTCTAATAGACACCTTCTCAGTAGTACATTTAGGTGTCATCATATTGGGCGCAGCGAGCACGGCAAGAAACAATCATTTTTAACAAAATGTTTTACAGTGTGAAAACAAAATTAACATGTTTCTTTGACACTTCCAAATTTAGTAGTTTGCAGAAGTACTTTCAAATAAACATGGATGCAATTTGTAGACCGTGACACCGCTCGCTCATACACCCTTATAATATCTCGATTCTGAATGTAAATGCTGTATATTTGTAAAACTTTCCTTCAAGTTGATTTTTTCACAGCTAAAAAATCCTAACAGATCGCTAATGCGAAACGATTGTAATTCAGGATTTTAAAATTTTAAACGTAAAGACTGAAATGTTCCTATTTTATTTCTAAGCTCATCGTTACCGGCAAATGTTCTGAGGTTAAATATTTAAAAACCTAGCACACGTGTGCCTCAGAATGGCCTGAGCATCATCTTGGGTTTCAGCAGAAGAATAACGGAGCGAATCGCACCTTAGACAAATTTTGTTTTTTAATGCAACATTTTCCTCGCTACAATAAAGGTAACCGTGCGAAAGGCTTTGCATTTCCAATCCCCCATCAGCTGGTCTGCGTAGTGCCAGATCCTGTTACGACTAATGGCCCCTGACAGTTTCCCAGTTAAAAATTATACATTAGGGTCACTTTCCCTTAAATTATCTATTATGTGCCAGCTGTTCACAACTGTACTAGTCTCAGTGCCGATCCAGTGCCAGACACGGCTCCTTCCTTGCAATGTCAATGACAAGAGTACGCAAGATAAAGTTTATTATCTACATGTTGTACCTTGGTGGATTGCACATCGGATATATCCTCGATTTGGGGACGGCTGGTCAATTTCATGTTTTGTGTTTTGTCTTGCAACACAGGGCCTCTTCACCACACTTTCTTATTTGCAATAAAACTTTTTTTTTTACGCTTCTGTGCAAGTGAATGATGCGACTGGAGTGGTTGTAAGTGGCTCTTGGGTATTATCTGCACAACAGCCATTGCAGCTACACAAAGAAGCTTTTTTTTTTCCTTGGGTTAAAGCAAACCCCCCAAACCAATCATTGCACCCATCTCATCTTAAGACACTTAGAACCTATAAAAGAGATCTTGTAGGCAATTGTAGAGCAATAAACAGATATGGGCAGATTTAACTCTTTTGTTTGCATACCTGCTACTGTATGTAGCAGAACAATGATATTAGGGCTGTTTGATTAAAACAAAGACAGCAATTGGAGGTGGTTATTTGTACATCAAAGGGTATCATTCACAAATGGTGCAAACTTTTTATGTCAATTGTAATTGTATTTTGCTTATACTGGGACTGCATGCTGTTCATAGATATAAGCTTTCTGCACCCAATCACAGCATTGTAACACTTGCTATGATCCAGCTGCCTATGGTATTCCTTTTTAAATAGGTATACTTGTTACTCACACATGTTACAATTTAACATGTGTGACTAATCTGGCTATTCTATTGGTTTCAGTGGTTTGGTAGTCATGGATCGGAATAGGTGTGCATAATATAGGCATTGCCAGGTGCATGCTTTTCATTGGGTGCCAACTCAGAGAATCAGCAGGGCATCCAGCATTTTCTAAAACAGGTTTGGCAATGGCAGTGCCCATTTTCCATAGAACTGGATTCTTTAAAAGGAACTATGCACCCCAAAGCAGCATTTTCAGTGCAGGGGAACCCCCAGCTTGTTTCTGGTTCTTGTTTCCATTAGGGAGTTTTGGGTCTTCCAACACCTCCTTCTACATTCTCCATATTAGAAATAAAATATGATCATGGTCAAGGTGGAGATCCCAGCAATACTGTGCCTGGGCTATATAGGTAATAAAGGTTTGGTATTCCATCACCTATAACTAAAATTAGTTTTTGGGTGGACTGACCTTCAAGGTAAATTCAGGAGTAAATCCCAATGTTTGCAGAATTGAATGTTCTGAATCAGAGTAAGACAGGCAGCTTTGGACAAATTGTTCAACATGGACCAAGTAGTAAATATATTTATTGGCGTAATTCATTGAAGCCTCAATCACACCCCATACATATGATTAGCTATAAACCGATATGGTAATTTAGCATCTGCACACGTCTGTTCTTTTAAAGGGCTCCCCGCATTGTTATGGTATGTCAAATTCAGCATTGAGGTCATAGCTGAGCAGAGGGGTTCCTGGCTATTGATTTTTTTTAATTGTGTCATAACACATATCCAACGTCTCTCGGGCCCCAAGGGGGCCCTAAGGCCGCTTACCTTACGTAATAAAACCCCCAGTGCACATTGCCATAACCCAGGCTGTACAATCACAGGGTTTTATGTGCGCTTTGTAAAAACTTCAAGGCAACGGATGGGTGAAAAATATGCAACGTTTACAGCAAATTTATAATCCGTCAATAGAAATGGTCCACTCGTGCTAATTACTCATATTTCCGGGTAAATTAATCACAAAAACGTATGTTACATGTTGTTTCTCCAGCTGAAAGCAAATTACACTTCCAGTATAACCGTATATCAAAGAAAATAGTGTGTCCTCTGCAAGCATGATAATTTTTTTTTTTATTCGTAAAGAATTATAGTTAGACATTTTTTGGCAGACAGACTGTTTTTGCTCTATCAAAATGACAGTTTCTTTGTAACTGTAAGAGTTCTAATTAGACAAAGAGTTGCAATCTGCTCCCTTTACTGAAAAAATGTTGGTGATGTAGCTTTTGAAATTCCTCTGTTGGAAAGCGATGATACAGTGAGAGGAGAAAAGTAGTTATTTTTATTTACTTTTATATCAGCCAATGTTATATAATCATGTATATTATAGAATCAATGGATTATGCAATGCAATGTAGAGTACATAGAGTCATTGCATGCCGACTAGTGTCATTGAAGGAGCTCCCATGTCTCCAGAACGCTCTTAAAGTGGAACTTTACCACCAGTGCGGTGCAGTTATGGCCGAGACCCCCCAACCTGCGCCATCATTTTTTGGGTTTGTGATCTCCCAACTTGATTGGCTTAGCCAGGATGAGGCAACTCTTGTGCATGTATGTCTCTTTTTATTTTTACTTTTTTTTGGTCCACTTTAAAAGTGCCATGCATTTTTTTTTAAATGTTGACCACTTTTGAGACATTGGGAACTCCAACCCCCAAATATGATCACCAAAAACTATGAATATACCTTCAATCTGAACATGGCCAATTATAAAGTTGGGCACAAAATTCATGATTTTATTTAATTTTTTTGAATGTTGAATTAAATTAGAACAGAAAAAATATGGAAACTCTGATTGTGATATTAACATAAAATGGAATCAAAAGACTGGTTGCATTTGTTTGAAGATCAAATTGCCATTTCTATAGTCATCTAAAGAGGTGAACATATTTTGAAGAACATGCAGCCCCAGCAGACTCGGAATTCTAATATTTTTCCAAAGTTTTACCCATAAAAGTCGGCAGGTGAAAATGAGGGCGTAGGGGAGCAGGGCTTGCAATTTCTTATAGGTTAGGTGTACATTGCAAGTGAATAAAAAATAATACAGTATATGGAAAGAAAAACTCTGCCAATAAGCACAATACTTGATTATTCTGTGTTTTCCTGCAGCTGTTAACAGGTTCTCTTTAAATCACTGTGCTTCATTATATTGGCCTTGTTGCCCTCTTCACAAATATTATTTGTTCTCTGGTTGATTTAACTTGCTGGTTGCAGTTTCCTTTATCACTTGTTTTTTTATCAGCATTTGTGTCACTAGAAAACTTTTACACTGGGGGTTTTGCCTTTGTGTTTTGCTGCAATAATCTGCATTATAAACCCAATATTAGAACCTCAGCTGTGTCCCCCACGCTTCCGCAACGTATATCAAAATGAGCAGAGGAAATTTTCCCTTTTGCATATTTTGAAACTAAGCCTGGATCCAAGAGTCAGAGGCCACACTATTTTAAAATGTAGCTGCTTGGGGGAAACCCAGGACACTGGTGAGATCTTATTTCCTACTATTAGACTAATTATTAAGTGTGGGTGATTTCTAGAAAGGGAAGGGTGACACATCACAAAACACAACGCTTGTACACTTTTGTTTCCCAGAATCCTCTGCTGTCTGCCGTTCACAGTGTGACAGTGACATCTTGGTCTGGTTTCTTAGACACGCTGTTTAGTTCGCAGTCAGACACAAATATGGATTCTTTATTTTCCTTGTACGCATGAAGGAGTTTTGTTTTTGAAGTGGAGAAACCCAGAAGACACAGCTCAGTCAGGAAGGTAATTTTTTACAAAGCCCTTTAATCTCTGAAATCTTTTTATATTATTATTATTATTGTAGGACCATTTGTAGTAGGGCAATCTTCTTTCTATGTCTTTTATTAGAAAAATATATAAATAAACACACATTTAGCTAAAGGATTTCTGAGACCATTTTCACACTTCTCAGTCCAGAGCTGAACTCCCGAGGGACCGAATTCCAGGAAGTCTAATGTGTTACTTACAATTCCCTGTCTTTGGTTTGTGGACGTCGTTTACATTTATAGAATAGAATTGTTAAAAGCCAAAAAAAAAAGTTAAAAGGGTAAATGATACGCTGATTTGTATAAAGGAAGGAAAAAAAATAAATATTTGCAAAGCATTTGCTATTGCTTTTTCTTTTTAATATGTTGTGTTTGGGTTGGAGAATTGGGTCCACCGGGTTCGATTGACTGTCCTGGTGAACCCAAATCTCAGAAACCAACTGATATAACCCAGGCTGGTAAAAAAAGTCCAGCAGTTGTCATCTCTACTTTTATGTTCAGGTACACAGGCTGCAGTTTTACCCACTAGGTATATTTGTTAATATTGAAAGACAATAAATAATCATTAATTTTTTACAATTTCACCCACCAGCAAACATTGATCAATTTTATTCATCAATCATTTTTTGAATGTATATAATTAATAAATTATATTTATATAACCCATATATAAGGAATATATGGAACCCCATCAGGCAACTTAATAGAAAGAATCTGGATTTTTGCTGCATTTAGGATGTATCCCACTTGTCTAACAGACGATCCAAATTAGTGAATTATCCATTCTATTCTTTTTTTGTTTTAATGTAAAAAATTCAAACGGGCCAAACTTATGTTTTGCATCTTGTATTCCAAAATTGTTAAAACAATTAAAAAGGGACATATAAGGGTATGAATCTGACATTCATATTTTCTAATTATAATTATCTTATATAAATATACATGAAGAATAAAGTATATCCTTCCTGAATTTAGTTAGCAATACCCAAAATTTGTTTTTAGAATGAGCTGTTACACAGCAGCTACAATTTGGGTTAGTGGTGCCTGGTGTGTAAGCCGATGAACACATGAAATAGATTTCATAGGAGAAATAAATCTAAGAATACAGCGAGATTTGCTAGAAGTCCGTAGATCGGGCAGGGGGTGCCCTTTAAGCCCCTGGTAAGTTGAAACACATTCCATTTCCTGTTGACTGTTTTGTGTAAGGTTCTTCACAAAGAATTTACAGGAGTTTAGAGATAAGTGGCTATCTAGTCTGTTCCGGTGGAAGAATTAAAAAAAATGAACAGGATTTCCTCTGTAAAGGAAAGGCATCCTTCTATCCTGATTGGTGGCACTTTTGTGTGTTTCGAAAGTCTTCTTTCTTTTGTCTTAGAAGGGAAAGCTGCTTCAAGCGCTTCCACCTGGATGTTTAAATAATTTAAATTGCAGGAACAAGCTTTTTCCCTCCTGAGTAGTTGTGGGTTTTAAAGGCTAAAATTGCTTCATCATGCCAAAGTGAATGTATGCATAAATTATTTAGTTAAACCTGAGATATTGCAGACTTTTCCAAGCCGCAGTTTTTTTTTCTTTCTTTCAAAGGCTGCCTGCTTATATTTCAAGAAAACGGTTGCTTCTCTCGCTATGGTTTAAATACCCTGTGAGCTTGGCGCCCATTACCAGCGATCCAAGATAGGTTTGCCTAAAGATACCATGCTGATAGAGGGTAAAAGATCATGGAGGGGCAAAATATAAACATATATGATGCACTTCTGTGCAGGCATATGGAACAGACCCATGGCATATGCAGAAGTGGGGCATTTATTTGGATATATTTATATAATTAGGGGATAGGAATACATTTGCTCCTGGTAAAACATTTTTATTTTTGTGACATTTATATTTATACAAAAATCACTTGTCCTGCCACCTTGGTTATCAACCAAAATCTGGAATAGAAAATGTGCCATAGAGGTGCAATATATAGAAGGCTTCAACATTGACCTATGTAGACTTAAACCTGGTGACAAAAATCTCAAGTTTTAGGGTAGACCATACTGGACATACGCCCACCTTCCCAGGGTCCCAATTGACAGAATGGCAGGGGTGTGGGAAACTACCCTTGGTCATTAGCAAAGTTATCCAAATTTTTGTAGTTCAGTTAAAAAGTACAGACACTTCCTGTTATGGGGTGACAGCTGTCTTCAACTTTTCTTTTGCGTTGCCACCTCTGAGACTGTAGAGTGAAAGTGTTGATATCCTTGGCCACACATAGTGCTTGCTGGAGTTACCATTGGTTGGCTTTGATATTGACCCATAGTATGTGGTACTACAACACTGTTGTTGACCTTCTTGCATGTTCTTGGAGGTTAGTGACCCTCTTCCCAATTACAAATGTCAATATGTATTTTCCAGGCACAATCAGGACTTTGGGTCTGTAATGTTATCTGTCAGGTTTTAGAAGTGTATACGTTAAATGCTGCTTCTGGTCATACAAAATTACATTTTGATAGACTAACACCGCTTGTTGTTAACAATTCCAGAGCAGAGGTGAGCACGAGCAGAATGTAATTTCCAGCGATCTGACAGACCTGGGGAGAGGAGCAGCGGGTCTCCCTCTGATTCCCAGGAATTGCTTCTCACTGTGACAAATGATTACCTCTTATCTCTGACTGAATTTGATTTCTACAAGCCGCTGAGTCAGGTAACTGGCAGAAATTAAGATTGTGCACCTTCCACGTGTTCTCCCAAGCATCCAGCCTTTCTGGAGTCGCCGCAGTTTTGAATTGAACAAAACCATTGGGCTGCTGTGATTTGGGAGATATACTTCTGGGAATGATAGTTCTTTCACATTTATTGTATTTTTAATAATAACATGGCCAATTGCTAAGTCTTTTATTGTATATGTCATGATATAGTTGGTGTATACCACCAACACTTGTGGAAGCCTTTGTTAATGTACATGTCATATCCTGATGGCTATGGAAGAGGTGAGCCATTCCTCTAAAATGCTTGTTGATAAGTACCAGATCAGAGATGGGGCGTCTGCCATGAGACAGGTCATTGTGAGTGTATAGGGCCGCGTACACCTGGAATTCGGCAGAGCTGTCTGAGAGCCTGATAAAGTCAGTGATTGCTTCCAGGCAAGGGGCCAAACGACTGAGAGGGCATCTAGATTATTGTTGAGGTGCACTTTAGGACTAGTGATAATGTAGGGATGGTGGGTGCAAAGACGGTCCTGTTTAATGTGATTCCAGAGTTTACATTTTCTCACGGTGGGGGGATGACACAGTGGGGTGCCCTTTGCTGAAGGGAATACTCTTAGGTGTGTTTTACAGAAAATCACGAACTCATATTATTATGAACAAATTATGGTTTTCTTGATTCCACATGTGAGCTGCTAAATTTTTAGGGCATGGATGATTTTTTTCTGGCATTTCAGCACCCTGTAGCAAACTTCTAGTCTGCAGCAGCTTGAGAATGCAAAAAAAGCATGGCATTAAGAGATCGCTACATTGCCACTTAGTTCCACAAATGAATACAATCTTTGAGAACTATTGTTTATGCAACTTCTTTGAAATCCTGGGTTATAGATTGACCGCTGACTTCTGCTTCCTGTATAGCCGTATCCTTACTGTAATCTACTATTCAGTGTATCAGTGGGGGTTGATGTTTTTTTTTTCAGTGTGAACTTTATTTTCACACATTGTTAAGAGTACAACTTTAATTTAGCTGCTATGGTTTACTTGTATAACTAATAAAAAGATTTTAGTTTTAGGATGACACTAACTAGATAGATTATAGATTTGACCAAGAATTAAAAAAAATTGTATGATAAGAGTCCAGTTTTATAGTCCGGTCATGTGACCTCCCATACAGCCAGTTTTGCTACGCTTGCGTCTTCCATTCTGTCCTAAGGTTTTCATTAAGTTTTCATTCCTCCTTCTTGTTTCACTTGACTTGAGATCCAATAACCACGTCCTCATACTTCAGTCTGATCCATCAACAAAGTTGTGTTTACAATGCGGAGGAGGACTCAACATTAGCAATTTTCAGATGGCTTGACAGGTCAGCGTACCTTACTAGAATTGTGTAGAATATTTTCATTTTATTTTCTGTACACAATACTGGATAAAAGGGATGACTTCGCCTAGGAGTCCAGGGATGGTTTGAAAAAAAGTGGTGCCCATGGTAAATAGGAAGTGGTGGACTCAAACAGTGAACAACAAACTTAATTGCAATTAAAAAAAGTTACAATTCAAAAATGTATTTGCTGTTGAACGTAGATGGCCATAAGTCAGGTCTGACACATGCTTGTAGTAGAATACTGTATAGTCAGTGAAAAATGTGGAGGTACACCTTTATAGACTATTGGTATGAAATGAATTTATAATGAAGCTCGGGATTGTCTACAACTCCGTAACATGAGCCCTGGCAAGGAGTGGCTGTATGGCATACCAACATGCATAGGCTGCCACACGACAAACCCTGTCTCTGGATGCTTGTATAGATGTATGTGTTTGTCATCACTATGGCACTGCAGAACTGTTTAGTAGACAGATTATAGCACTATAATCAGTCCAAAGGCTAGAGGTCCATTACAAATATATATGTATAGAGAGAGTGGGAGAGTGAGTGAATGAGAGAGGAGAGAGCTGTAGCACATAGACATGGTTTCAAGAACAATATATTAAGTAACATATTATATATTATAATACAAATATTTATACAGTATATTATATTAATAAATCATCCCGTATCATTTTTGATGCATTTGTTGTTTTTTTTTTTGAAATGGCGGACGTTCCAAATCTTTCACAAGTTCCACAGATACTTGACTGCAGTTTTTGTGTGGGAGAGAAAATAATTTTGTTTTTAAAAAGTCAATGCAAAGCCATTTATTCAAAATAAAAAAAATCCCCTTATCTGAGTTTACTTGAAAGGAGTGTAGAGTATTACTCCAGGAGAATGGAGCAAAGATTAAAGGCTTGTGTCAGGGGGTGCAGACTGGAGCACACTTCCTGTTCAGCCAGGCCTCCCATCCCTATAACCAGGTCCCTTTCCTCTTCTCTCCTTCTCTTTAAAGGGAAGACGGACTCCTTCTCACTGCCTGGCGGTGTCAGATTAAATACCGAGATGGCGACAGGAAAGAGGCTTGAAGGAAAAACAAAAGACAGGGGGGTGAGATTTATCAGGTCGGAGACAGAACTGCAGGCTTGTCGGACTCCAATTTAGAGAAACTCAAACAGATTTCACTTGACACAATCTGCAATCATTACAGCCAAAGCAGAGCTAATTAAGAAATTAGCTTTCCTGATTGTTGTCTACGCTCACCGTGATGAGCAGTTGAATAATGTTTTGCGGAGGAGATGTTTCGGGATCGGACAGTGTGACAAGTGTGCTCAGTATTGTTGTTAGTAATGGTGGTGATAATATCTATTTACCTGCAAAAAAGTAAAATAAAGTTTTTTATTATTATTAAAATGTTGCTACAGTGAGGACGTGATGTGTCAGAGGATGTGGAAGCAGCAAGATCTAGGCACTGATATACCTACAATACACTGAGGAAGCTCAATGGAAAAGTAGCGAAACGTCATCATTATTCCAAAAACGACTCCGAAGAATTTTATATATATGTCTTCATAGACATATACCAGGCTAAGACTGCAGAGGCCTTATGTATGCATTTTTAAGGATGGCTATATACCTATGAATTGTGGTAACATGCGATCAGTGGTGTGGTGGGGTGCTTTGCCGTTCATTTTTAATGACACCCCAACACATCTTGCAAGCACACCTCTGTACATACAGGAGGAGCACCTAGAGCTTCAGTTAATAACAGTACAAAAGGACCAAGTACATTACCAATATCCACCAACCAAATCTCTTATTCTTCTCTACATTATGGTTAACTTTCCAAAATGGCAATCATTGTATCGAACTGGCAATGTCTTTCAAATTGCAACCAAAATGGGTTTTTTCAGTGTAACATGACCACCCTACCAAGGAGGACCTAATTCAGTTATCCTCTATAGAATGCACTGGTATCCCCCAAAACTAATGTTTTTTGGTTGCAGATAGGGGAGCTTTTGGAAAATGACCTACATTTTAGATGGAGTGGTGAAGGTTTAGAACCCCTGTGATGCTTTCATTGTTGTCTGTGTTCCAGCTAGGTAAATCCACCCTTTCTCTTTGTCCTGGTGGCCTTTGTTATGGAATCCAGAATTTTACATATGTCATCAGAACAAAAGGTAAAAGCAAATTTGTAGAGTTGATCTCCCCCTTAAAGACATTTCCTCAACTTTCCCCTACTCTACAAATATTGCCTGTAGATACTTAATACTCCAAAGACCTTGTCGGTGGGTCAGCTACATTTCCACATTGTCCCAAACAATGCTGAAGCGTTTGATGAGTTCTGCCCAAGAGCATAAATGGCCGCCAGAAGAGTCTTTCACGATATTCTGTCACTGTCTGCTTTAAACCCTGATCAATTCAGCGATTGTCTTGTATTACCTCACGGAGAGTTTTATTTGGCCCCTTCTATTAATGTACATTAAGCTATTTGAATGGAATGCAGAGGGAGGGCAGACCAACACAAAGTTGCTGGTCACAATACCTGGAGCAGAAGCAACGCATTCCACACAGCTGACAAAGTGACAGCAATCCGACCCCACGAAGGTAATAAATTAAATAGCCCCGTCCTTGCTATTTTAGTTCAGATCACATTTCATCCTTGTATGTATTTTCAGATCGAGGTTCTTCAGCCCACGCAGTCTCCCATCTTGAATGTCAGCTGACTGCTTTCTGTGCTTGGGATTTAGATAAATCTTGAGATTTTTATTGCAGTAAAACTCAAGCCTATTTTTTGGTAATTTTTGGATATGTTTATTATTTATAGGATAATGCAATAGAAGCAACACTGCAATTAAAAAATTCCAAAATGTAATGTATCTGCACAGAAACACCAACACGTTTCGGGGGCAAAAAAAACACTACTTCAGGGCTGTAAGCATCTGGAGAAAAGGGGGTGCTGGTGTTGTCTATCAGACCATGTGATCTTAGGTTTTTTGGTCACATGAGGGAGCTTGAGAGCAGATTTTTTAAGAAAAGAAACTTTTTCTTTACTCTCAGTTGTATTGTAATGCTGATGAGTCCTGCTGATGCAAAGTGCAAATTTCAATGACAGCTCCGCATAACCTTAAAAAGTTCTTCAGCTGCACCCAGTGAAGTCATCCAAAATCCAAAAAGTGACAAACAATGCTATCCTTTTATCCATGAAAAGCCTGCTCAAACAAAAAGAATGTTTCATAAGTAGGCTTGTCATACTGTAAGTATGACAACCTTGACACTTGTAATAGTTCTGATGGAGGGATTTTTCTCTCTTTAAAAAATTATGCAGCAATAGGATTGAGACTCTAGGAGGCAAAGTCCAGATGTCCAAGAGACAGCTACTTACCATATCTGCAAAAGTAACAGTCCCTGGGTTTTCTCTTTTTTTGGAAAAACCCCTTAAATCCATTATTGCAGCACGTTAAACCAATAATGCAGGTGAATCACCTGCCGACTCCTGCTGTTTCAAAGCTTTGCATTCTGTAATATGCATAAAAAAATGGCATGGCTATGGAATATATTGGTGCTATATAAATGAAAAATAATAATAGATTGGATAACTACTTGGCCTCCTGCAACACCTTTGATCCAGCAAGATAACCCACCTTTCTAGCGGCCCACTCTGAACTAAAATATCATTTGGGATGCACCAGCCTTTAAATGCCTTCCCATCTCTTACAGGGTGGCACACCTGGTATGTAAAGTAACAAACACTTCCCATTCTCTGTATCTTCCAAAATAAGCCTTATAGGATCCTATTGTCATGCTGCAGAAACACAATGCAGATGCAATGAGCAAGCCTCCTGCTGGCCCACAATGGGCTCACACTGATTTCCTTGTTGGGGCATTGTCCAGTGCTTATTTCACTTTCAGCTCCCTTGCAATATTATATCAAAGACTTTATAGGAAAGAATACATGCTGGTGCACCCCCCCCCCCCCAAATCCTCATCCCCAAAATGGGGCGAGAGGTTTGGCTGAAATAAATGTATATCCTTAGCAGCTTAACTAAGCAGGTAAAGTGTTCATTAGAACAAGCTGAGTTAAAATGAATCATGCTAGAGAACAAACAAGCCTGATCATTTGTACAGTGTGCAATCTACACATCAATTATCCTGCTGAGCTAATTACCACCTCTCCTTAGCTGGGGTACCTAGGCATTCACACTTCTGTGCATCCGATCTCATCAATTCAATATTGATAACTTGTACAGGCAATAAACCTCAAAGGTGAAAAGCGTCTCCTCCTTCCCCGATCTTAATGGAGGATCGCTTCCCTTTTATCTTAATTATTACAAGTGGTATTATTATTATTTTTATTTAGGAGTAGTTAGTCCTTCCCCGCTGCTCTCCATTTCTGCTCCCCTGATCTGGCTGCTTTATTTTTATACCAGAGGTAATAATTCATTAATGCCACCAGAGTGAAAAAAACATTTGAAATAAAAATATTGTGCTTAAGTATATCGAACATGATTTTTGGGGTCTTGTGGTCCCTTCTTGGGGCCCTGGGCTAGATTAGCTACTTCCAGATAAAAGATAACCTTTGAAACATTTAAAACAAATTAATTATTAAAGAAATGAAGAAAATGATCAGCCTATTTATATGACTACAAACAGCTGTGGCTACAATATTCGAGTGGGTTCCCTTGCAGTATTTTCTTTCTGCCACTAGATGTCCCCAGTCTGATGGTCAGCATTGTCCAGCCCACTTCCTCTGAACCCAGGTTGTCTAGGTCTAAGTAAGGAAGAGTCTATAATTATAAGTTGTCACCTGAAAAGAAAGTCATGTGATTACATTACTATGTAACTTTAAAACCTTTCATGTCCTTGATCAGCCTATAGGTGCCTTCATAAGGACTGTGTGAATGCGTGCAAGAACGATTCTTTGTAACCACATTGTACACACCATGTGCAGTCCTATCTAAACACCCTTTAGATTCCACTTCATCACATTTGGACTTTATGTCACCTCCAAAAGCAACTCTTCTTATTCTGCATATGGATGGGATCAAGCCAAAAAGCTGCAGCATTGTGATTGAGCATTGAGTGATGCACAGGAGAGCCCACTGGCTAACCTAACGCCCCCAAAAGATGGAAGCCCCCTGTAAGCATCATTAACCATGCTGAGCTGAGCTTTTCTTGTTAGGTAATCATTCTCTTTTTCCAGTTGGAGAATAGATGAAGAGAATGCCATTTCCTGTTTCTGATTTGATACCTGGTGGGGGTGCCATTCAGGTGACAGAGATATAGCCACCAAGGGGAGAACAGATGTGAACTCATTATCATTTGAATACAAACACAGATAGGTCGGATCTAAAGCCTTATCCTCACCTGTACAGCTTTCTCTGTGATCTTTATCCCATAAGAGGGACCAGGTCCTCCCCCTCCCTCCCCACCAAGAACTCCTTAAATCCCTGGACCTCCAGCTGGCGACACAGCGGTTTATGGCAGGGAGCACTCCATGCTATCTCCTTGCACAGATGCCATTCATCCACATCTGACTGTACATTGATTTCTTTTCTTTTCTTCCCCACTTTAATCAGGGAGAAATCCAAAAAAGAAGCTTTAACGAGAATTATGATTTATTCAGGTTCATCAAGACATCTTTCCCTTGTGTCTTGCTCTTTGTTTAAAAAAAGAAAGCCAAAATCCTTGCAAATAAATGTTTAAAAGGCCTTGATAGCTGAGGTCCATAAACATGGCTTATGTGCTGTAAATACTAAATATTTAAGAGAACCTGTCACCAGCATTGAAGAAACCTGCATTCTGTGGTCAGGCCACGTATTTTAAGTTCTGCCTTAAAAGGTTTCCAATGCCATTATGATAAATGAATATGAGAATTTTCTGAAAAAATTTCAGTACAAAGATTCATACTACTCCAAGATCTAACTATTGTAGACAGAACCTTATTGGCTGATATGAGTTGTTATGTGAAGATTTGATTTTATTAACACCTTTTTAATGGCAAGAATGAGATAGTCAGGTTTTTAGCATTTGTAGCATTTACTACAAGTAAAACAAACATGCCTATCCGGAAACTTCTCTAGAACTGATGAGGACACAAAATAACTTTTGGACCAATCAGCTTTGAATAAAAGCTGGGTAAGAAGGTGTTTGAATCATCACCAACTTTTATTATTTGGCAGTAAGTGTTGTGAATATTCTGAGTCCCCAGCTCCTCCTGCTTCCTCTGCACATTACAAAGTCTCACTGTCTCTTAGTTGGATTTCTCATTTCTATTATCATATTGATATTACAAAAAGCTGCTCAAAGGCAGGGAGGGGAATGCAGCTTTCTTGTATCTATCTAATACTAAACTGTTACTTATGGGTAGACTGACCCTTTAACACAGCAATGCAAAACAGTGTCAGAGATGGAAAAGTGCTGTTATTAACCTCAGTTCAATGTTTGCTGGATAGGACACTGTAGCAAAAGAAAAAGGATTCATGTGAAAAAAATTACAGCTAGGTTTGATGATTTTAATTAAAAAGGCACTAAATAAAATATACAATGAAATCCCGCCACATTCGCATTGAGCTTTAGCGCTTAACATCAACAGTTAAAGAAAACAACAGCGATCAAATGACTGTTCTTCGGCATAATTACCACTCAGGTTGGGCTTAGGCATTATTAAGAGAATACGTAGAGTTCTGTTCTCCTGGCACTGTAATATGTTTTTGTAGAATTATAATTAATCTTACAGGAAGTGGAGGGATTCTTGCGGTATCAGATTGAAGCAATACGCTATATAGATTTATTAATGCTTTTAATCAGTTCTGGCAAAATTAATTTTGCAATGATTGCTTACATTGAAATTTGCATACAGTTAGCGAAGAGCCATTTATTTCAGCGGGGTTCTTTTTATTAAAATAGGACGCAGACACCCGCAGCGGCGAAACTTTCGATGTCGCATGGCGCTGGGGGCTTCGTACTTTTTTTTTTTGAAAGAAAAACTCCTTAAAATGCACTTCCAACGATCGCCCTGTTCTACAACTGTTTTATTATTTCATTTTGTGTTGTACAAGCAGATCGAGCTCATTTTAAAACAAAAGGTTTGCTAAAATATTCATAATACAATGTTGCAAAGTGTATAATATAATACGGCTCTGAGCTAGATGAACGCGAAGGAAGAATTTATATGTAGGGTCGCTCAAAAGATGACTTAATGAACTTTTTTTTTGTTTTTCTTGGGAACTATAAAAAGGGTTCACCCTTTATGAATATTTAAAATATTGGACATAGACTTTACGGGGGGGGGGTTGTTAAAAAAGTGCAGGCATAGTTTGATCCATGGTAATTGTTGCCCAGGTATATGATTGTGATCATTCCAGGGGTAAGAACCTAGCATGTGCACAGTGGTCCAATCAACTGGGATGACTGCTGTCAGTTCCTATGGAGGAGGATGCAGTGGGGTACTTGTCTACCTCTGTCCCCTCTATGGAACTTGTTCATGCTAGTGTTTCAGGGAACGATCCTGAATGATCCTTTTCAGCAACAAAAATTGACCTGCTTTAGAATGTTTGAGCATTCATGGAGACAGCAGGATGGAGAGCCCCCCAAAAATAGGCAATAGGGCTGATGTCTGTCGGTCGGGTCTGATGTTGCCCAAAGACCTACCCAAATGACCACCTCAAGATTGGACATAAGACCATGGTCACTAGCAATTCTAGCCATCATGGATGCAAATAATAGCCCAAGGCCACATACACATGTAAATTTTTATCACTCTTGCAGGATCATTAACAGTGCCAATTGAACAAATGTGATGTACACACAGAGACTGTTATATTCTTTGGAGAGGGGATGGTGGAGGATGAGTGGGAAGCACCCCACTGTGCTCTCCTCCCTTGACTTGTATATTCCCAATCCTCATTAATGGATCTATTGTAATGGGCCAATGAAGGATGTTGGGTGATCGCTACATGTGAGATTTAAGCTTAACCATTCATCTCAGGTGTAAAGACCTGACTACTACATTGGCAAGTTTTTAGGGGGGCCTTTACCTTGTTGACCAATATGATTCTCTGGAGTAATGAGGAGCCAGCTAGAAATATTCATGCTCTGCCACCACCTTCATTTTGGAGATGGACCTTTGGCTTGCCATCACATGTATGACCAGCCTAGAAAGTGAATTCTTTCCCTAATGCAGTGATTATAGGTGTAATAGACCCGCACAATGAATAGATAAGCTGTTTAAATTCTCGCTTTTGCTCTTCTAATTGCTTTTAGGTGACCAGAGCTGATAAAAATCAGACAGCCAGGTCTGTTTTACAGGCAGGGTAAACAAAGCTTGCACCTCATCAGGGCTGCTTGTTATCAGGAAGGTAGCTGGGGGAAGAATGTCACCTTTGTGCACACAGAGCTTGTTCAGAGCTATATCCTGGCCAACATTATCACCTAGACCTCTTCCAAACAGCCTCCTCTCCTATCTTCCACTGGAGGTCCTGTACTTTCAGCTCAGGGATTTAGATAAGTGTTCCAGGTCTATACAAACACATGGCATTGATAAGTATGTGAGTGTGAAATGTTGTGCAGCTTGGTGTTATCACACTGGACAGTATAATTCTGCTGCAGGAGATAAAGGTGTTATCTGACTGTACTCCACACACACATACAAGAAAAGAAGTTTGCAAGGTTTGGGACTTTATGTTCCACTTTCAATTCCTGGCCAATGTATAACAATTTTGATATAGACACGATATGATATAAAAGTTTATTGTATATCTGTAGCCAAAACTTTTTAGCATTTGGGCATGGAGCAAATTGTTTTATGCTGCCTGTGTTCTATTGTGAAGATCTATCTTTTACTTCCTGCCAGGTGACAACAGGGTGCAAAAGATCTTTGCAAAGCACAGCATGGGCATTCATTTTTAAAGCCCTGGAAACTTAATGTGCATTTACATTGCGGCTTATTGGCATTTTTTTAATGACAAGAATGGTGATCTTTTTGCCAATCTAACCCGTTGCTTCTTCTTTGGCTTCCTGAAAACCTAATAATTCTGTACAATCATATTAATACTAAATTAAGTGCTTGTATAGCATTTCCATGGAATGATCCAAATGCCAGGTAAAAGCAAGGCTGGGGGCCCTAGGAAGGAAACAGTCTGGCCCTGCGTGGGTCAGTTCTCCAATTGATAAATGGAAATAACCATCAATCAGTTCTGTATTTCTTAATTCAGTTGATGAAAAGTGACCAATATCGAGGTCAAAGCATTGAAACAACCTTTGAAAAATTTTAGCCAATCGTACAAGCATATTGTTTTTGAGATCACTCTGTATTTGCTGCTTGTGCAGCCTGCAATTGAGAGATTCATAGAGCAAATCTCTTCTTACTGAATTTGCTCAATTTGCATTTTAATTGATTACAAAGAATCAGTTATGAAAAGCCTTCACCCTACACTAACATGTGATCTTTACAAAAAGTACAGTTAGACCACTGTCTGCTAAATAGTTTCATATATTGGGTTGCTGCACTGTAAGCTGATCAATAGCTGCGCCCTCGCCTTGGACGGGTTAACTCGAAATCCAGCTGACTGCGTCCTTTGTGTCGGCACCTTTCCTGAGAACAGTTATGTACCAGGGCTATCTGTCTGCTTATTGCCACACCCAGGATTCGAGCTGACAAGCGACTGTGCTCTGCCCATGTCAGCAAATTCCACTACCTGAAAGGGATTGAGGGGGAGTGAGGAGCCCGCGGGAGGGGGGCACAAACATGTACTGGTGGCACCGGGCCATGACAACTCTTTCAGCAGCCTGGAGCCAACATGAAACGTTTGAGAGAGGGTTGTCGTCCTGATACAGATAAGAGACGCGGCGTTTGGACGCACAGTCTGCTAGCCGGCCGCAGCGCCCTTATTTCTCCAGCAAGGCCAGGCATCAATTGGGCGATTTTCTCTCGAGATAATTTTTTAATCAACATTCAGTCAATTCAAATCAATCCTGCAATATTCAGTATTGATACCGTTTTTACCATTAGGTCCAATTGAAATACTGATCATGATTCAAAATGCAAAGATTAACTAAGGCCAGGTTCATAACTTTCTCAAAATCACATGGTTCCGCGGCATCATGCCAGCGGGTTTAGCATTTGCACGTTAGTTGGTTTAAAATGAAGCAGTGTGCACATGTGACAGGTGGCGCCAGTTAGCGCTACTGCTTAATGAAATTCCTATTCATTCCCTATGGGGCTGCTGCAGGAGTCGCTGCATGGAGCTTCTCCCAAATTTGCAGCGATTCCTGACGCAAAGGAGCAGTAAAAGCTTTACCAGTATTTTTCTGATTGGCATTTCGATCATTTTGATGAATTTGTTAGTTTGTGTAGAATCCATTACAAAGCTTCCATAGTGTGCGGTCAGCATTAAGACGCATAGGATTCACTGTGATCAATGCGTTCATCTTATAAACTCCAACTGTTGTGATTGGAAATCAATCGATCGCATTGTCACACTGCAACAGTTGATTCCTTGTTATTGTAGCCAATCGAAACACAAATTGATCATTGTCTTTCCCCGCTATTGATAAAGATTGGCATCGGTGCACATGCTGCAGAAATCAGCTCAATGGAGAGCTCTCCGAAACCTGACAGATATTTGCAGGATTGGCGGAAATTTTGTGCAGGATCTTGCAGTTCTACAGTTGAAAGGACGGCTGGTTCAAATCAACCAATGTGTGGGTAACATGACATGAGCAATGGTCAGAGTGCTGTTAATCTTCTACCATCATGCTCCTGTTTCAGAGTAACCTGCAGTGGTAAATCTGACATTTGTAATGTGAAATCTGCAGCTGCTGTCCCCTGATTGTGCTGCTGCGTGATGTGATGTCTATTGACCAATCGTTCATGTATTTTCATTGGAATTGTATTTATCGGAATCCGGGGTGTTCAGCAGCGCTCTATACTATGCTCAAGCTTTGCGAAACTCAAGTGTAAATATTTTATTGGTGGGGGAGGGGGGACATATTCACTTCATATCTGGGCATTAAACTGTCCCATAACCCTGAAGAATGGAAGCGCTGAGCAGTAATTGTTATTTTATTCATAACTGTTTTATTTACTCAAGTGAGCCAAAACTCCAAATTACCTTTATGGAAAAAAAGCCTCTGATATCAATTACATACGGAGGATGAAACGTCACATGGAGAGCCAGACTTTATTTATCCAGCATTGTAATGACATTGCAATGGCAGTCAATGGCAGCAGCCATCTTAGACTCACACAGGCTCAGCCAGTGCTATTCGGTAATGCTCATCTGTGTGCATGGCAATGGGCTGCTTTATTAAAGCAGAATAATAGACTATCATGAGAGAACCTGGGTGATCAAGGAAGTCTGAATTTCCTAAAAATCATTTACTCTTGTTTGGCAAATGCTATAAATCCTGTACCAGACCCATTCCAGGTTTGCTGGATCACCCATGATAATCTATCCTGTCCAATCTTGGAAAGCTTTTTATAAGTGAATTGAATGTAGCAATGGTGATCAACTCAATCAGCTGCTATATATACATAAAATGTGCAACAGCCTGAGTAGAAAAGCCTGTCCCCTGCCAGCATTCTGCAGAGGACTCTGTGGAAGCAGTGGTCTCTCTGCATGGACCCATCATTCAGCCCATGCTGAGCCAGAGCTTCTGTAATCAGCATGGAGAATAGACTTATCATTGACATCAAATAGACTGCTCACTGCAGAGTTATAGGCTACAGTCCTGGTGCGGAAAGATTTTTCTACCTAGGCTGTGACTGCTTTCTAAGCAAAAGAAACTCTAAGGCTTTGCACATATTATGCTTTGATGCACCTGGTATATATATATATATATGACTGTCTGTATCTGCCTGTCATTTGCAACCCCTATTTAATGTACAGTGCTGCGTAATATGTTGGCGCTATATAAATACTGTTTAATAATGATAATAATAGCTCAACGTCCAATCAAAATTCATCATCTTGCAGGTAAATCAGCTCTGATTGGTCACTAGTCACTGCTGCTCTTATCCTATAACCCAGAGGATGTGTTATTCTGCAACAGAAAGGTAGACAGGCGCTTGGCAGCGAGTGCCGCCATTGGTCAATCAAAAAACAATCGAGCCATAGAATTGAATTTATTTTTCATTTTGCAGGTGCTGCTTTTGCATTTGTATCAGCGTTCATTGGAATAAAAAATGAAATAATTTTTTCTCTTAAAAACACAGGGCTTGTGTAAGACATTGTCAGCTTTTATTGCAGCAAAGTAGTAGCTTCAGTGTTAGCGGGAAATAAAAAAAACTGTAGCGATTTTATATTCCAAAGGTTTTGTGTGTATTTGGTTAGTTACAGTAATTATACCCAATAACTGACAGCTAAAATCACGTAGGAGAAAGCAAAGGCTGTTTTTCTCACACAGGCCCTGCTGCAGAACATCTGCTAAGAGATTTGCATATTAATTAACCCATATTAACTCTAATTATTCTGGGAAATTATCAAATAAATTGAATTTTCTAATTTTAACCTTTCTTTTGCTCGGCGCGTGGCGATGGCTGAAGGGGGGACACGTCGGTCTTAGCTCACCTGGGCGACGTGTAAAGTAGCTGCCCACTCGAGCCGCCGTAACCCTTCGGTTCCAAGGGGAGGGGGGCGGCCTATGGAGCTTTTGTGCTCTCCTGGTTTCTTTTTTTTTTGGCTTCTGTGTACGCTGGGTCTCTGTACATTTGTTGTGAGGTGGAACATGTGTGTGTTTGAAAGCACAGATGGTGGATTTGTGCAAGGGTGAGGAAAGGTGGTACTTCGGAACAGTTGAACAAATCTCACTTTTTTTTTATTTCAGCCTGTTGTTCGGGCCTGAGCAAATAAATGAGAGTTTAATTCAATTAGAGCCAAGCTTTAGTCAGGGCCTCATGACAGAAATTATTCAATATTTCCAACCCCCCTCTCTTTTTTTTTTTCACCCACCGCCACTACCACCACCTCCATGGCATTGTTTAATTTACACATCGCTGCCTCCGTCCCCTTTGTGCCCTGTTTAGAGTGACCGTAATGCATTGAGCTTTTGTCTGGGCCGTGTCGCTGTCCCTGTCTGCCTTTGTCCATTGTGAGGTACCCAACGATGAGCGCTTAGGAAGGTTTAATGTGACAGCAATGAACACTTGTCTTGTTTCCCAAAAAAAATTGCTGAATATTTACCAATGCTAACTAGGCCTCGCTTTAAGCATTCAAGAGGCTGGTATTAAGTTATCTTTATTAAAAGCTTCAATCCGAGGCCTTGTTTTGCAGTCGGAGATTAGAAGACGTCAATTATGGCAGAGCCATATGGGATCGTTTAGCGGCGTTAGGCCCTATTTATCAAAACTGACGGACTTTGGCATAAGTGACCAAGCAGATTCTTTCTTTAGCAGTATATGATTAGGAGAAGAAGCGAGTGGCTACTCTCAGATCAGAGGTTCAGTGATCATCCAAAACAGGAAATAAATACTCAATTGTTATTAGGTGTTGTTGACCTTCAATAATGGTTGACCAATTGAGAAGCTTCAGTCTAAGTTCTTGTTTTCAGAGATTAGAAGATGTCAATTATATTAGAGGCATATGGGATCATTTAGCAGTGGTGGCTTTATTTATCAAACTGATTAGAGGAAGAGTCGTCCCATTAGCAACCAATCACATAACTTGTAGTAGTGAAGAGAAAAAGTTGGTGGCTACCAAGAGAGGTTAGTAATTGAGTATTGCCTGCTATGGATGGCTGAGAACCTCTTCTCTTTCCATTGAAGGAACAAAACTCAAAGAGCCCAATTTATTAAACCTCTAAAAAACTGAAGAAGATAAACTATCATAGGAGAACCTGGGTGAACTAACAAACCTAAAATGGACCTGGTCCAGGACGAAAATAAAATAAAATAAAATGATTTATAATTAATTGATGGTCCTCTCATGATTGTCTATTTTCTCCAGTCTTAGATAGCTTTAATATATCTGTCTGTTTGAGTTTTTCCCTTTAAAAGAAATAGCAGAGATCTTCAGTCATCCAAAGCAGGCAATACATACTCCATTGTCCCGTTGTGGGATATATAAATACGGGATAGAAAGCAGAGACTAGACACCTTAGGTTTAAGTTTATGTTGATAGATTTTTGACACGTCCACTCGATTTCTCAGTCGATATTGTGGCTTGTCATGAAAGTTGCTTTTTGTTCCAAGGTAATGTGCCAATAATAATAAATAGGAAATTGGGATGGCTTATCTAAGCAACAGGGATTCTCCACCTTCAAAGCCTTTGTCATACCTGATCCCAAGTTGAATTAACCCAATAAAATCCTTCTTTTATTTCATTTGGCTTACAGCTGAGCTAGTTGTAGAAATTCTAGTTGTAAAATCCTCAAGTTCTTCTTGCTGGATTGCAGTGGGCAAAGTGTTAAAGTTCATGAAGTGCAAATGAAAGAACTTTTCTATTTACATGAAAATTAACTTGTCCTGATGGTCAATAAGAGCTGTGATTGCTGAGCTTCTTTCCTTTTTGGATTTTTGGGACCAAGTAGTACTTCATTTCCACCTTAATGGTTTGACCTCCCCCCGTTTTAACCATTTAGGTGACCAGCAAACTCCAGCTGACTTGCAACAAAAAAAAAAAAGAGAAAAAAAAAAGGACTTCCTCCAGGGTAATAGACAGCAAGCCAGTCCTTTACCTGAAACCAACTGCTGAACATCTACAACTACAACAAGGGGTGTACAATGATGGCTGGGGAAAAAAACAGGATGATCAGGAGAAAAAATAATTTTCGCAGTAATTCAAAGTATAGAAGAAAGAAAGTTTTATTAAGAGTGGATATTAAGCGGTTAATTCCCCGAAGATATACAAAGACTGCAGATGACCTAGATTCGGCTTCAGGTAGTACAAATTGGCACCCTGACCAAATTTACACAGTACTTTCCTTAGCTTGGGAGACCCCTAAATCATGTGATATCATTGAACTATGGGTCTATCCCACATCTTGTTACACTTTACCAAATTCTCCTTGTTTTCTCTCTGTATCTCTGCCTTGAATAACAACCATAGCATTGCTTTACCACACAAGACAAACCTAAAACTAATTATAACACACAAATCTTTTATTTTATTCAATTCAATAATAATAGTTGGCTTTACATACTGAATGCTTTTTTAACAAGAACTTACTTTTTTACCAGAATACATTATGTATTAACTTGCTTTTCGAGTTAACTTGGTGCAAATGTCCTCAATTAGCATGTGTCAGAAGCACAAAAAATATGTTTTACATCTAAACATTTAAAAAACAAGTATTGTATTGAGAACTGTTAACTTGTTGTAGACAGTTGTGTATCTCCTTTGTTGTGTATATAAATGCAATGGGTCATATAGTGTATTTCTAAGTGTTGGTTCTGAATACTAGCGAGTGGAGTGATTTTCCAAGCTTTGGAGGTTGTTGGTTGTCTTTGTCACGCACTTATTGTGTAATCTTTCACAGAGGAAGGTATTAGACACAATAACTGACACAAGGACAGTATCCTCATATTTCTGCTCATTTCCTCGTCAAGGTTTTTGAAGTCCAAGGTTTCAAAAACGTAACTGTAGACAAGGTCCCTTGTGGCGGATAACGCCAAAAAAAAAACACTTCTGAAAAGGATGTGTAGAAAGAAGAAACCTTTTTTCCTTCTTTTATATAAAGTGAGAGGATTGTTTATAGTCATCAAGAAATGCAGATGTATATTTGTTGACTTTTCCTCCAGCCTCCCGCCTGTGCTGGCTTTCTTATCATAATGTGGCCCAAGGATAGGACATGCTCTCTATGTTTATGGTGAGCTCTACCTTTTGTGTCCAGGTTCAATTAATGTACATTCAGCTACGCAGATAAAGAGGTAATATGTTGTGGGTAATTACTAGGACTTGTATATACAAGATGTGAGCTTTGTACTTTATAGCTTGAGGTTTGGACTGAGAGATATTGAGTGACAGTGGGAAGAGGTTTGGAATCAATAGGTTAGGTGACCCCCTTCCTATTCCAGGAGGCTTCCTGTTAATTTTCTCTTGCTGGCTTGCTGGAGTTGCAGTTGTACACATGTGCTACCTTTTGTCCACATTTGACACCTACGTACTTACTGCACACTACAGAGAATCAGTTTACCTTACATGTTTATATAAAGAATGTGATTGCATACCAAACCCTCTCATCTGGATTTAAATTGTCATTTTGCATTGTGATGGTTGGGGTATGTGAGCTATTACTTTTATTGGATTTTCTATGTAACAATATCGGATGCATTTAAAGGGTCAGTCCACCCAAAACTGATGCTTAGCTATGTTGCTCATGGGCTTCTCATGTCATGTACCCTGTAGTGTCTCAATCCTCTGGATGCATTTTTTCTGCAAGGACGAATCTTAAATCCAGATCTAATGCCAGCAGCACAAGGGCAGGCCTTGGAGACTTCATGAGATGCATGAGACCCCACCACCATGATTTATCATGATTTATCAAAACCATGTCCTCTAACTAATATGTATTGTGTGCACTAACCTATAGTAGCCAATAATATGCAATCTGCCACTATACCACCCACTGGGCTAATACAGAGGAGTGTCCACACCATTTAATTTGATTTGAAATGTTTTGATTGGTGTGTTCCCAATTTGGAGATTCTCCCTTATTCCCTGACTGTGGCCTGACAGTGGTCACTGTTGCTTTGGCACTTACCCACAGCCCTGCAGTATGATAAGAATGATAAGAAAACACTTGATCTTGGCCATACATGAAACTTTTTCCCCATACCTTTCCAGCATGACCTCCTTTAATTTGCATCTACAGGAGTAGTTGATTTCCATTTGTCCTCCAGGCTAAGTGAACCTTTCCACAGCCAGCATATAACATAAACATGTGAAAGTTACAAACCTATACTAAAATTTACTTTGAACACCTTTACGAAGCTTTCCTGGCATGCCAGACCTTATGTAAGGGATTGCAGTTTGTATCAACAAAAGGTGATGACTCTGGCAGAATCTGGCCAATGGCTAATTACAGCTTCAATTTCTTCTCCTGTTCTACAAACAAAAGCATTACTTGGGAGACACATGTTGATATGAAGATCACTTTTCCCTCCCCCAAGTTTCTCAAGGCAAAAAAGTCAATCTGATCAATAACCCCCCCACACACACATTTCCCCTCCTATGCAGTTGGAACAGATGCTGCAGTGTTCTGCAAGTGACAGAGTAACAGAAGTCTGTGAGAGGGGGCTCACAAGGTAACACTGTTTACCCTCATCACAGATAAAGGTTCAGCTACTTCAAATGTCAGACTAATTATCAGCAACACTTACCGAGCATTACAGGCCGGAATGCCTTTATAATTCCCTATGGCGGGGAGTGGTGACCCTGAAATGTCATACCACAAGCATTTTTATCCAGGTATTAATTAAAATAAATAATTAAGAGCCATTGCACATAAATTGGTTTCTTGTAGACAAGTTTAAAAAAACTTTTTGGATATGTAGTGTAATAGTTTATAGAACACTGAAAATGTTTCAAGAATTTTAGAAACGACTTGAAAAAAGATGGAACATATTTACTAGCAAATAGCTGGTGTCCTACACTCTTCTGTATCCTCATGTAGCTCAAATTTGGCAGCTGGCACAAATAAATGAATTATAAAAAAATAAATACAATTTATCTGGATGCAGGTTGGCTATTTTGCATTTGGGACAACTTTAAAAATGGATACTCACCCTGGAAACTTTAGACTGTTGGCAGCAATGTTGGGCCTAGTATACATAAAGATTTTTGGCCAAATGCAGCATTTAACTGAGGATCTGATCATTATTCTGATAGGTAATTGATCATTGGGAAGCCTATAAACACTCCTTTGCTGTCTAAGTGTAGCCATGCACAGGAACATCTAAGACCAAAAATGACCACCCATGATGCCCCAATGTCGTTTTTTCACCCTCAGTTTGACCAGAAACACTCACACTTTTTTTTATCTTCTGCACTGATTTATCATCATAAAACTTCTCCACATCTTTCACTTCACCTTCATTTACATTGTCTATGGTTACCCTAAGTTTATCATTGTGTGTGTCTGAATTCCACCATGGCAATATTCCTTTGTTTACTGCTTCACCAAAACGTGGAAATCATGTCAGATCAGCATACCACGGATTAACAATATTCCAGCGCACAGTTTAACCCAGAGAGCAATCCTTAATGCTTATCCTGTAATCGCAGGATTGTATGGCAGCCTTCCATCGCTACCTGTATGAAGAATAATTACGCTGGCGTTTCTGGCAAGACATCTAATGCCGCGGATTGTAATTAAGTTGTAAAGATTACTATGAGGGATTGCTTATCAATGATGTTTTTGGCTATTTATTTTTACAATTTAAGCTTCTTTTCTTTCTCTGGTGAAGCTTGTAGAATTTGTCTGTCTGTGAGCCAAGGGAAGAGCATCTTCTCCCCTTGCTTATCGATTTACGGAAATCATTTCTTCAGAATTCCAACTGTCTTGTGGTTTCGAGCAAACCGTACCCAGAGCCTTACTAGGTTTTTCCCAATGTGGGTGTTTTAATATTACCTGCAATTTTGCTATTCTTTTTTAAAGTCAAAAAAGATGTTCTTTTTTTACTTTAAAGTGAGCCTGGCCACCTACTGACTTTCTGACTCACGATTAAGTGTTACCGATTCTGATGAAAAGCAACATCTTCATTTTGTACATTACAGATTGTTGCTTCTGACATTGATCCCTAACAGGGTACATATTGATAAATGTGTTGTGTTATTTTTTCTGCATTGTTTAAGCTCAGCAAAATGTATAAGCATTGGAGAGCAGAAGGTTGCATGCATTTAATACACTCCTAAAGGGAACCTGTCACCTGGAAAGGAGTGCTTAGATGGGCTGTGGTTCATTACTAAGATAAAGCGGCACATACCCCCCTAATCTTTTAGTGTCTAGGATGATTGATGCCATATATAATCTGTAAGCAGCCATTATTTTTATAAACAGTGTCCAGACACAGCAAAACATCCAGAGCTGCTTATCACACACATTTCTGTTATACCTTTTAAACATAGGTGTTGGTTTTCAACTGCTGTCAGTTCTATTCACTTTATCTTTTTATATGCAAGTGAAAAAATACATTGCATAAGATTGGATGCATAAAACGGACCTTTGACAACTTTACAAACATTGAATTGAATGGTACTCTAATAAGTTAGGGCATTCCTGATCAATATATTGATTGATAAAGCCATTCTTTGTTCAATAATGAGCCAATGGGAGCACTTCCCTCCATTTACAACAACAATACAGCTCTTCCAATTGTTAGCATAATGCTGGAGAAAGGTTCCATTGCATGGGGGTTTTAAGGATTGCACCCAGCTGCATGTTGGTTCTATTCAGCTTTTATGTTCATCTACAATGGCCAGGAGCCAGTGTTTATTGCACAGATCTATAAATGTGGCGAACTACAACATAAAAAAATAGAAACATATACTAATGCATATAAAGGCTATCAGACACTCATAGTGAATACCGGTAAAAATAAAGGTTTAAACCTCAATACCAGTTGACGAAGCCATAGTGGAGTCAGTGAACATTACATAAAATGTATAAGCCTGCAGGTCGGCATTCCATCGCTTCTTCTCTACATTGTGTCTTATTTGTCTCCGTTAAGGTATTTACTACTGTTTGGGAAAACAGATCAGGGAGAGCGAGGCTATTGTCGTCTTGTGATTCTGATGGATGTTGAGTGCCTGACCCCGCTTCCTGAGACATGACTTCACCGCTTGCTGAAAACACTCCGATTTTTTGGGGTCTCCTTAGGGACTTCTTGATAAATCATCTTTCTTTTCTTTTTTTTTTTATCTGCCTCTTTTAGTATAAAAATGCCACAGAAAATATTTCAGACCTCTCTTTGCTAAGGCAGGACTCACGTGTCACTCAGAACAGTCAGTGACGAGCAAAAAGAGACCTCAAAAGACATATTTTCTGGCGGGATAAAGGCCCTTTAATGCCTGTCCAGCCTTAGATAATTTTATTCACTCCTCCTGGACCTTTCTTTATTTCTCCTGTGCCCAGAGATCAGTTTTTAAGAGGTGGGCTGAAAGATTCCCAGGCCTAAAGCGCTTTTGTTTTGCCCCCCTTCCCCCTGAATCAAGGCTCGGAACATTTGTAAAGGGACGTCTGCTGGTTGCTAAGAAATAGTTAAACCTCTGTCACTAAGAGAGAGAAAAAGATTCACAATATTGATTGTATGAAGGTATATCTGGACCACACAACACGAACGCTTACTCGGGAATATCTCTCCTTTTTTTTTTTGTCGATCTTGGGGCATTACCCTGCCTGAACTTGTTTAAACCCTCGTGGTCACACCTCTTGAAAAGGTTTTGTTCTGACCGTCAATTGGTATTCAAACCAGGTCAGCAGATACTGTTTGCTGCTCCTAGGACCGTTTTCATTTTAATTTGCACCTGTTGCGCAGTTGTTCAAAAGGCAAGTGCAGACTCGCAGATTATACAAAGATCATATTATGGGCAGATATGCACGGTGTAATCTTTTTGTCCCCAGACTCCCATGACAAAAAAAGAAAAAAAATTCTGTCTTTTCTGTTCCTCTTTTTTTCCTCCCTGGGAACCTGTCAAAGCAAACATATATGACTGAGGAAAAATTTGTAAGTAGACGTGATTCAAGAATTCAACCAAAAGCATTCTAATACTGACACACAATCCTTTTGCTTCTTTTTTTCTTTTCTTGCTTTCCTGCCACTTTTCCATAATCCGATCGCTGGCAAGAGCCACTTGAGATAGCTCAGTTGATAATTTAGGAGAGGCAGGCTTTATTAGATTCAGAGAAATCAAAATGAACCTGAAAATTGTTTTCTTTGTAGCCCCCCACCCCAGTCCTCATCTACCCCCCCCCCCCTCATTCCCATGATGTCATGGCTTGGACTTGTTTTTTTGTGCGTGGTTGTAGAGCGTTAGGTTAACGTATCTTGGCAATCCCATGTGTGCCTAACGGATGGTGTGTTTCTGTCGCTGAGCTAATGCCCTGTGTTTATTACGCTAATCTTTCTTGTCTGCTGGTAAAGTGGACAATTTATGTGCTATCATGTAGGCCGAGTTCCTTGTGAGGGCTGACTAATTCACAAACAGCCACCTTCAATTGAGTTCACAGACCTTATTTGCGGCCTGTGCTTGTGTGTTTTTATACAGCTGCTTCGAGGTTGTTGGACAGGGAGTTGCATGGTGGGAAATTAAGTTCTTTTTATAAAAGTTTTGTTTCCACATTGCTCAGCATTGCTTGGCATTCTTCAAACAAGGCCTGCTCGAGTCTAAAGGTAGCTATAGAAGAACAGGCATGGGGACGTCTTTCTTCGCTCTGTAGACAAATAACTGCTAGTTGGAATCTAATAAATGAGAGAGAAATGTAAATATTGCAAGCAATGAGGAATTTATTACCAAACGTTGTGGTTGTTGTTGGGCATTTTAGGTTCTACCTTGTTCTAATTGCGTTTTACTCCTTTTTGTTTTGCAGTATTAAACTATGACAATGTAGTAGACACGGGTTCAGAGACGGATGAAGATGACAAGCTCCACATTGCTGAAGATGACAGTATTCTTACCACATTGGACCAGGAAACAAGTCCGGCTAGTATGCTTAATCATGAATCTTCACCGCACGCCAACCAGGCTCTACTGGCAAGAGAAGAAGAGGAAGATGAGCTGAGGGATAGTGGGATAGACCACAACTGGCACAATGAGGATCTTCTGAAAGCTTCCATAGATGGTTCTGGTTAGCATAACATTATTTTACTCTAAATTCTGCATTGCATAAATTGTATTGGCATTACTTCAAAGAGACATCAACCAATTCCAATCAAGGGCAATAGAGACCTTTTGAAGTTATTGGATATACCAATAATAATAAAATAATACCAATAATCTCTGCATCTAATAATTACCATTCCATGGTTAGCTCAGAGTTTTGCTCACCCACTGCCTAGAGCTTCCATGAATGGTAATACAAGTCACTTGTCCAATAATACAGCACTGAGTGCAAGCCGATAGACCTAAAAATGTCACATGATAGGAAGATAAAAAACGTACTTGGTCTTAAACTACTTATTACTATAGTATAGTAAAAAAAAAACTCCAAAACTCCAAACTGTTACAGTGAGCTATTAGCATTGAAAATTCCAGTGACCCTGCACAGTGGAACCCTGCACAATGGATTCTACCTATAACATAAATATCATATTTTCATGGATTGACCCTTGGTCCCCAATAATGTAATAGAATAGGTAGTTGTTGTTTTGTGCCAGTTTCATCACCTTATCCATCCCTTAGAAGTAGGGAGTCTGCCATCCAAAATCTAAAAAGCATTTTGCTCTTGGTCTATTTGTTTTATGTCACATGAATTACTAGCAGCATCTGTATCCAAGCTTCCAAACTAATTATAAACTCCTTGTTAAATCCAATATATATATTTTTTCTCATGACTCAGAAGAGCTGAACATTTGCAGAATCTCACATAAACATTTATCGTCAAAAGCTCCAAGACCTTAAGGTTGCAGGTTTTTTCGACAAGATGGGGGGAGGGGGAGCTGAGCTAAAGATGGTGGAAAGATAAATACGTTTAATTAGGGGGCATAGGATGATCATTAAAGGAAGTCTGACTGCTGTACAAGTCATTAACAATCTTAAATGAAATTTTTATTTTTATGATAGCCATTTACATGTATAATAAGACCCAATGATTCTTGGGAGTCGGGTGACAGAAACTGAGTGCGGCAAGAAGTCTTGTATGACATACTATTTAAATGAGCTGGCGTTAGCTATTCATATTTGTTAATGAACTAGATAGTCGCAGCCATAAGAATGAATGTACTGATGGTTTAAATTTTAATATCTAGAAATCAAGGGTAAGGGCCAATTACTGGGATTTTTTACCCTTAAAGGAATAATTAATAGGGATTTAACAAATGCAGGACTTGAAACTTCTGGGGAAAAAAAGTTACTTTTTATTTTTCAAATTAAAACTAACTTTTATACAGAACATAGTAGACAAGCCTAGTTATACAATCTGCCTGTTGTATTTATTTAACTCGGCCTCCCGTAAATGTAATTGTCAGCACCAATCATTTTCTCACTACATATAAACTTTAGCTTGAAGATCTCCCGTAGGAGAGATAAGCCTGGATTTATACCGTATGTGCCATTTACATGCATTTGGAGGGGCAACAAAAAATGCTCAATGTAAAACAACCTAATCTTGGACAATTAAAATAATGCCTAACCTTTTTCAATGCAATGGCACTCTCTAAAGTATGTGCTTTAAAATGCATAGGTTTACAATGGCTTTTAATTTCATATGGCTCGTTTAGGTAATAGAAAATATTATGAACCGGAGAATTCACCAAGGCCCAGTACTTATCTGCGTGGTTTGGACACAATGCATTATATAGGGGCTGCACATTTTATGATGTTTTACATATGTTACCACTGAACTCTCAAATATACAAGGACACGCATATATATATGGAAGAACCCATATATATACATGGAAAAACCCATGTTGTGACCATAGTTTTATGAAAAGTGCTGGGTGGTGCACCCAGCTAAAAGGCGCTGGGGGGGACACTGTGCACATACGCACTCATACATATTGCAAGTGGTTGCTATTATATCAGCCTCATGTAATTTCCTAAACAGCAAGCAAAGAGAGCCAGGGCAATCCCTAGGATTTACTCAGTACAGTAGGTGCTGTTAGAAGAAAAAATGATCACCTATCAGGGTGTAGCAGCTCATTTTTTGTCCATTCAGCATCTAGTGACAGTGGAGCTGACACCGCCACATTCCCTAATGCCACTAAACAAAGCAGTGTCACCCTATGTTGGCAGATAAGTCAGCTCGCAGACAAATATTTGAAAGGTCTAATAAGCTATTTGCTTTAAATACACTAGCAGCCATCCACTGGGCATCCCAGGCTGCGCAGGGTTAACCCACAAGCCGGTTGCGCCATCCAGTCTGTCTGACAGCTCCCCTGTCCTCTCCATCCATAATTTTATTTTACTATTCTGCAAAGCTAGGAGAGATACTTTGCTTTTTACCTGTCTGCTTCTAATGACTGGTAATGATTTATAGAGTTTTTTTTTTTTATTGTGCTAAAAGTACTCAGATCTGGTGCCACAAAGTCTAATGTAAAAAGATTGTGGTTCCCCCCCTGCACCACCACCTCTGCCGAAATCACGCCTGGCATTTATTTCGTCCAGTAGATAGAACGCTCCTTTTTTTTTCTGCTCTTGTCTACTTTTGCCTCATTGTTAAAACCTACCCCACAGACAATCATTCTAATTGTGGAGCTGGTTTGTTTAGCGGTGTTTTATCCATGGTGCCTGTCTGTCTCACAGGGCACCTCTGTGCATAGTTGGTGTATGAGATAACCCCTCCTTTCCCTCTGCTTACTCTGCCATACTTTCTTCAGCTTGGTGTGCAGGATGCAGGGTTTGAACTGAAGAAGGGGCTGTGCAGTTCTGACTGTGCTTTTCCGGTTCAGGCACAATCAAAGTTTTGTGCTAGCCATTGTCCTTGACATTCCTTCGTCCCACAATAGGGTGGACGCAGTGTGCTGAAATGCTTGCATGACATCATTATCATCCGCTTAAATAAATCACCTGCCTTTGGCCTTCTTCTGCTTATACAAGGATTCCTCCACCGGGAGGGAAGAAAGTGTTCTTTATTATTACAAACCTTTATCCCAGAGGGCAACAGGAAAATGCTAACTTTTACTCTTGTTTTCAAAATAAATACGAGCTGCCCTTTTAAACGAAGGAGGAAAAAAAAAAAGCAAGAGGGGGAGAGAAATTTTATAGATTCCCAGCATGCTGCTGGCACACCTGTCAGGAAAGGCATTTAGGTGAAAGTTTTAAAAGTTTGCATGTTTTTTGCCTTACTTGGGCTGGTAAAAAAAGTTGACTTCCAGGCAGATGTAGTAGGATGGAATAGATGAAGATTTGTGTTAATTTATATTTCATTTTATTTTTTTTAATGCATCTAGCACCCGCATTTGACATGGTATCAGCTTTTCATTTTCCTGGCTGGGAGAGGTAAGGGTGGCATTGGGAACCAATCAGGTTGGTTGCATGCACATATGCTATAAGGAGGCGTGCTAATAGTAGGAGAGAGCTGAGTATCCCCATCAGTCTGCTGCTCCCAGACTGCCAGGCTCCCAGGGCTAAAAAGGTCTGGGTAAGTTTTACTAACTGATCTGATAAGTTTTCAGTAGTCAATAAGTTAAATGTACCTAGGCTTTACACACAAGACCTTCTGATTTTCTTTTTTTTTTCTTTTAGTGATTAGCATGTTGGTTAGATGTTATTGAATATTTCTGCACATTGCAAATCAGTATTTACCAATACTTCCATTCAATGCAATGGAAGATAGGAAACTTAGCTGACTTTAATTGGGCAGAGTAGATTTTCTTTCCAGTTGCCTTCAGATCCCATTGGAAGTGAAAAAGTTCAATCCATGTGTACCTATCCTAACAGGTACCCAAGAACTTCAGAGTGGTAACAAATAACACACGGGTATATCGGGTTTGTCAAGGGAGCGCTATAAAGACGGGTAGATTTCTGCAGGCTTCTCAGGGGTATGTATGTGCAGTGTTCAGAGCTACTATTAATAAAAAGAATGATTCTTCCTTATGACCCCTTCTCATAGCTGGTCATATACTTTGCAGACTCATTGTACAATTTATGCGCAATCTCCTTTGCATTTGCCAACAAATGTGTACTATGACACACAGCCCTTTATGATCCATTCAATTTATATCCATCAGCCCTACGCTGGGGTATCAGTATATCTAACAATGTTTGTGCAGTCAGATGGGGGCATATGTTCTAAATTCAGACCCATTTATAATAATGGATTGTGGTGCATTCCATGTGCAAGTACTCCAATGCACCCTGTGCACCAAAACTCTAATTCTCAGTATTAACCCTACATCTCCAATAGCATAGACCTAGGACAATTGGTGTCTTGTGGATGCTGCAGTATCAGTTTTCCTACCTTCTCTGTCATTTGGAAGGGATCCAGATATGTGAACTTCTCCTTACTTATTCTCACGTAAAAGCAATGAGGAAGGAAATACAGAAAAAAACCTTTTTATTTGAAAGTAGAATGGAAAAGTTGTGCAAAAAATAATCAAAAGAGCGAATTGCTACAAATTGTTTTTTTGTGTGTTGGAGCTTGAGTAGCCTCAGATGGGAATCTTGTGACTCTATTAAGTAGCAGAAATCACATGAGATGAGTAAGGGAGAAGGACATACAATAGCTATATTTATTCAACCTTCTCGGAAATACCTTGATCTAATTACTTGCAAAGATTGATATAAATAAGGAGGCTGGAAAGACTTTAACCCCTCTCAGTACTCAGATTAGAGGCTACCTGCTTCTAACTTTCACTGGGTGGCATTTGCTAGATGCAACCTGATTCGTTGGCGTTCTCGGATGCCACACGTTCTCATGGCATGTGATTATTCTTTTCTGAACTTTTCTGTTTTGCACATCATTGCCCTCTTCACTTTTAGAAATGTCTAATTACTGTCAGTGTTGGCCAAGTTTCCCATTCCATCACCTTTATACATTACCTTTTAGGTAGCTGTAGAGGAGCAAAGGGGACTATAGAGTCACAGTGACAGCTCTGAGTCTTATTGGCGTGCTGACATCATCTTAAAGATGACAACAATCGGCATTACAGGGTGAATCTATGTTTAAACATCCAATCTGTTTCCAGTTTATAGATGTTGTCCTGTAAAAAGAAATGTTTCCATTATTCCGTTGAATTCTAAAATCGAAGGAAAAGAAGTATCCTAGAATCCGATTGGCTGCCACTGACAATACAAATATTTTTCCGCCTTTGCAGAACAGAACACTAATGGCAGAAATATGCTTATTTACTACTGGGAGCCTATCTATAAATGACTCAATTACTTAGCCGTCAGTTCCTATAGAGCTGCTTTTATTTTAGTGTATAGAATCCATATGAAAGCTGGGTCTCTGAGGGATTAGACCAGACATTGGGATCGTTGCCATATGGAGTTTGCAACAGAAGAACGAGATGAGCAAATCCGTATTGTCAGTATTATAACATAAATGGGACATATTGTTGCATTGATGGGTATAGTTACCCCTTGAGCATCAGACGCAGAAATATTTGTCACACGCGGAAACAATGAAAATATTTTTACAGCCGCATCAACAATTGAGCAGAGAATTAATAATGCATTGCAGTAGGGAAGAGACGGAGTGAATCACTTTCTAAATCTGTTTCTGTACTGCATAAACTCATCTTAAATTTCATATATAAGTTATTAAAAATCTCTTTAAATCAGCGAATTTCATTTTAATAATACCTGGTAAGCCTTCCCTGTTACTGACAACACTCTGCCCCCTCTCCCAGTTGGTCTCCCCTGTTGTCATAGGCCATAGGTCATCATGCCCTGTTGATTCTGGTAAAGACTGTAAAACACTCCACTCAATTCACAGCCATGTTTTGCTTTTATCACCAATGGGAAAAAAACCCTGCTTGATCATGATTTCTATACCCTTAGCTTCAATTTTTATTGTTGATGCTGTAATTTCCTTGTTCAACATGCAAGAAAATATTAATAATCTAGAGATTTTTTTTTCATTTACAATTAATTTTCAATTCAAACATTATTCGGATTGGCACCCCCAAGTCACAGCAACTAATGTGTTTTACCCAAAGCCCCAGCAAGACGGCACATTGGTGTGAACACATCCTTTTGAAAACCATCTACTTCCTCTTTTCCGTATCTTTTGCTGTGTTTAAATATTCAGCAAAGTGCTGGAAAACGTGCCTGGTGCGCTCAAGTCCTTATTAAAGCCCGCCTGGGTATCTTGAGCCAAAAGAGGTGATCACTTAACCACTGAACATCTAATACCTCGGCACTTCCTATTCTGCACAAGACACAAAAGAACAATAGCCCGAGAACCGTCTTCATTTTGCACCAAGGACCTCTTGTATTTTCAAGTACATAGACTGTCGTTTTGTGTTTTCACGTATGTTCACGGATCACACGTATGAGGTTTTTTTTTCCTATCTTAGTCACAGTTCTCTAGCACATTAGCTGAATAAAGTTCCCTAGCTGGGGGATTATTATAAGGTGTCACCAGTGCCAGACTTTGCATGCTATGATGTACAAGTTGTGACTAGCCGGAAGCTTCCTTTAGGCTGAGGGTCAGATTAACCTAACACCTCCTTTTAAACACTTCATAAAACTCATTTCAGAACGTAGACCGTTCAGCAGAAATATGCAAAGCACACAGTGCCACAGCCTCGAATAATCTTGTCAACTGAAAATGAGTTAGGGGAGATAAAGCCTCAATCCTGTTTAGCTTTAAAAATAAAAAAAACTCTTTTCTAATCATCTCTTGAAATGTTTTATGTATACGGAATAAGCCGTCGCAGTACAATATGGAGGTACTATTGTTCGGCGTCCGCCATCTTGACACAAATGCAATAATCACATGCCTAGTGCTAGACATGGCCCTGGATTTAAAAAAGTGCTGGGATTAAAGTTGCTTATTGGTTGCTCTGAGTAATCACAGATAGTTTTAACTTGCAGAATTTAATACGTGAGGCTTGGTAACATTAAAACGTGTCAATTAGCTTTTGCTCACTTCAACCAATCAGATGTCGTTTAAAGGGCTGTACCAAAAATTACTCAAATATTTGCCTTTTGCACATCCCTAAAAAAAAAACATATTTTAATTTACACATCATGCTTATAGATCTTTTTGTTTGTTTTTTCAGATGAAATGAAAGGTGACTATGATTGTATGGGACCTGAAGCCACTCACGTAACCACTATTAATAACGGTACAGGTAATAAATCTATATGAATCTTTGATCCATTTCCTATTATGACCATTTGTTTTAAACATAACTTCCAAAATCTAAAGTAGAGTCAACTTTAAACCTCACCCCAGCCTTCCTGAATCCTACACCTATCCAATAAATTCCAGGGCAAAGTGAAACCACATCTGTTCTTCTACTTTAGCTTCACCACCTTTGGTGTCCATCCCAATAAAACAGAAATAGCTGGTAGCAATCGTGTGAAATTTTGTTATTGCAGTTTTTTTTATTTTTTTAATCTTAGTTTTTTACTATAAAATGCTGATGATTGGGCAACAATATGCTTTTCACATATTGAAATGACAAGTAGCCATAAGAAAGACACATGATTCCATAAGGAAATGCCGCGTCGTGTTTTCCTTACCCTCCAATAAGATTGTTTGTTCAACTAGCAATTACCCAATATTGTCAAGTTAAGAGTCCACTTGTAAGCTGTTAAGAATTGGAATGGGGTCAGAGGTTCTAGGCAACGTTAACAGCTCACTCTCTTTTCCACGGGTCACAGAATGCCAGTTTTAGAGGACATCATTGTTGAGCATTAGTTGTGTTTATTTACGTAAGTGTATCCTACTTGACTGTTAGCGAGTAACATTCTGCCCCGAGGGCACGTTTTTTCACCACTGAGTGTAATAATGCCTGACATTTCTTTAATCTTACAAAATAAAGTGGATTCCAATCCCCCGTTTAGATTTTGAACACCACGCTGCCTGCAAATGCACAATTTTCCGATTACTGTCATTTTTTTTCCCCCCACTTTTCATAGACTGATAGCTAAAGAGATGGAGATGATTTTTCTTGACAACTTTTTTGTTCTTTTTTTTGTTCCGCAGTAAAGAACACAAATTGCACTTCGGAATTTGAAGACTATTTTACCAGTAGGAAGATGGATAACAGCGACGGGCACAGCGTTAGCATAGCAGAGTACTTACACCGCAGCGACACGGCCATCATTTACCCAGAAGCCCCAGAGGAGCTGTGCCGCTTGGGAACACCAGAGGCTAATGGACAGGAAGAAAATGGTGAGGCTGTGATTCTTTTTTAGATACTATAAGGAGGACCCATTGCAGCTGTTGCAATTATAAATGCACTCTGTGCTGGGGTGTTTACCTTAAAATTTCAGGAACAGCTGCACGGGCCTGGAATTCCATGAGCCGAACATTCAATAAGCTCATGATGTCCTGTTTGCAAGTTCCTGACATTTTTCACTGCACTCAAAGGACAAGAATTGCTGAACAAATAGGATCTGAAGATGAATAGAACACAACTAGCGTTAAAAACAAGCAAGTGTTCTAGGTAATTCTCGACATAAATTATAAGTTAACAGGAGGCCATGGCATGGATGAATGTAACAATGGAACGATTCATCCAACTAATTGTTGTCTGGTTAAAAAAAAAAGTCTAGGCCTGGGAGATATTTCTGCCTACTGTCATATAAGGGAAATGGCAGCCATGTTGTTTTAGGTAAGATTCAATTCCTACACCACCTTTAAATTATATTTAATAAAGTATATATAAAGTTGTAGTTTTGGATAGCATGGAAAAAGGTTAGATCCCTGGTCCCTGGGAGGTTTCTTTTCACTTTCAGTCCTTATAAACAACAAAAAGTCAAGAATAACTCTTCAAAAGGAGGGATATTTTCTTTTTAGGCAATTGCAACTGCTAGAGGTGTCCCCAATGAATATTTTCCCTGGCTTTCTTTGAGTGACTGTAACATTCTTGCTGACAATGGTCACTGGGACAAATGGGAAGGAGTAAATTGCCCTGGAGGGGCACTGATAACTACACATGTTTTTTTTAACACTCCCAAAATGGAACTAAAATGAACCATTTATGTTCTTATCAACCACCTAGAATCCTTGCATTGCCATCTTTAGTATTATCAACCTATCTATGATACTCCCTTTTAGAGCTTCTTATAAATAGGACTTCTTCAACTACCCACCCACCAACATGCAGGAACAAATGAGATCAGGAAATCAGTGAAAGGTAATAAGCTAGAGGTAGGTGAAAAACTTTAACGCCAGTATCATCTGTACATCTGAATATGAAATGGTTGAATGATAGTTCTATCATTCATTTTCTGTTACAGTATGAAATGATAGGTGCATGGAGGAGGAAAGAACAGCATTAAAAAAATGACGGTACGACACTGCAGCAGATTGCATTGACTCCAAACATACCATCCTGGGCAGGAAGCCCATTAGCTGCCATTGATTCGCTGACCTTTTGCCCTGTGTTTTCTTCTCTTCTATCTCCACTTTAGAATTGCCACCTGGAACACCAGATGCTTTCGCCCAGCTGCTAACCTGTCCCTATTGCGACCGGGGCTACAAGCGGTTGACGTCACTGAAGGAGCACATCAAGTACCGCCACGAGAAGAACGAAGAGAACTTCTCATGCCCTCTCTGCAGTTACACATTCGCCTATCGCACGCAACTTGAGCGGCATATGTTGACGCACAAGCCAGGGAGAGATCAGGTGGGGGGATTTGACTTTTAGTGATTCTCTCTTTAATAACCCCTTAGAGAAACTATATTGCTTTGATTGGCAATCATTATTAATTTTTCATGGCATTTTGAAGATGCAGATCTTTTAATGGTAATAGCTTTAATTGAGGTCTAAATGATTTTTTGATGGTCTCTTCTAATATGATTTAATAGTCTTATGTTCACGATCGAATGAGTGTGTTAATTTCTAATTTAGAAATTTTACTTGCACTTTAACTTCACTTTGGTTTAACGTTTTTAATGCTGCTCGAAAGGTGAAGGAAACATTGGTATTTTAATTAACGAGTTCTAAAAGAAATTACTGTCACATCGATTTTTTTTTTTTTTTTTGGCGTCGTTATAGCACAACGCTATAAAACTGGCATCATTTAAAAATGGATATCATATTTTTAGATTAAAAATTGCTGAAAAAATGCTAATGGGCCTTAAATTTTATCACTTAAAATATTAAGTGACTGTGCCAATGCAGCTGTGCTCTGCATAGATTCACTTGTGTCATCGCTGCAGGAAGAGAATGTTGGGTTATTCATTCATTGATATTTTGCACCTTGTGGCAGAATTATAAAATAAATCATATGGATTAGTTGAACTGGAAGAAAACCCTAATAGGGAACTTGTTATTTCCCTTTTGATCTGGTAAAGATTTACCAATAAAAATGTTTGTTGTGTGCAAAAACATGACCATGGATCCTGCTCAAAATCCTTTGCTGTTCTGTGATCTGTGCACTCTTATCTAAAGTAGACTTATCTTTCTGCCTAGGTGTGAATGGCAGAACCCTCCCCCCTCCTTCCCTGTCCCAAGGTATTGAGATGATTAAGGGGAAAGTTTTTTGTAGTTCTAACACCCTGTCTTCACATAGGTGGTAGGTAGCAAAGGATTATTATACTTCAATGTGAAAAAAAGCCATAAATAACTAGCTTGAGGGGCAGGGACTGCTCAGGAATCAAACAATATTCAAATTCAGGAAAGAGGACAACAAATGGTGTATCATAATAAGATCTAAGGGCTATGTCAAGGCAGATTCAGGACAGGCAACACAGGTAAACTCAGTCTGGCTCTGAAACAGCAAAATAAGCAGTCCACAAGCACACCCTAGAGGCAAAAAATAAATTGGGTACTAACAAGCAGTGGCTTCATTTTTTGGACATGACTCCATCTTCTTTTGTTGTAGTTCATACCAATATGTACCTTTTGGTTACAACACATGAGCCAGATTTGATCAAACCATACACAATTCATGCTTGCACTTGAGCTAGTGTATAAGTGCCACTGTAAGCAGGGGACACGACAATTACAAGGAACTGTAGCTGCCACAGTAGCCAATCAAACAGACTTCAATAGCAATGAAAGCTGCGGCCTTGTAGAAAGAGGAGCCAAATCAGTAGTCAGCCTGACAGTAGTTTCAAGTTGCTTATGTTGCTTTCTAACCAATCAGGTTTGACTTAAAAAAATATTAGCTTGAAGTTCATTCATTTCTCTAAGGAAATCTATTTTCATCATTGTTATAAGCATGCAGTACTATTACATAAATCGTTGACTTTAAAAAATGAATACAAAAATAACTAATGTTAAAATAACTAATAATTATTCTAATTATTCTAATTAATCTTAGGCTTAGGTTAGGCTAACTAAATGTTATGTATTTCTACAAATACAGTTTAGTCATGTCTTGATGTAAAAACAAAATTTAGTTCATAAGACATGCGATTTCTAGTAAGAAAAAAAAAAAGATCCCTGAAAAGTATGTAAAAATGTTTAGCAGCACCATGGCTGAGGGTTTAACTCATACACGTTGAAGCACTTGCTCGTGTTGGCGCGTCCTGATTACAAGCTTTGGTGTTGAAAAGTCCCCTCATTTGCTCGTGGCATTTACAATTAGTAAATTAAAATGATTGTATCATATTAACAGTGGCACAACTAAAGTTTATAGTGGTCCTCGGAGGGCTGTGGGGGGAGTCCGAGCAGCTGTTGCTGTTTGTTTATGCAACTCAGCAACATATGAGCCCTGGTCCCTCAGTGGAGATCGACGGGTTGGGCTAAGGCTTGATCTTTGAAGGTTGCTAGTGTTTGAACAAACCTCCCTGTATCCTGTGTGCACCATCTGTCTCACCAGGAATGTGGGAAGGCTCAGTACACCCCAGCAGTTGTCATGCCGCTTCTGTGCTCACTGTCTTTTTGTGTGTGTAAAAGCTTTTGTGTCCTACTGCTTGAAGCTGGCTGACATACCTTGAGCATCGCCACGCTGCTATTTCCACATCCTCTGTCGCAACTGACATGCTGCTCAAACACTTTAAACCTCACCTGCTGTAACAAACCTATACCTGGCTTCTTTTCACACAACGGTTAGATTTTATTGGCAGGGAACTGTAAATTGACCTTGTGACAAATAATCACAGAGTGGGGTTGCTTGATGCCTCTGTGTCAACCTTTTTTTTTTTTGGAGCACAAAAAGATGTTCCTCTTTTCTAAATGAATATTTTACTGCCTGATTTAAATGTTTTGTACAACAAAAAAAACAACAAATTTTGATAAATATATATATATATATATATATATATGTATGTATATTTGTGAAAAATAAACAATATCTTAATTAAGCGTTTTTATCAACATCATTTGTTCTTTTTTTTTTTCTTTTATACAGCATCAAATGTTGACGCAGGGAGCTAGTAATCGCAAGTTTAAATGCACAGAGTGTGGGAAGGCCTTCAAATATAAGCACCATCTAAAGGAACATCTCCGGATACACAGTGGTGAGTAACAAGTCTGTTTTGGGTCTGATCTGATTTTGATATAATTAATGGGATGTGGGCAATTTTACATGTAGTAGATGTAGTTTTTTAAACAGTATTTGGTACAGATAGCTATTACCCTGTAAAATGAGAGTTCTATTATCTGGTAATATCTTAAAGATCAAAAGACCAAAAGGTTCACTTATAAAGCAGTGAATGTGACATTCATTAAACCATTACAGTTGGTTAATCATTATCTGTAAATTCGGTAATTTAAAATATACGCACCTGGAGATCTTTTCCAGTGAGTATTTGGTAAATGTTACATTCACTGCATATAAAATGTGTTCCCAAAAGCAAATGCCTATTTTATCTATGTAACACACACTATTGGAAAATTAGAAGCCACTTATTCTATCCTTTATCTCTTCATCCACAGGGGAGAAGCCATACGAATGCCCAAATTGCAAGAAACGCTTCTCTCATTCGGGTTCCTACAGTTCACACATTAGCAGCAAGAAATGCATAGGCTTGATCTCTGTGAACGGGAGAATGAGGAACAACATGAAGGCAGGTTCATCTCCAAACTCTGTGTCGTCATCTCCTACCAATTCAGCCATAACTCAGCTCCGCCACAAACTGGAGAATGGGAAACCACTTGGCTTGACGGAACCTTCGGGCCTACTCAAGATCAAAACAGAATCACTAGATTACAATGACTATAAACTTCTTATGGCAGCCTCACACGGGTTTAATAGTCCTAATCCATTTATGAATGGTGGTCTCGGAGCCACCAGTCCATTGGGAATTCACTCCTCAGCTCAAAGCCCAATGCAGCATTTAGGTGTAGGAATGGAAGCGTCATTACTTGGGTACCCAAACATTAACAGTAACTTGAGTGAGGTGCAGAAGGTCCTGGAAATTGTGGACAACACAGTTTCGAGGCAGAAGATGGAAATTAAGGCAGAAGAGTTAGCAAAGTTGAAAGGCTACCACATGAAGGAAACTGGACCTCAAAGAGAGGAGCAAGATGTGACGTCTCCTGGCGTCCCGCCAGTGGGTCTTCCAGTAGTAAGTCATAATGGTGCCACTAAAAGTATTATTGACTATACGTTAGAGAAAGTAAATGAAGCAAAAGCTTGTTTACAGAGCTTGACTACAGATTCAAGAAGACAGTTTAGCAATATTAAGAAGGAGAAGTTACGTACCTTAATAGACCTTGTAAGTGAAGAGAAGATGCTAGAGAGCCATAATATAGCCACTCCATTTTCTTGCCAGTTTTGTAAAGAAAGTTTTAACGGTCCCATTCCTTTGCACCAACATGAGAGATACTTGTGTAAAATGAACGAAGAAATTAAAGCAGTCCTTCAGCCCAGTGAAAACCTTATTCTAAATAAACAGGGCATGTTGGCTGAGAAACAAGCACTCCTGCTGTCATCTGTACTTTCCGAGAAAGACATGACTAGCCCTATCAACCCTTACAAGGACCACATGTCTGTACTTAAAGCGTATTACGCTATGAATATGGAACCTAACTCAGATGAACTACTGAAAATTTCCATAGCTGTTGGCCTTCCTCAGGAATTTGTGAAGGAATGGTTCGAACAAAGAAAAGTCTATCCATATGCAACTTCCAGGTCACCATCTTTGGAAAGGACCAGTGGGGAAATGGCACCAGTAGCCACCACTCCCACAAAAGACTCTGCATTAGCTAGGTCTCCGGCAAAACCTGTGGATTCTATCACTTCACCATCTATAGCAGAACTTCATAACCGGGTATCGAATTGTGATACGCCTCTCAGGCTAACAAAACCTAATCATTTTACTGGTCTTAAGCCAGTTGTTGATAAATTGGACCACTCCAGGAGCAATACTCCATCTCCTTTAAATCTTTCTTCCACATCTTCTAAAAACTCCCACAGTAGTTCTTACACTCCAAACAGTTTTTCCTCAGAAGAGCTTCAAGCTGAGCCTTTGGACTTATCTGTACCGAGACAAATAAAAGAAATAAAAAGTGTTATAGCCACAAAGAACAAAACCAAACCTAATAATGTCAGTATTGACCACAACAATGTTCTTTTGCCCTCTGAGACTGTAGAAGAGCCACTGAATTTAGCATACATTAAAAAGGAATTTTGCAATTCCAATCTGGACAAAAGCACTAACCCACTATTTGGCCTGAGTCCATTTAGTGGCAAACCTTTGTATTCTGCGCTTCCACCACAGAGCGCTTTTCCACCAGCCACTTTTATGCCTCCAGTACAGGCGAGTATTCCGGGACTACGACCATATCCGGGACTTGATCAGATGAGCTTCCTACCACATATGGCCTATACTTACCCAGCCGGGGCAGCTACATTTGCAGATATGCAGCAGAGGAGGAAATACCAGCGTAAACAGGGATTTCAGGTAACAAATCATAATTTATAATGTTATAATGTTAGCTCGATTTTTTACACAGGACAACAAAAATGTCAGTGCAACATTTTGTTTAACAGAAGCCAAAGTGTAACATTTTTTGTTGGTCTTCAAGCCCCAATTTCATTGTGTTACTGTTTTAACAGAGAATAAATAAAAACTTTCTTTGTAGCAATAGAAACTTATTCGATTTAATTCTCATTTTTGGAAAACGTGGTTGTTATGAGAACACAGACAACTTTATTTTTGGTGGCCAACTTGACGTTGCTCATGCAGTTGAGTTCATGTGTCAATGCTGTGGTCAGTGCACCAAGTAGAGTTTTTTTTTCAATTAATTGCACAGTTACAAAGTAGAGAACCTTAAAAATATTAACTTTGTTGATGGTATTTTGTTAACTGCAAGTATGTTTTGCATTACCATGGAATCTATGGAAATGCAAAACCTGGCTGGGACAGTTCAAATGCAGATTAGAAAAAAAAATCGAGTACAAATGCAATGTACCTATTAGTTAATTCCAAATGATCCCAGAAACATCTCAAACTATCATATGTCAAAATATCAAACTGATTCTGTTTATACAACCCCAAAGTCTATTGAAACAGGTCAGTCACACTGTGTAGAAAAAAATGTTGGATGTCTTGTCTTAGCCTGTCTTTTAGTAGCTTTATGAACCGTTTTGTACTTTATTCTGAGAGACTTCATCATAAAAAAGTTAGCCAACAATGAATCTATACTTTTCAAGAATATCCTGATATGCAAGGAAACTCAAAGGTATCAGTACATACTAAAGAATTTTAATGACAAAGAAGCATTAGTTTAACTACTTAACAACAACCTAATCTGCATATCACTGAAACAATTGCAAAAGAGGAAATAGCATGTGGATAATCTTGCACTACAAAGTGATTCAAATATTTCCAGCATAGATCAGTCCTAAGCCTAGTTTCACCAAATCTCTACCATATGCAATGAGTGAAATTATATATATATATATATATATATATATATATACATATATATGAAAATTTTATGGTGACTTGTTCTAGATCTTAAACTGATGTCCAAAAACGATACGCAAGCCAACGTAATCTGGTCTTAATTAATTATCGGTAAACCAAGCCTGTACAACACGAAGGCAGGAGACAGCTCTTTGTAGTCAGGACCAAAATAAATCTAAATACACTGAATGATTTAGAATCCACTTTCATCATTGTCTAACGCTGAAGGCATGTGGACGCAAAGCATTGATAAAATATTCCCCATTTTAAATTACAAAATTAAATAGCATGCTTAGGGCCTTTTGTCAGCAGACATAAACTTAAATGGATTGTATAATAACATCTTGCATCTGATCATAAAATTCAATTATACAGTATTATATTTTTTTTCCTTAAGAAAAAAAAATGGAAACAAATTCTCTCCTTGGAAAATAGTGTTTATTGTCTGATAAAAATTAATACACTTGAATTTGAATAAAACAATATTTTTAATGAGGGCACAGAGATTTTCATTAGTTTTATCACTGCGTCGATGCTTAATAAGGCACTGACGTTAATTTGTTATATTACAGGGTGAAATGCTTGACGGGGCTCCCGATTACATGTCAGGCCTGGATGACATGACCGATTCTGACTCCTGCCTGAGTCGGAAAAAGATTAAGAAGACGGAAAGCGGCATGTACGCCTGCGATTTATGCGACAAGACATTCCAGAAAAGTAGCTCCCTCCTGAGACACAAATATGAACATACAGGTAAAGGGATGCACCTTTATAGCCGTTCTTTTATAAGCCAAACAATATATCTGCTCATTTGAGACCACCAATGGCCATGGACTATTTAGTTTAGACATCTTTACCTGATTCTGGAATTGGTTTACTCAAGGAGTATAGAAAGTAAATTGTTCACTGTAGGCTACGTACACACATTAGATTTTTGTTGATGTAAACAATCTTTTATGATTGTTTACATCGACAATCCGCTAGGACAGATCCATGAAAGACGTTGGACGCCCACTGTACACATGCCAGATCCTCTCCAAAACTAGCCCTGCGTCTCGTATTGGCCAAGAATCATCTGATGTGTGTATATAGCCTTAGTTTAATGAGCTGGTTAGAGCTTTGCTGAATACCCAACCATTTTCAAGGAAAAAAAAGAACAAGTTTTTATTGCATTTGCCAAAATTGAATACACCATGACCTTACTCAGTGAGCACTCTGCGCCATCAGTAAATCAACTCCACTCTGTTTACCAGCTCAAAGATCAGATCAAAAATGCAAGTTGGATAATAACGTTCTGAATCCCAGTGATTGGCATGGAGCAAAACAAATTCAATGCTTATTACCAAAGCTCTAATAAATGAAACCTATTATCCAATGTGAACATTCCATTACCAGCAGTGGGCAATCATTCACTGACCACTTAGTTAACAGGAAAAAGGCCTAATTCTTTAAGCTATATTGATGGGAATATGCCATATTAACCAATTTTCATATCTTTTTTTTCAACCAATGAAGTCCACTGATACTTTTATGATACCAATGTTCTAGCTTAGTGAATTGAATCCTATTATCAGAAACTGATCATCTAAGCTTGTCAACAACTTTCAAAGTTGATGATTTTGCCGAATTGCTTTACAATTCCAACTAAAAATCGTCTTCAATAAAAATCCCAGTTAACTTTCCTAACTACATAGCAGTGACTGCTTCCATCATCATAACGATGTATTATGCTACTTATGGCAGGTCGTTGTTTGAAACGGTTCCATGATTAATGGTTAGTGACCTTAAGAGGTACTGCAGCAGCTGCAGATATTGTTGCACAATACCTCCTTTTTTTGCTGCCAGTATCTAATCCTCCCCTACAATTAAAATGACAAGAGCCCCCCACTGCCACCCCTGCCAGGCCTGTCCCCAATGTTTGCATTCCTCACCGCTGCCATGCTCATTCTGGTGCTGACGCAGCAGGTGTATATAGCCTTGAGTAACACACCAGCCATGGTTGGTATTTGCATTCTTTTTGCTCACTTTGAGGCCGATTCACGGAAAATCAGGCCATTTAAAAGTCATGATGCGCTCATCCTATTATAGCAATTCAGTATGAGGCAGTTATCAGTTTAGCACTTTAATATATGCTCTTAATTGTAATGAAAAATTCTTTCAAGCGAGTGTGTATTCATTTATTAAAAGTTTTTTTTTTTAAGTCTCCATTAAGAAATTTAAACATATATTACTAGAAGATGCAGTCAACTATAAGAAGAAAATGTTGTCATCAGACTCCTATCATACAGCCCCTGCCACCAATAAACAATGGCTTCTTTATAAAATGTGGATTTGGGCTTTGCCTGTGCAGAACAAAATAGGTTTATTTAAATGGCAACACTCATATCAATGTTGTCGCTTCTGTTTAATTCTTCAAGCACAATGCCCTATGTCATTAGAACCATATTAAGCAATACTGGAAAGAACTAGGAAT